>NC_057797.1:732495911-732825739 GCF_018294505.1 Triticum aestivum | reverse complement strand
GACATCCACGATCTTTCACCCTCCACTATATATAGGGTCTAGGCGGCGCATGCCCCCTTGGAGATCCCATCTAGAGGGTGGGCGGCGGCCCCTCGGGGGGCAACGGCCCCTAGGGTTTCCAACCAGGGGGGCGCATGCCCCCTCGGGGGGCAACGACCCCCTAGGGTTTCCAACCCTAGGTGCCTTGGGCCCTTGGGTGGGGCGCACCAGCCCACCAGGGGCTGGTTCCCACGCCACTTCAGCCCATGGGGTCCTCCGGAATAGGTGGTCCCACCCGGTGGACCCCCGGGACCCTTCCGGTGGTACTGGTACAATACCGGTGACCCCCGAAACTCTCCCGATGACCGAAACTGGACTTCCTATATATAAATCTTTACCTCCGGACCATTCCAGAACTCCTCGTGACGTCCGGGATCTCATCCGGGACTCCGAACAACTTTTGGTTAACCACATATTAATATCTCTACAACTCTAGCGTCACCGAACCTTAAGTGTGTAGACCCTACGGGTTCGGGAGACACATAGACATGACCGAGACAACTCTCCGGTCAATAACCAACGGCGGGATCTGGATACCCATGTTTGCTCCCACATGCTCCACGATAATCTCATCGGATGAACCACGATATCGAGGATTCAATCAATCCCGTATACAATTCCCTTTGTCAATCGGTATGTTACTTGCCCGAGATTCGATCGTCCGTATCCCAATACCTCGTTCAATCTCGTTACCGGCAAGTCACTTTACTCGTTTCATAACACAGCATCCCGTGACCAACCCTTAGTCACATTGAGCTCATTACGATGATGTCTTACCGAGTGGGCCCAGAGATACCTCTCCGTCATACGGAGTGACAAATCCAGTATCGATTCGTGCCAACCCAATCGACACTTTCGGAGATACCTGTAGTGCACCTTTATAGCCACCCAGTTACGCTGTGACGTTTGGCACACCCAAAGTATTCCTACAGTATCCAGGAGTTGCATAATCTCATGGTCTAAGGAAAAGATACTTGACATTAGAAAAGCTTTAGCAAACGAACTACACAATCTTGTGCTACACTTAGGATTGGGTCTTGTCCATCACACCATTCTCCTAATGATGTGATCCTGTTATCAATGACATCCAATGTCCATGGTCAGGAAACCATGACCATCTATTGATCAACGAGCTAGTCAACTAGAGGCTTACTAGGGACATGTTGTGGTCTATGTATTCACACATGTATTACGGTTTCCAGTTAATACAATTATAGCATGAACAATTGACAATTATCATGAATAAGGAAATACAATAATAACCATTTTATTATTGCCTCTAGGGCATATTTCCAACAGCGATCGCAGCAGCGGCGGAGGGGTCTCCGGTGTAGGAAGGGGTGAGGGGGGTGCTGGTGCGGGCGTCCATCAGGTCAATTCGCCGGTGACGGCGTGGGCGAAGCGAAGGCGGTGCGAGCTCTCGTGTGTGCGGCGCGCGGAAGCAGGCGCATCAAATAAACGGCACGGGATGACGATTCGGACCGCGCGTTGAACCCTTTATGCCGCACACGCGATTATTGCGCTTCCGCTGGAGCTAGTTTATCTATTGAGCGCGCGCTAAAAACCACTAATTTGAGGTGCGGGGCTTATATAGCATGGTCGTTGGAGATGGTCTAGGATCCATTCGTCATTTGCGTAACAAGGACGCTCAGTTTCCAGCACACGCCGAGGGGGAGAAATATATAAATACTCCAGATAACACGCATCCAACGGTTCGGTGAGGCGCCGTCACTGTCCGGCCCGGACGGCGACGCGGCCAACGGCACGACAGGGCAAGCCCGGAGGGGCCACACACAAAACCCCCCCGCGCGACATGGCACCAACCAGCCACTAGCAACCAGCACAGACCACACCCCTGCCTCGCGCGCGCACTCCTCCCTCTCCTATCCACCCCCGCCCTGTCGTTGTATCGTATGTGGGTGGGGGTCCAGCTACCGGCTGGGCAACCAGCCATGCAAACACGGAGATGCAGATACCACGTGCTACTTTGAGCTATTCCAAATAACGGCTCTACTATACGAATCCGGTTTACTACTCAGAGACATCCGGATTAGTGTCAAAGTTTGCATCGACGTAACCCTTTACGACGAACTCTTTTAGCACCTCCATAATCGAGAAAATTCCTTAGTCCACTAGTTACTAAGGATAAGTTCAACCGCTGTCATGTGATCCATTCCTGGATCACTCATGTACCCCTTGACTGACTCATGGCAAGGCACACTTCAGGTGCGGTACACAACATAGCATACTGTAGAGTCTATGTCTAAAGCATAGGGGACGACCTTCGTCCTTTCTCTCTCTTCTGCCGTGGTCAGGTCTTGAGTCTTACTCAATGCTCACACCTTGTAACATAGCCAAGAACTCCTTCTTTGCTGATCTATTTGGAACTCCTTCAAAATCTTGTCACGGTATGTATGCATTTGAAAGTACTATTAAGCGGTTTTTATCTATCCTTATAGATCTTGATGCTCGATGTTCAAGTAGCTTAATCCAGGTTTTCCATTGAAAAACACTTTTCAAATAACACTGTATGCTTTCCAGAAATTCTACATCATTTCTGATCAACAATATGTCAACAACATATACTCATCAAAAATTCTATAGTGCTCCCACTCACTTCTTTGGAAATACAAGTTTCTCATAAACTTTGTATAAACCCAAAATCTTTGATCATCTCATCAAAGCGTATATTCCAACTCCGAGATGCTTACTCCAGTCCTTAGAAGGATTGTTGGAGCTTTGCATACTTGTCAGCATCTTTCAGGATTGAAAAAACCTTCTGGTTGTATCACATACAACCTTTCCTTAGGAAAATCATCGAGGAAATAATGTTTTGACATCCTATCTGCAAGATTTCATAAATAATGCAGTAACTGCTAACATAATTCCAACAGACTCTTAGCATCGGTACGAGTGAGAAAGTCTCATCGTAGTCAACTCCTTGAACTTGTCGGGAAACATCTTAACAACAAGTCGAGCTTTCTTAATGGTGACACTTACCATCATTGTCCGTCTTCCTTTTAAAATTCATCTGCACCCAACAGCCTTACGACCATCAAGTAGTTCTTTCAAAGTCTATACTTTGTTTTATACATGGATCCTCTCTTGGATTTTATGGCCTCGAGCCATTCGTCAAAATCAGGGCCCACCATTGCTTCTCCATAGCTTGTAGGTTCATTGTTGTCTAGCAACATGACTTCCAAGACAGGATTACATACCTCTCTGAAGTAGTACGCATCCTTGTTGACCTATGAGGTTTGGTAGTGACTTGATCCGAAGTTTCATGATCACTATCATAAGCTTCCACTTCAATTGGTGTAGGTGCCACAGGAACAACTTCCTGTGCCCTGCTACAAACTAGTAGAAGTGACGGTTCAATAATCTTATCAAGTCTCCATCATCCTCCCACTCAATTCTTTTGAGAGAAACTTTTCCTCGAGAAAGGACCCGTTTCTAGAAACAATCACTTTTGCTTCCAGATCTGAAATACGAGGTATAGCCAACTATTTTGGGTATTCTATGAAGATGCATTTATCAGCTTTGGGTTCGAGCTTATCAGCCTGAAAATTTTCCACATAAGCGTCGCAGCCCCAAACTTTTAAGAAACGACAGCTTAGGTTTCTCTAAACCATAGTTCATACGGTGTCGTCTCAACGGAATTGCGTGGTGCCCTATTTAAAGTGAATGCGGTTGTCTCTAATGCCTAACCCATAAACGATAGTGGTAATTCGATAAGAGACATCATGGTATGCACCATATCCAATAGGGTGCAGTTATGATGTCCGGACACACTATCACACTATGGTGTTTCAGGCGGTATTAGTTGTGAAACAATTTCCACAATGTCTTAATTGTGTGCCAAACTGGTAACTCAGATATTCATCTCTATGATCATATCATAGACATTTTACCCTCTTGTCACGACGATCTTCACTCTGAAATTACTTAAACCTTTCAATAATTCAGACTTGTGTTTCATCAAGTAAATATACTCAGCCTCTACTCAAATCATCTGTGAAGTAAGAACATAATGATATCCACTGCGTGCCTCGGCACTCATTGGACTGCACACATCAAAATTATTACTTCCAACTAGTTGCTTTCCTGTTCCATCTTACTGAAAACGAGGTCTTTCAGTCATCTTGCCCATGTGGTATGATTTGCATGTCTCAAGTGATTCAAAATCAAGTGAGTCCAAACGATCCATCTGTATGGAGTTTCTTCATGCATATCTACCAATAGACATGGTTCACACGTCTCAATCTTCTCAAAACGAGTGAGTCCAAAGATCCATCAACATGGAGCTTCTTCATGTGTTTTATACCAACATGACTCAAATGGCAGTGCCACAAGTATGTGGTACTATCATTACTATCTTATATCTTTTGGCATGAACATGTGTATCACTACGATCGAGATTCAATAAACCATTCATTTTAGGTGCAAGACCATTGAAGGTATTATTCAAATAAACAGAGTAACCATTATTCTCCTTAAATGAATAACCGTATGGCGATAAACATAATCCAATCATGTCTATGCTCAACGCAAACACCAAATAACAATTATTTCGGTTTAACACCAATCCCGATGGTAGAGGGAGCGTGCGATGTTTGATCACATCAACCATGCAAACACTTCCAACACATATCGTTATCTCACCTTTAGCTAGTCTCCACAGCCTTTTATTTCGAGTTACTAACACTTAGCAACCGAACCGGTATTTATTACCCTGGTGCTACTAGGAGTACTAGTAAAGTACACAATAATATAACGTATATTCAAAATACTTCTGTCGACCTTGCCAGCCTTCTCATCTACCAAGTATCTAGGGTAGTTCTGCTTCAGTGACTGTTCCCCTCATTACAGAAGCACTTAGTCTCGGGTTTGGGTTCAACCTTGGTTTTCTTCACTAGAGCAGCAACTGATTTGCCATTTCATGAAGTATCCCTTCTTTCCCTTTCCCTTCTTGAAACTAGTGGTTTAACCATCAACAATTGATGCTCCTACTTGATTTCTACTTTCGCGATGTCAAACATCGCGAGTTGCTCAAGGATCATCATGTCTATCCCTGATATGTTATAGTTCATCACGAAGCTCCAATAGCTTGGTGACAGTGACTATGGAGAACCATCACTATCTCATCTGAAAGATCAACTCCCACTCGATTCAAGCGATTGTAGTACTTAGACAATCTGAGCACATGCTCAACGATTGAGCTTTTCTCCCTTAGTTTGCGGGCTTAAGAAACTTGTCAGAGGTCTCATACCTCTTGACATGGGCACTAGTCTGAAATCTCAATTTCAGTCTTTGGAACATCTCATATGTTCTGCGACGTTTCAAAAACGTCTTTGGTGCCACAATTCTAAACCACTAGCATTACACACTGAACTATCACGTAGTCATCAAAACGTGTATGTCAGATGTTTCCCAACATCTACAGATGAAGCTCAAGGTTCAGCACACTGAGCGGTGCATTAAGGACATAATCCTTCTGTGCAGCAATGAGGACAATCCCCAGTTTACGGACCCAGTCCGCATAATTGCTACTATCAACTCTCAACTAAATTTTCTCTAGGAACATATCTAAAACAGTAGAACCAAAGCGTGAGCTACGATATAATTTGCAAAGACCTTTTGACTATGTTCGTGATAATTAAGTTCACCTAATCAAATTATTTAGTGAACTCCCACTTAGATAGACATTCCTCTAGTCATCTAAGTGATACATGATCCGAGTCAACTAGACCGTGTCCAATCATCACGTGAGATGGACTAGTCATCATCGGTGAACATCTTCATGTTGATCGTATCTCCTATATGACTCATGTACGACCTTTCGCTCTTCCGTATTCCGAGACCATGTCTATACATGCTAGGCTCGTCAAGTCAACCTAAGTGTATTGCGTGTGTAAATCTGGCTTACACCCTTTGTATGCGAACGTTAGAACCTATCACACCCGATCATCACGTGGTGCTTTGGAACAACGAACCTTAGCAACGGTGCACAGTTAGGGGGAACACTTTCTTGAAATTATTGCGAGGGATCATCTTATTTATGCTACCGTTGTTCTAAGTAAATAAGATGTAAAACAGGATAAACATCACATGCAATCAAATAGTGACATGATATGGCTAATATCATTTTGCTCCTTTTGATCTCCATCTTCGGGGCGCCATGATCATCATTATCACCGGCATGACACCATGACCTCCATCATCATGATCTCCATCATCGTGTCTTCATGAAGTTGTCTCGCCAACTATTACCTCTACTACTATGGCTAACGGTTAGCAATAAAGTAAAGTAATTACATGACGTTTATGTTGACACGCAAGTCATTAATAAATTAAGACAACTCCTATGGCTCCTGCTGGTTGTCATGCTCATCGACATGCAAGTCGTGATTCTTATTACAAGAACATGATAAATCTCATATATCACATATATCATTCATCACATTCTTTTGGCCATATCACATCACACGGCATATGCTGCGAGAACAAGTTAGACGTCCTCTAATTGTTGTTGCAAGTTTTTTTACGTGGCTGCTATAGGTTTCTAGCAAAAACGTTTCATACCTACGCCAAAACCACAACGTGATATGCCAATTTCTATTTACCCTTCATAAGGACCCTTTTCATCAAATCCGATCCGACTAAAGTGGGAGAGATAGACAACCGCTAGCCACCTTATGCAACTAGTGCATGTCAGTCGGTGGAACCAATCTCACGTAAGCGTACGTGTAAGGTCGGTCCGGGCCGCTTCATCCCACGATGCCGCCGAATCGAGATAAGACTAGTAACGGCAAGTAAATTGACAAAATCGACGCCCACAACAACTTGTGTTCTACTCGTGCATAGAAACTACACATAGACCTAGCTCATGATGCCACTGTAGGGGATCGTAGCAGAAATTTAAAATTTTCTACGCATCACCAAGATCAATCTATGGAGTCATCTAGCAACGAGAGAGAGAGAGAGAGGAGTGCATCTACATACCCTTGTAGATCGCGAGCGGAAGAGTTCAAGAGAACGGGGTTGATGGAGTCGTACTCGTCGTGATCCAAATCATCGATGATCCTAGTGCCGAACCGACGGCACCTCCGCGTTCAACACACGTACGGAGCGGAGACGTCTCCTCCTTCTTGATCCAGCAAGGGGAAGCAGAAGTTGATGGAGATCCAGCAGCACGACGGCATGGTGGTGGAAGCAGCGGGATTCCAGTAGGGCTTCGCCAAGCACTACTGAAGGAGGAAGAGCTGTCACGGGAGGGAGAGGGAGGCGCCAGGGCTTAGGGTACGGCTGCCCTCCCTCCCCTCCACTATATATAGGGGCTAGGGGGCGCATGCCCCCTTGGAGATCCCATCTAGAGGGGTGCGACCCCCGGGGCGGTGGCCCCTCGGGGGGCAACGGCCCCCTAGGGTTTCCAACCAGAGGGGCGCATGCCCCCTCGGGAGGCAACGGCCCCCTAGGGTTTCCAACCCTAGGCGCCTTGGACCCTTGGGTGGGGCGCACCAGCCCACCAGGGGCTGTTTCCCACACCACTTCAGCCCATGGGGCCCTCCGGGATAGGTGGCCCCACCCGGTGGACCCCCGGGACCCTTCTGGTGGTCCGGTACAATACCGGTGACCCCAGAAACTCTTCCAGTGGCCGAAACTGGACTTCCTATATATAAATCTTTACCTCCGGACCATTCCGGAACTCCTCGTGACGTCCGGAATCCCATCCGGGACTTCGAACAACTTTCGGTTAACCGTATACTAATATCTCTACAACTCTACGATAATCTCATCGGATGAACCACGATGTTGAGGATTCAATCAATCATGTATACAATTCCCTTTGTCAATCGGTATGTTACTTGCCCGATATTCGATCGTCCTTATCCCAATACCTCATTCAATCTCGTTACCGGCAAGTCACTTTACTCGTTCCGTAACACATCATCCCGTGACCAACCCTTAGTCACATTGAGCTTATTACGATGATGTCTTACCGAGTGGACCCAGAGATACCTCTCCGTCATATGGAGTGACAAATCTCAGTCTCGATTCGTGCCAACCCAACAGACACTTTCGGAGATACCCGTAGTGCACCTTTATAGCCACCCAGTTACGTTGTGACGTTTGGCACACCCAAAGTATTCCTACAGTATCCGGGAGTTGCACAATCTCATGGTCTAAGGAAAAGATACTTGACATTAGAAAAGCTTTAGCAAACGAACTACATGATCTTGTGCTACGCTTAGGATTGGGTCTTGTCCATCACATCATTCTCCTAATGATGTGATCCCGTTATCAATGACATCCAATGTCCATGGTCAGAAAATCATGACCATCTATTGATCAACGAGCTAGTCAACTAGAGGTTTACTAGGGACATGTTGTGGTCTATGTATTCACACATGTATTACGGTCTCTACTTAATACAATTATAGCATGAACAATAGACAATTATCATGAACAAAGAAATACAATAATAACCATTTTATTATTGCCTCTACGGCATATTTCCAACAGCGACCGCAGCGGCGGCGGAGGGGTCGCGGGTGTAGGAAGGGGTGAGGGGGGTGCTGGTGCGGGTGTCCATCAGGTCAATTCGCCGGCGGCGGCGTGGGCGGAGCAAAGGCGGCGCGGCGGAAAGAGTGCGGCGCGAGCGCTCGTGAATCAAATAAACGGCACGGGATGACGATTCGGGCCGCGCGCTGAACCCTTTATGCCGCGCGTGCGATTATTGCGCTTCCACTGGAGCTAGTTTATCTATTGTGCGCGCGCTAAAAACCACTAATTTGAGGTGCGGGGCATAGCGTGGCCGTTGGAGATGGTCTAGGATCCATTCGTCATTTGCGTAGTAAGGACGCTCAATTTCCAGCACATGCCGACGGGGAGAAATATATAAATACTCGAGATAACACGTATCCAACGGTTCGGCGAGGCGCCGTCGCTGTCCGGCCCGGACGGCGACGCGGCCAACGGCACGACAGGGCAAGCCCGGAGGGGCCACGCACAAAACCCCCCCGCGCGACACGGCACCAACCAGCAACTAGCAACCAGCAGAGACCACACCCCCGCCTCGCGCGCGCGCTCCTCCCTCCCCTATCCACACCCCGCCCCGTCGTTGTATCGTATGTGGGTGAGGGGTCCAGCTGCCGGATGGGCAGCCAGCCATGCAGACGCGGATAGGTACGTGACGGGAGTCCGACACCGATCCATGCTCCGATGGTGAGGCTACCTAGATACGACCGGGGCGCGCACATGCATGCCCTGTCCCAGCCTCCTCCTGGCTACGATGGTTTCGGTGACGTCGATCCATCACCAGCGAATCGAACGGCCTCTCTTCGAACAATCGTTTCCCAAGGTTTGTGGATGCAATACATCCATGGTCATGGTCTCAACCCGCGATGGAGCGGACACGGTGTACCACTAAGACATGCGGCTCGCGTCGTGGATTCAGCCGTGCATATCTATGGTCAGTATGTCATCGTAGACGGGCCGGGCGATCGAGATGCCGCAAGGAAGAAAGATGATGGGTGCCGTGCAGGCGGAGGCGGACGTGGCGCTGGGCTCCGGCGGGGTGGCGACGCCGCAAGTGGTGGGGGCGGGAGAGGCGAGGCCTAC
Organism: Triticum aestivum; assembly: GCF_018294505.1. Lineage (NCBI taxonomy): Eukaryota > Viridiplantae > Streptophyta > Magnoliopsida > Poales > Poaceae > Triticum > Triticum aestivum. The sequence continues at coordinate 732,816,079 of NC_057797.1, read as the reverse complement.
CGATCGACGGGATGGGCCGGCGCCGCGCGCGAGTGACCACCGGGAACGGGACGACCGATAGATCTGTCTGTCGCGCCTCGTAGTTTGACTCTCCCACTCGCTCCAGGCTCCGGTTCGACGCCGCACGCATCGATCGCCAGCCTACCTTACCTCTACCAGCAAAGCAACTCGTAGTCGTATGTGTACTACGTAGACACTGCGCGTAGCGACAGGGAAACATGTCCGATATGTAGGAAAAAACATGGATACGTACGTCCGCGAGTGCAGCCGGCAACGAGGAAGAGTACCGCATGGGAGGTAGCCGGTGCTCAAGTTCCGGGAAGGCCATCGCTCGTCCCCTCCCATTGAAACCAAGCTTGATGGGCTCAGCACCGTCGGCCGATTAGCCGCTTGGCAGCTAACGTGGAGGCAGATAGCTTTAGTTCTCGATGCTCATGGTTGTGGAAGGCTGCGGAGGAGGCGGGGATTCATTTTTCAGGGCTCATGGCCGCCCGGAGATGGGGAATGGGCGTCGGCCATCATTTTAGTCCAGGTTTAAAGTCCGGTCTATCTAAAATATGTCCAAAATGTATATGTTTTCATTCGGTTGAATGAAAATCATTCAGTTTGCATGTAATTTATCCGGTTATTTCAAAACATTGTTTGAATTGTATGTGGATAGCATTGCATGCCCGGCTCTCGCATCCGTGTTCACGGACCCCCCCTGTCCACAAACGGATGTGAGAAGTAATTTGTGGGTCAGCGTTGGAGATGCCTAAATGGGGGTATGCTTATCTGCAACCATTTCTGAATTGTTTGCATCATTGAAAACTAGTAATTTCTTAACTTTAAATTTAACTAGTATAATATACTCCCTTCGCTTCTAAATATAAGTCTTTGTAGAGATTTTAATATGAACTACATGTGAAGCAAAATGAGTGAATATACACTTTAAAATACGTCTACATACATCAATATGTAGTTCATATTGAAATTTCTAGAAAGGCATATATTTAGAAATGGAGGGAGTAGATTATATACCACAAAAGAGCATATAGAATTTTAAAAAGTCAAACCTCACTAACTTTGTCCAAGTTTCTGGAGAAAAAGTGTTTACATCTAGAAATGTCAAACATATATCTTTTTTCCTTTTGCGAGACAAACATATACCACTAGATTCATCATAGGGTGGATTTCTATTTTTGTATTTTTGGTACTGTAAATATAAATAGTTTTCTCAATAAACTTGGTCAAAATCTGTAAAATTTGACATTTAAAAACACTATCCGCTGTTGCGGAACGTTGCAGAAAACAAAAAAAATTCCTACGTTTTCACCAAGATCCATCTATGAGCTTATCTAGCAACGAGTGATCGGATGCATCTACATACCTTTGTAGATCGCGAGCGGAAGCGTTCAAAGAACGGGGATGAGGAAGTCGTACTCGTCGTGATCCAAATCACCAGAGATCCTAGCGCCGAACGGACGGCGCCTCCGCGTTCAACACACGTACGGTCAGCGTGACGTCTCCTTCTTCTTGATCCAGCAAGGGGGAAAGAAAGGTTGATGAAGATCCAGCAGCACGACGGCGTGGTGGTTGATGCAGCAGTCACCGCAGCAGGGTTTCGCCGTTCTTCTGCGAGAGGGAGAGGTGTAGCAGGGGAAAGGGAGGCGCCAAGACGTCAGGGTGCGGCTTCCCTCCCTCCCCCCCCCCTTTATATAGGCCCCCTAGGGGGGTGTGCCGGCCCTAGGAGATGGGATCTCCTAGGGGGGCGGCGGCCAAGGGGGAGGAGTGCCCCCCAAGGCAAGTGGAGGCGCCCCCTCCCCTAGGGTTCCCAACCCTAGGCCCAAGGGGGGGCGCACCAGCCCATTATGGGCTGGTTCCCTCCCCACTTCAGCCCATGGGGCCCTCCGGGATGGGTGGCCCCACCCGGTGGACCCCCGGGACCCTTCCGGTGGTCCCGGTACAATACCGTTGACCCCCGAAACTCTCCCGATGGCCGAAACTGCACTTCCTATATATAATTCTTCACCTCCGGATCATTCCGGAACTCTTCGTGACGTCCGGGATCTCATTCGGGGCTCCGAACAACTTTCGTATTACTGCATACTCATATTCATACAAACCTAGCGTCACCGAACCTTAAGTGTGTAGACCCTACGGGTTCGGAAGACATGTAGACATGACCGAGACGGCTCTCCGGTCAATAACCAACAGCGGGATCTGGATACCCATGTTGGCTCCCACATGCTCCTCGATGATCTCATCGGATGAACCACGATGTCGAGGATTCAAGCAACCCCGTATACAATTCCCTTTGTCAATCGGTATGTTACTTGCCCGAGATTCGATCATCGGTATCCCAATACCTCGTTCAATCTCGTTGCCGGCAAGTCACTTTACTCGTACCGTAATGCATGATCCCGTGACCAGACACTTGGTCACTTTGAGCTCATTATGATGATGCATTACCGAGTGGGCCCAGAAATACCTCTCCGTCATACGGAGTGACAAATCCCAGTCTTGATCCGTGTCAACCCAACAGACACTTTCGGAGATACCCGTAGTATACCTTTATAGTCACCCAGTTATGTTGTGACGTTTGGTATACCCAAAGCACTCCTACGGTATCCGGCAGTTACACGATCTCATGGTCTAAGGAAAAGATACTTGACATTGGAAAAACTCTAGCAAACGAACTATACGATCTTGTGCTATGTTTAGGATTAGGTCTTGTCCATCACATCATTCTCCTAATGATGTGATCTTGTTATCAATGACATCCAATGTCCATAGTCAGGAAACCATGACTCTGTTGATCAACGAGCTAGTCAACTAGAGGCTTACTAGGGACATGTTGGTGTCTATGTATTCACACATGTATTACGATTTCCGGATAACACAATTATAGCATGAATAAAAGACAATTATCATGAACAAGGAAATATAATAATAATCCTTTTATTATTGCCTCTAGGGCATATTACCAACAGTCTCTCACTTGCACTAGAGTGAATAATCTAGTTACACTGTGATGAATCGAACACCCATGGAATTCTGGTGTTGATCATGTTTTGCTCTAGGGAGAGGTTTAGTCAACGGATCTGCTACATTCAGGTCCGTATGTACTTTACAAATATCTATGTCTCCATCTTGAACATTTTCACGAATGGAGTTGAAGCGACGCTTGATGTGCCTGGTCTTCTTCTGAAACCTGGGCTCCTTGGCAAGTGCAATAGCTCCAGTGTTGTCACAGAAGAGTTTGATCGGCCCCGACGCATTGGGTATGACTCCTAGGTCGGTGATGAACTCCTTCACCCAAATTGCTTCATGCGCTGCCTCCGAGGCTGCCATGTACTCCGCTTCACATGTAGATCCCGCCACAACGCTCTGCTTGCAACTGCACCAGCTTACTGCCCCACCATTCAAAATATATACGTATTCGGTTTGTGACTTAGAGTCATCTAGATCTGTATCGAAGCTAGCGTCGACGTAACCCTTTACAACAAGCTCTTCGTCACCTCCATAAACGAGAAACATTTCCTTAGTCCTTTTCAGGTACTTCAGGATATTCTTGATCGCTGTCCAGTGTTCCTTGCCGGGATTACTTTGGTACCTACGTACCAAACTTACGGCAAGGTTTACATCAGGTCTGATACACAGCATGGCATACATAATAGAACCTATGGCTGAGGCATAGAGGATGACACTCATCTCTTCTATATCTTCTGCCGTGGTCGTACATTGAGCTGAGCTCAATTTCACACCTTGCAACACAGGCAAGAACCCCTTCTTAGACTGATCCATATTGAACTTCTTCAATATCTTATCAAGGTATGTGCTTTGTGAAAGACCTGTGAGGCGTCTTGATCTATCTTTATAGATCTTGATGCCTAATATATAAGAAGCTTCTCCAAGGTCCTTCATTGAAAAACTCTTATTCAAGTAGGCCTTAATGTTGTCCAAAAGCTCTATATCATTTCCCATCAAAAGTATGTCATCTACATATAATATGAGAAATGCTACAGAGCTCCCACTCACTTTCTTATAAATGCAGGCTTCTCCATAAGCCTGCCTAAATCCAAACACTTTGATCATCTCATCAAAGCGAATGTTCCAACTCCGAGATGCTTGCACCAGCCCATAAATCGAGCGTTGGAGCTTGCACACCTTGTCAGCATTCTTAGGATCAACAAAACCTTCCGGCTGCGTCATATACAATTCTTCCTTAAGGAAACCATTAAGGAATGCCGTTTTAACGTCCATTTGCCATATCTCATAATCATAGAATGCGGCAATTGCTAACATGATTCGGACGGACTTCAGCTTCGCTACCGGTGAGAAAGTCTCATCGTAGTCAACCCCTTGAACTTGTCGATAACCCTTAGCGACAAGCTGATCTTTATAGATGGTCACATTACCATCCGCGTATGTCTTCTTCTTAAAGATCCATTTATTTTCTATAGCTCGCCGCTCAACGGTCAAGTCAGTTAAAGTCCATACTTCGTTTTCATACATGGATCCTATCTCGGATTTCATGGCTTCCAGCCATTTGTCGGAATCCGAGCCCGCCATCGTTTCTTCATAGTTCGAAGGTTCACCGTTGTCTAACAACATGATTTCCAAGACAGCGTTGCCGTACCACTCTGGTGCGGAACGTGTCCTTGTGGACCTACGAAGTTCAGTAGCAACTTGATCTGAAGTTTCATGATCATCATCATTAACTTCCTCTCTAGTCGGTGCAGGCACCTTAGGAATATTTTCTTGAGTCGCACCACTTTCCAGTTCAAGAGGTAATACTTCATCAAGTTCTACTTTCCTCCCACTTACTTCTTTCGAGAGAAACTCTTTCTCTAGAAAGGATCCATTCTTGGCAACAAAGATCTTGCCTTCGGATCTGAGGTAGAAGGTATACCCAATAGTTTCTTTAGGGTATCCTATGAAGACGCATTTTTCCGACTTGGGTTCGAGCTTTTCAGGTTGAAGTTTCTTGACATAAGCATCACATCCCCAAACTTTTAGAAACGACAGCTTAGGTTTCTTTCCAAACCATAATTCATACGGTGTCGTCTCAACGGATTTCGACGGAGCGCTATTTAAAGTGAATGCGGCAGTCTCTAAAGCATAGCCCCAAAAAGATAGCGGTAAATCGGTAAGAGACATCATAGATCGCACCATATCTAATAGAGTGCGATTACGACGTTCGGACACACCATTACGCTGAGGTGTTCCAGGCGGCGTGAGTTGTGAAACTATTCCACATTTTCTTAAGTGTGTGCCAAATTCGTGACTCAAGTATTCTCCTCCATGATCTGATCGCAAGAACTTGATTTTCCTGTCACGTTGATTCTCAACCTCACTCTGAAATTCCTTGAACTTTTCAAAGGTCTCAGACTTGTGTTTCATTAAATAGACATACCCATATCTACTCAAGTCATCAGTGAGGGTGAGAACATAACGATAGCCACCGCGAGCCTCAACACTCATTGGACCGCACACATCAGTATGTATGATTTCCAATAAGTTGGCTGCTCGCTCCATTGTTCCTGAGAACGAAGTCTTGGTCATTTTACCCATGAGGCATGGTTCGCACGTGTCAAATGATTCGTAATCAAGAGACTCCAAAAGTCCATCTGCATGGAGCTTCTTCATGCGTTTGACACCTATGTGACCAAGGCGGCAGTGCCACAAGTATGTGGGACTATCATTATCAACCTTACATCTTTTGATATTCACACTATGAATATGTGTAGCATTACGCTCGAGATTCATTAAGAATAAACCATTCACCATCGGAGCATGACCATAAAACATATCTCTCATATAAATAGAACAACCATTATTCTCGGATTTAAATGAGTAGCCATCTCGAATTAAACGAGATCCTGATACAATGTTCATGCTCAAAGCTGGCACTAAAGAACAATTATTGAGGTTTAAAACTAATCCCGTAGGTAAATGTAGAGGTAGCGTGCTGACGGCGATCACATCGACCTTGGAACCATTCCCGATGCGCATCGTCACCTCGTCCTTCGCCAGTCTCCGCTTATTCCGCAGCTCCTGCTTTGAGTTACAAATGTGAGCAACCGCACCGGTATCAAATACCCAGGAGCTACTACGAGTATTGGTAAGGTACACATCAATTACATGTATATCACATATACCTTTCGTGATGCCGGCCTTCTTGTCCGCTAAGTATTTCGGGCAGTTCTGCTTCCAGTGACCACTTCCCTTGCAATAAAAGCACTCAGTCTCAGGCTTGGGTCCATTCTTTGGCTTCTTCCCGGCAGCTTGCTTACCGGTCGCGGCAACTCCCTTGTTGTCCTTCTTGAAGTTCTTCTTACCCTTGCCTTTCTTGAACTTAGTGGTTTTATTCACCATCAACACTTGATGTTCCTTTTTGACTTCTACCTCTGCTGATTTCAGCATTGCAAATACTTCAGGAATGGTCTTTTCCATCCCCTGCATATTGAAGTTCATCACAAAGCTCTTGTAGCTCGGTGGAAGCGACTGAAGGATTCTGTCAATGACCACGTCATCCGGGAGATTAACTCCCAGCTGAGTCAAGCGGTTATGTAACCCAGAAATAGTGAGTATGTGCTCACTGACAGAACTATTTTCCTCCATCTTACAGCTGAAGAATTTGTCGGAGACTTCATATCTCTCGACCCGAGCATGAGCTTGAAAAACCATTTTCAGCTCTTCGAACATCTCATATGTTCCGTGTCTCTCAAAACGCTTTTGGAGCCCCGGCTCTAAGCTGTAAAGCATGCCGCACTGAACGAGGGAGTAATCATCGGTACGTGTCGGCCAAGCGTTCATAACGTCTTGTTCTGCAGGGAGAGCAGGTGCTTCACCTAGCGGTGCTTGTAGGACATAATCTTTCTTGGCAGCTATGAGGATGATCCTCAGGTTCCGGACCCAGTCCGTATAGTTGCTGCCATCGTCTTTCAGCTTGGTTTTCTCTAGGAACGCGCTGAAGTTGAGGACAACGTTGGCCATTTGATCTACAATACATGTTGTAAAGATTTTAGACTAAGTTCATGATAATTAAGTTCATCTAATCAAATTATTCAATGAACTCCCACTCAGATAGACATCCCTCCAGTCATCTAAGTATAACATGATCCGAGTTAACTAGGCCGTGTCCGATCATCACGTGAGACGGACTAGTCAACATCGGTGAACATCTTCATGTTGATCGTATCTTCTATACGACTCATGCTCGACCTTTCGGTCTTCTATGTTCCGAGGCCATGTCTGTACATGCTAGGCTCGTCAAGTCAACCTAAGTGTTTGCATGTGTAAATCTGTCTTACACCCGTTGTATGTGAACGTTGGAATCTATCACACTCGATCATCACGTGGTGCTTCGAAACAACGAACTGTCGCAACGGTGCATAGTTAGGGGGAACACTTTCTTGAAATTATTATGAGGGATCATCTTATTTACTACCGTCGTTCTAAGTAAACAAGATGCAAAAACATGATAAACATCTCATGCAATCAAATAATAGTGACATGATATGGCCAATATCATATAGCTCATGTGATCTCCATCTTGGGGCTCCATGATCATCTTGTCACCGGCATGACACCATGATCTCCATCATCATGATCTCCATCATCGTGTCTCCATGAAGTTGCTCGCCAACTATTACTTCTACTACTATGGCTAACACGTTTAGCAATAAAGTAAAGTAATTTACATGGCATTTCTCAATGACACGCAGGTCATACAAAAATAAAGACAACTTCTATGGCTCCTGCCGGTTGTCATACTCATCGACATGCAACTCGTGATTCCTATTACAAGAACATGATCTCATACATCACATATATATCATTCATCATTCATCACAACTTTGGCCATATCACATCACAAAACACTTGCTGCAAAAACAAGTTAGACGTCCTCTAATTGTTGTTGCAAGTTTTACGTGGCTGCAAGTAGTTTCTTGCAAGAACGTTTTCTTACCTACGTTAAAGCCACAATGTTATTTGTCAACTTCTATTTACCCTTCATAAGGACCCTTTTCGTCGAATCCGCTCCAACTAAAGTGGGAGAGACAGACACCCGCCAGCCACCTTATGCAACTAGTGCATGTCAGTCGGTGGAACCGGTCTCACGTAAGCGTACGTGTAAGGTTGGTCCGGGCCGCTTCATCCCACAATACCGCTGAAGCAAAATAAGACTAGTAGCGGCAAGAAAGTTGACAACATCTACGCCCACAACAAATTGTGTTCTACTCGTGCAAAGAGAACTACGCATAGACCTAGCTCATGATGCCACTGTTGGGGAACGTTGCAGAAAACAAAAAAAATCCTACGTTTTCACCAAGATCCATCTATGAGTTCATCTAGCAACGAGTGATCGGATGCATCTACATACCTTTGTAGATCGCGAGCGGAAGCGTTCAAAGAACGGGGATGAGGGAGTCGTACTCGTCGTGATCCAAATCACCGGAGATCCTAGCGCCGAACGGACGGCACCTCCGCGTTCAACACACGTACGGTCAGCGTGACGTCTCCTCCTTGATCCAGTAAGGGGGAAGGAGAGGTTGATAAAGATCCAGCAGCACGACGGCATGGTGGTGGATGCAGCAGTCACCGCAGCAGGGCTTCGCCGTTCTTCTGCGAGAGGGAGAGGTGTAGCAGGGGAGAGGGAGGCGCCAAGACTTCAGGGTGCGGCTGCCCTCCCTCCCACCCTCCCTTTATATAGGCCCCCTAGGGGGGTGCGCCGGCCCTAGGAGAAGGGATCTCCTAGGGGGGCGGCGGCCAAGGGGGAGGAGTGCCCCCCAAGGCAAGTGGAGGCGCCCCCTCCCCTAGGGTTCCCAACCCTAGGCGCATGGGGGGCCCAAGGGGGGCGCACCAGCCCACTATGGGCTGGTTCCCTCCCCACTTCAGCCCATGGTGCCCTCCGGGATGGGTGGCCCCACCCGGTGGACCCCCGGGACCCTTTCGGTGGTCCCGGTACAATACCGTTGATCCCCGAAACTCTCCTGATGGCCGAAACTACACTTCCTATATATAATTCTTCACCTCCGGACCATTCCGGAACTCTTCGTGACGTCCGAGATCTCATCCGGGGCTCCGAACAACTTTCGGATTACTGCATACTCATATCCATACAAACCTAGCGTCACCGAACCTTAAGTGTGTAGACCCTACGGGTTCGGGAGACATGTAGACATGACCGAGACGGCTCTCCGGTCAATAACCAACAGCGGGATCTGGATACCCATGTTGGCTCCCACATGCTCCTCGATGATCTCATCGGATGAACCACGATGTCGAGGATTCAAGCAACCCCGTATACAATTCCCTTTGTCAATTGGTATGTTACTTGCCCGAGATTCGATCATCGGTATCCCAATACCTCGTTCAATCTCGTTACCGGCAAGTCACTTTACTCGTACCATAATGCATGATCCCGTGACCAGACACTTGGTCACTTTGAGCTCATTATGATGATGCATTACCGAGTGGGCCCAGAGATACCTCTCCGTCATACGGAGTGACAAATCCTAGTCTTGATCCGTGTTAACCGAACAGACACTTTCGGAGATACCCGTAGTATACCTTTATAGTCACCCAGTTACGTTGTGACGTTTGGTACACCCAAAGCACTCCTACTGTATCCGGGAGTTACACGATCTCATGGTCTAAGGAAAAGATACTTGACATTGGAAAAACTCTAGCAAACTAACTATACGATCTTGTGCTATGTTTAGGATTGGGTCTTGTCCATCACATCATTCTCCTAATGATGTGATCTCGTTATCAATGACATCCAATGTCCATAGTCAGGAAACCATGACTATCTGTTGATCAACGAGCTAGTCAACTAGAGGCTTACTAGGGACATGTTGGTGTCTATGTATTCACACATGTATTACGATTTCCGGATAACACAATTATAGCATGAATAAAAGACAATTATCATGAATAAGGAAATATAATAATAACCCTTTTATTATTGCCTCTAGGGCATATTTCCAACATCCGCACTGTATTATGAAATTGAGGGAGTAATATTATTTAAAACTTCATTCAAATACGAATTCAACAGCATAATTTTTGTGCCATACACCTCATTCATGAACCCTGCTATCATATACTCCCTACTAGCTAAGGGCATGTCCAAAGTGGGCCCTCAAAGTGCATATATATTTTCTAATTGCATTGTTTGGCACATGCTACAGTACCAGAACAGTGCATCCCCCTACAGTGCGCAAGACAATAATTTTGGCTACAGTGAACCAGCTCCTCTTGAAATAGGCTTTCGTCCCGCTTTATAAATAAAGCAATGATCCATACAAGTAGCATCCAAATCCGCAACGGAACAACGACTGAGGCAACAACACAATCGTGCCCAAAAAACATAAGAGAAATAAGGGGGGAAAAGCCACCTAATGGATGCCGACAAGCGGCCCTACGATGACGATAATCGGCGAGCTGTAGCCAGGAGTGCATCCAGCATGAGTCCAAGACGATCGTGGTCGCGCTACCTAGAAAACGGATGTCAGTGCTGCAGAAAAACAAGGATTTTGAAGGAATCAGACGCTCGCCTCGGAAACACCCGCTCAATCATTATTTTATTATGCGTTGTTCAAAGAGGCCACGACATAGCCGCAACTATGAATATAATCACCGTAAAGATCCATTATTGGTGCTAATTAAAGTGCACATGTACGCGTAGTTGGCTAACTACTTGCCTAAACATTTATTAAGATAATTAGTAATCAGATAGTAAACAGAGGATCGATCGACACGGAACCCTCCATCAAATAACATAAGATAGATAGCAAGGAAGCTAGGCGTCCTCTTCTCATCTGCCTAATCCTAATCCCAAAAGTAGAACTTTAAGCGTGTGTGTGTCCCTCTCCTCCCTAATGAATTGCATTGGTTTCAAGTGGTTATACGACAATCCAGGCTCACTAGCTGTGGCTACCAACTGCCCACAGATTGCCTGGCTAGCTCCGATAAACTTGAGCCCAATAGTGATGACATTAACTAGTCTCCAACTGATAATGATCCGTACGTGCTGCTAGCTCCGGCACTCGGCTAGTCATGGGCCATGGCTGCCGCATGGATCCATCATGTTCTTGGAGCTGCCGGGCACAGCACAGTAAATTCTTTCATATTGTAGAAACTGAACTATATCGCCAGCGCTGTAGATCATACTGTATTTAGGTGACAAAGCCAAATCCACTGCCGTCATTTGCATGCTGTGTACTACTATTCTAGTTACTCCTCCGTTCCGATTTACTCGTCGTGGTTTTAGTTCAAATTTGAACTAAAACCACAACGAGTAAATCGGAGCGGAGGGAGTAGATGACAAAGCCAGTCTGCTTTAGACAAAAACTAAATTCCAAGTTTAATTAGTACTCATGATATGTAGCTCCATATACATCAAGGCCTCCATTTTTAGCTACAATAAAACAGACGGCCCTGTCTAACACAGTTTTGCAACTCGAAACATTAAATATACAACTTAGGAATAGTTATTTTACAGTCAGCCATGATAACCGTCTGATCTAAGTATTCCCATCATTTTGCACTTCATAAATCCAAATGTCAGAATTGAAGGGTACTTTCAATGAATTAGAAATAGTTATTTATCAGTCGCTTAAGAAATAGCAAAACCGATAACTACAACATAAGAAACATTCGAGTATAGTAGGCTCCAGGAGACCAAGAAGCAAGCTATTGGGAGTTTCGAAACTTAAGCTACACTACTTGATAAGAGACAAATAAGTAATTGACTGATGCATACCCCCTACCTTCTAATGTCATTCTTATATTTAAATGTGAAATTTGATCGCAATGTATACGAGAATGAGTTAGATCATAAAAATTACATTCGCATTATCCCAAGATATAAGCAACAAATATAGGACAGTCCAATATACAGTGAAAGTCTATATGTGTAGACATGTATAAGCTCAAAGGTTCAACTGATATTTTTTTTGCTTGCTAGCTATGTAACTTCATCCTGTCGTATTTTGTAAAGATGTACATTTAAATGAATGGATATATAAACCATCGTTACAGTTTAACCAAGTGGCAATAGGATACAGGTTCCAGCACCCAAACTCACATGCTCTACTTTTAAAACAATTAATTAATTAAATAAAAAATAACCAATTTTTTTGGCTTGTGGATACTAAGTTGAATTATGTAATCTCATTTTTCGTGAAAAAAATAGTTGCTTTGCACGCCTGCATGAATAAAGGAAGAATAAGGAGGTAAATATCGTTTCGCTTAGTTTGTGAAAAAGCTTGTGTTTACTTTTTTTGGGCGTGAGAGCTTGTGTTTACCTTTTTTTACCTTAGCGCATATGAATGTATGATCTTTTTCACGAACTTGAAAGTCATCTACATGTGAGAATTGTGAGGAGTTCTTTGAAGAATGGATTTTTTTAAGAAAAGTTTTACGGTGAAAAGGGGGTGAAAGTGCTCCTATGTACCATTCAGCATTATCGATGCATGCTACTCACTCCGTTTCTAAATATAAGCCTTTTCAGATATTTCAATAAGGACTACATACGAATGTATATAGACGTATTTTAAAGTGTACATTCACTCATTTTGCTCCATCCTTTTCAAAAAAAAAACTCATTTTGCTCCATATGTAGTTTGCATTGAAAAAAAGGCTTATATTTAGGAACGAGGGAGTAGTTTCGACTCCCCCTTATGACAAATGTGTATTCTTTGGACATCGACATGAAGACTCCAAGCTAAAACTTTGATCATCAACCTGTAAAGCTTGGAGGTGGTAGATTGTGGCCACAAATTTAGATCAACTTTATTTTTAGTGTTTAATTACATCTTTTTACAATGGTGCTAATAAAGCTAGCTAGCAGATGTAAGCATCAAAAGAGTTAGTATTATAAGCTTATCCCGACTAACTATAGGCATGCATGCTTCCACTTTGATCCTTTGGAACACCAACTTTTCACATGGCATTGTCCATGTTGAGCTCGTGCACTATGACACGGAAGGAAGCTAACTAATAGTATACTACATCGTTCCAAAACCTAACACCATGTCCCTCTTACCATGCAAGAAATTAGTGCAACCAAAAAGGTTAATTGCCCACCCAAAAGAAAGAAGAAAAAGATGAGAGGGATACATTTAGGCCAATGCACTGGTAAAACTTAGCGGTTGAGTTGCTTAATATATAACCTACAGTTTGAAAGCATGCAAGGGCTTTACAACGTGGGACTCAAATTAAGTAAAAACCTGTTCCAATTTAGCCAGGACCCAAACCTGCTATGCTAGCTAGGGAAATCGACGATTGAAACACCAAAAATATGCATAATGTACATGGAATACGTTACCCACTCATCTTTAGCTATAGCTTATAGCACTAGTAACATGGGCAGCGTGGGCGGTGGTTACACCAGATGATCAGTCAACTACCTTGCTCCAGTTATCAACTGAAAATTGTGACGCTTGCATGTACTCCCTCCGTTCGGAATTACTTGCCGCAGAAATGGATGTATCTAGACGTATTTTAGTTCTAGATACATCCATTTCCGAAACAAGTAATTTCGAATGGAGGGAGTAGCTAGTATGCCTTACAAGACACTCCACCCCTCTCTCTTTTCTCTTCCTGAAAGTAACACGCCATGCGCATCGTCCATTTATCCCCCAGCTAGTTTATTTCTTTTCTTCAGTTCGATTCTTCTAGCTATATACTCCCTCCGTTTCAAATTACTCGTCGCAGAAATGAATGTATATAGAACTAAAATACATCTAGATACATCCATACTTGCGACAAGTAATTCGGAACAGAGGGAATATAACTAGCTAATGATCTGTCCTGCAACACGTACGTGCCCGGCTTTGCTTGACGACGTACGACGACGTCCGGCTGCCTCTTAATTCCCCATTGATTAGCGTGGTTAGCAGTCATATGTGCCGGCCCATTAGTTGGGAGCTAATCATAGTGGGGCATCGTCTACTTGTTAATACACTTATACTTGCAGAGAAAGGAAAAAAACCAGCAATTGTTCAGCTAATTGTCTATTGTGTCGGGGACTCGTTGGACAATGGCAGGGGGCGTCGTGGTCGTGGAGCTATCGCAAGCTGTAGCCAGCATGAGACTCCCTGCCTGTTATCTTGGAGGAGGTTTTAAGGATTTACTTGAATAGTTTGATATCTACGGCCGGCAGGCCGGCAGGCCGGCAGCCCAGAGTTGTATGATGGAGGCGTTAACTGGCATCCACTGGCTTGTGTAGCTAGCCAACAGTGTGGAATTCGATCGAGGGTTCCTCTCGTTAGGCCAACAGTGCCTGTCATTATGGCCTGTTAACATTACCGTATGCATACCAATCGGTCGATCGACGCCCTCTAGTTTCTACGGCTACGTCGTGCAACAGTAGACTTCTAGACGTTTTCACCCTGCTGGCAATGATGCAGTGGTGCTGAAAATGCTGTCGACCGATGCATGGAATCCGGCCGATCCCAGCATAATCCCGAATATTTGTCGTCGTGAGAGGATCGACTGGGCCCGGCAGGCGGGCCGCGAATCCAGCGCGGCTGGTGGGCGGAGACGATAGGGCGCGTACAGTGGCTAGGGATTAGCGGTGGGAGCGCAAATGCAGCTGACAGCAGCGCTAGCCGGCGCGGCGCGGAAGTGACTCAACGGCGGCGAGTCGAGGTTAGAAAGCCGGCCAACCGGACGGCCGGCGAATTAAGCGGCCAGCAGGAAAGTGATGTATCAGTGGCCGGCGCGAGCACGGCAGGTGATTTTGCACGGCGAGGTACCATCTCTCTCACCTGTACTACATGTGCATGTGCAGAGCGCTCGCGCGGCATCATCAGGGAAGCAAAGGAGGGTGCGGCACAGCGCGCTACAGCCGACGGTGCGCACGACATGCAGTTGTCCACTTACCATGGACGTGATCTTGGTGCGGGGACCAAGCTGGGGTCGATGATTAGATGAACTCAGCAAGGAGCAGCCAACGACGTGGAACATTTTGAGTACGTTCTAGGAGTATGTTTCTAAGACCGCTTTTGCTTTAGCCAACTGTATGTGCTCGCCCAGAAAGCCAATTCAGACATCTAAAGGAAAAAAGGTAGCCGAGAATAGAATTGGGAATCAAGCTTTGTGCTCCAAGGCCAACATTCAAACCGTCCGCATACATTCATACCGCATTGTGCGGACGTGTTGTGCCATCCAACACGGTTCTGTATCAGTCTGTCGACCGGTTCAGACTTCAGACGCCCTTTTTGTCGCAAAATGGAGACAAAGTTGGAGGGTTTTGCCGAGTCTAGATAGTAAACACGTAGGACTCCGACACCGCCGGCCCACCCAAAATCCCATCCCGGTCTTATTTTCTTCCAATCCGACCCTTCTCTCCCCTTGCTTTGCATTTGCACCCTACTCCTCAACCGCTGTCATTGTGCCTCTCCGGTTGCCGAACCTCCACAACCAGCACCGGCGCGCCTGCTCGCCTTTTACGACAGCATCGTCGACCCAGGACACGTCCGTAGGCACCTACCCCCCCCCCCCCCTCCTTCGACGTCGTCCATGGCGGTCACCACGCTCGGTAGGTGTTCGGTCAAATGCCATTCAGCTTATTTTCGGACGCCATGTCCTTTTCCTAGAGTACGAAGGATGGTAGGGTATTCTACCATGGATGATCAGTTGTTGTGCGATGTGTGGTTTGACGTATCCGCGGGTTTCATAGGCAGAAGCAGAGGTGGGACCTTCTGGCAGCAAGTGCATGAATCGTTTCACGCGCGAAAGCACATTGCGCCCTACAATATGCACATCATCCATGATCGCAATGCGAGATCGTTATCGTATTGATGGTACACCATCTAGACCTTCATCACCAAGTTTTGTTGGGCGGTTGATATGCTGGAGGCAAGGTGGCCATTGCACGTAACAGAGGAGGAGATCGGAAGTTTTGTTTCCTTTTGCTAAACTTGTTGATTGATTCTTTAATTCATTCAATGTTACTCTAAACATTGTGTAACCTGCTTGCGCTGTTGTGAAGTATCACAGGATGGAGGGACGACCATTTATGCACATGCACTGTTGGATGAAGCTAAAGAAACGGTATGTATGGGACAACAGAATCTGTTAATCTCGTTGAATTTGAACCGTTATTGTACTAGACTTATTTGCATCCTATCTATGAATGATATGTGCTATTTTCTCTCCGAACTATGATGAAATCTGTCGTGTTTGCACGAATTTCCTCCGGTTAGTTGAAACCCGGTCTGAAATGTATGCGGGTAGCATTGGATGGCCGGTTGTCCGCGGACAGATGTCGCAGCAAATTTGCAGGTCAACACTGGAGATACCCTAGTGCCATTATTTCGATGTATGTACAGCTTTGTTTTTCTAAGGAAGGAGAACCAGCACGCATTGTCCGCATAGAAAAGAAGTAGTGAGAGCATCTATTTGTTCCAGCAGTGAATAAAAATCAGAACATGTCTTCTTCAAGAAGAAAGAACAGGCTACATAGAGCCTGAGACCCATTTGTCATTTGCGTAACAAGGACGCTCATTTTCCAGCACACCCGACTGAGAGAAATATATAAATGGATAACATGTATGTATCCAACGGATCGGCGAGGCGCGGTCGCTGTCCGGCCTGGACGGACGGCGACACGGCCAACGGCACGACAAGGCAAGGCCAGCGGGGCCCCTCCGGCCACGCACAAAACCCCCCGCGCGACACGGCACCAACCAGCATCCAGCCAGCACAGACCACACCCCGCCTCGCGCGCGCGCGCTCGTTCCGGCCCTATCCGCCCCGCCTCGTTGCTGACGGACGGAGACGGGCCAGAGTGCAAAGACGACGACGTCGTCGTATCGTAGGTGAGGGGTCCAGCTGCCGGATGGGCACCCAGCCAGCCGAGCTATGCAGACGCGGATGGGTACGTGGCGTGAGTCCGACACCGATCCATGTAGAAGTAGTACCGATGGCGATGGTGAGGCTACCTAGATACGGCCGGGGCGCGCACATGCATGCCCCGTCCCGGCCTCCTCCTGGCTACGGTGGTTGAGACGTTGTGGGTTTGCACTTTGCAGTACGCACCGGAAGCAAGCGTCTCTGCGACTGGAGTGTAAAAATGCGTTAAGCGTATGCTTTGACAGAGACGTGTTGCGTATTATTTATAGATACAGAAGATTACAGGGTTAGATAGTTAAGTTGTTGTAGGATTGATTTTAAGTCATGATCTATACAAGAGATAAAGATCAACGGAACACATCCTAACCATCTGGAGTACAACGCACCCCCACACATGTATATGGTTTATACATACACCGTATATATCCTATAGTACACACTTTAACACGCCCCCTCAATCACAACTTTATCAAGTTGAGATTGTTATTGAATTCTTCCAACTTGCGCCATGACAAGGCTTTAGTGAAACCATCTACAATTTGATCATTAGTGGGAATAAAAGAATGTCCAATAAATTCTTGGCTACTCTTTCACGAACAAAATAATAGTCAACTTCAATGTGTTTTGTTCTTGCATGGAACACTAAATTTGCTGACAGGTAGGTAGCACCAATGTTATCACACCACAATCGTGCAACTGAAGAATGATTCATACCAAGTTCAGCAAGCAAGGTTTGAACCCATATCAACTCAGCCGTGGCATTTGCTAGGGCTTTATATTCAGCCTCCGTGCTGGATCTTGACACGGTTGATTGTTTTTGTACACTCCAAGATATAAGATTTGGTCCAAAGAAAACAGAAAAAAACCCTGTTGACCTTCTATCATCAGGACAACCTGCCCAGTCTGCATCTGAAAAGGCACTTACCATAATTGAGGTTGATCTTGTGAGCTTTAGTCATGTACTCATCGTACCTCTAAGCTATCTCAAAATCCTTTTTACTGCAGTCCAATGATGAAGAGTGGGAGCATGCAAGAATTGACACACCTTGTTGACAGGAAAACATATGTCAGGCCTTGTAAGTGTTAAGTAATGTAAAGCACCTACCACACTTATGTAGTTTGTAGCTGCATCGGCTCCCAAAGGCTCCCCTTCTTCCTTGGAAAGTTTTTCAGCAGTTGAAAGTGGCATGTTTAAAACTTTACAATTCATCATACATGACCTTTTTAATATATCCGACACATATTTTTCTTGACTTAAGACTATCCCATTAGTTACCTTCTTTATTTCTATTCCCAAGTAGTAGTGCAAGTCGCCAAGATCCTTTAGAGCAAAATCTCTCTTAAGATCTTCTAACAGTGCATTGGTCGCTTCTTGTGACGAGCTAGTCACAATGATATCATCAACATATACCAACATAAAAATGATTAGTTTTCCCTTTTTATAGAAGAAAAGTGACGTGTCAGCCTTTGAAGGTCGAAAACCAAGTCTTTGAAGTTTCTCACTTAACCTAGAGTACCATGCTCTAGGTGCTTGTTTTAGACCATATAATGCCTTGTCAAGTTTGCAAACATAATAATGATTGTCTTTTACCTCATACCTAGGTGGTTGTTTCATGTAGACTTCCTCCTCTAGAACACCATGAAGGAACGCATTCCGTACATCCAATTGACGAAGACTCCAACAATTTGATACTGCAGCAGAGAGATCAAGTCTGATAGTAGCTGCTTTAACAATTGGACTAAATGTGTCCTCATAGTCTATGTTGTACCGTTGTTTCGAACCCTTTGCTACTAATCTAGCCTTGTATCTGTCTATCTCTCCACTAGCCTTTCTTTTGACTCTGTAAACCACTTACAATCAATAATATTTCTGCCTCTTGTTGGAGGAACTAGGTGCCATGTTTTATTTCTAACATGAGCATTATATTCTTCATCCATATCAATTTTTCCAATTTTTATCTTCAAATGCCTCAGTCAAGTTTCCTGGCTCACCTGTAACAGCTACGCCTCCAAAACGCATATTATCATACCCGACCGTGTCATCTGTATAAACCTTTGGTTTCAAAACCCCATGTTGTGACCCGGTTCTCTGTACTAGCACGGAAACTGCAGCGGAGGGCCGCGGCACAGAAGATCCAAGAGGATCCGGCGCGGCGCACGACCCAGAGGCACCCGATCCCAGGTGGATTTCCTCGGAGCCGGAGCTGGCCGCTCGTTGGGCCACTTGTCGAGGCCCAGCTGGGGAACCGCCAGGCGCGGGGGACCACCTGGCCTGGCGCGTGAGTGCAGCTGACCCACCTGCTCCGCTGTGGGCCCGCCGTGGATTGTCGTTGCCTCACCCGCGGGGCCGCGGGGAGACGCGTGGTCGCCTATCGCTGGCCCGCCTGACCCTGAGGAGGGCGCGCTGCCACCGCCTGGTGCGGCAGGCGAGGGTGAATCCTCATCGGGATCGCTGCCGTCAGCTTTTGGTGCAGCTCCTGAATCAGCTTCGTGCTCCATGTTTGTCCCCTGCTGCTGCATAAAATCATAGTGCACAACCGGATTTCCTCCGAAATTTATAGCAGAATTTTTATCGGAATTACCCAAGTGATCATTAGCTATATGTCCGTCCCCATGATCAAGATGTAAGGAGGAGGAATTTTCAGAGAGAAGAAGGACTTCGGGTCTGATAAGAGCACCGGCATTGGGGTTTAATTTGGCAAAAGGGAACACTGTTTCATCAAACACGACGTCACGGGAAATATAAACACGTCCAACAGTTATGTCTGGACACTTGAAACCTTTGTGAAGGTTACTGTAGCCAAGGAATACACATTGTTTGGAGCGAAATTCGAGCTTGCGAGCATTAAAAGGACGGAGGTTGGGCCAACATGCGCACCCAAAGGTACGAAGGGCATGATAGTTTGATGTCTCATGAAATAATTTTTCTAGTGGAGTCTCAAGATTGATCACCTAACTTGGCGTACGATTGATCAAATATGTGGCAACTATGAATGCCTCATCCCAAAACTTCAAGGGCATAGACGCATGAGCTAAGAGAGAAAGGCCAACCTCAACAATGTGACGGTGTTTCCTTTCGGTGGAGCCGTTCTGGTGATGAGCATGCGGACAGGAAACATGGTGTGTGAAGCCAATTTGGCGAAAAAATGAATTTAACCTTTCATACTCACCACCCCAATCGGTTTGCATGTTGATGATTTTTCGATCAAATAGTATTTCTACAAGTGCTTGAAATTCATGAAACACTTTAAAAACTTGTGACCTATGTTTGAGAAGGAATATCCAAGTAAATTTACTGAAATCATCAATAAAGTTCACATAATAATGTTTCTTATTGATCGAATCATGGGCAGGCCCCCATACATCAGAGTTGATAAGCTCTAAAGGAGCATTCGAGGAACTACTAGAATTTGGATAGGGAAGTGGGTGACTTTTGCCCTTTTGGCATGCATCACACACTCCCTCTTTATTCTACTCATGAAGTAAAAAAGGAACTTTGTTCTTTGTAAGAACATGTTGGACGATTTGCGAGGACGGATGACCTAATCGATCGTACCACCTTAACGGAGAGATCTTGGTGGCGCCAAAAGCATGCCTGCCAGGGCCTAAAGAAGCCGATGATAGGGGGTAGAGGCCGGCTCTACACCTGCCGTGGAGGAGGGTGCTCCTCGTTGCCTTGTCCTTAATGAAGAAGAAACGGGGGTGAGTTTCAAGAAACACATGATTATCTTGTGATAGATGATGGGCACAAATAAGATTTTTTGTGGCTTTAGGTGAATAAAGGACATCTTTTAGATGAAGATTATAAGTGGGAGTACGAACATATGCTTGACCAATATGAGCAATTTTCATACCTACTCCGTTGGGCATGTTTACTTGATCATGTCAGTTCTACCTCTCCCTCATGGTGAGCTTGTCCAGCTCGCCAATGATGTGGTCGGTGGCGCCTGTGTCGACATACCAGTTGGTGTCGACGCCGTTGGAGGAGTTGGACACGGCGCTTGCACTCTTCTCCTTGGTGAATGCAATGTCAAAGCGCCGGTAGCACTTGAGGGCAGTATGGTTGGGCTTCTTGCAGATCTGACAGAACACCTCAGGGAGCTCATCTCGTCTGCCGCCTCCTTGGCCACGTGCACCGTGGCCGTTTCCTCGGCCGTCGTTGCCTCCATTGCCACGGCCACCACCGTGGTCACGGCCGCCTCCGTTCCTGTCGCAGCCTCCGCCACGAGGGAAACCACCACCGCCACGGGAAGCAGCGTTGGCGGAGGAGTGAGACGACGAGTTGCCACCCTCGAACATGGCGAGGCGGCTCTCGAAGTTGATGTTGGGCGTAGAGCTCGTTGGGCTTGACGGGGACGGTCCTGGCGCAGACGGAGGAGACGAAGGAGATGTAGTCGAAGTCCAGGCCAGCAAGGATGTATGACACCATATCGTCGTCTGTGAGCGGCTTGCCGATGGCAGCCATCTCATCGCCGAGGGCCTTCATGCGGCCAAGGTACTCGGCAATGGTGGAGTTCCCCTTTTTGGTGGTGGAGAGGGCGATCCTCGTGTTGACGATGGCCGCCTGCGTCTGGGAGATGAAGATCTCCGTGATTACAATCCATGCTGCTGATGCCGTGGTGCAAGATGCGATCTGAACCATCACAGGAGGTGAGATGGAATTGAAAAGGAAACTCAAAACCTGAGAGTCTCGAGCCCTGTCGATCTCGTATGTCGGGTTCGGCACGTCGATGACCTTGCCAGCTTTGTCAAACAACTTGAGCGTCGGCACCCCCCTCTCTGGATCGAGATAGGTGACCAACTGAGCGCCACAGATGGTGACCATAGATTGCGCATGCCAGACGTTGAAGTTGGAGGGATGGAGTTTTTCAGCGATGGGGATGAGTACGGATGCGGCGGCTGCGGTGGAGCTTGAGGAAGAGATGGCGGCGCAAGGGAGATGTGCTTAGAGGAGAATGGCTCTGAATACCATGTAAAGATGCGTTAAGCGTATGCTTTGGCAGGAACGCGTTGCGTGTTACTTATAGGCACAGAAGATTACAGGGTTAGGTAGTTATGTTATTGTAGGATTGATCTCCAAGTCATGATCTATATATAAAAGATAGAGATCAACCGAACAAATCCTAACAATCTAGAGTACAACGCACGCCCACACATGTACCGTATACATCCTATAGTACACACTTTAACATGAAGGAACGGGGTCACCGGCGCGTCGGGCGACGTGCATACACAAACACAATCATACATATGTCCAACGGATTCGGCGACGTCGATCCATCTCACCAGCGAACGATCGTTTCCCAAGGTTTGTAGATGCAATACATCCATGGTCTACACGCGCGGTGCACGGTGCACCACTAGGGCATGCGGCTCGCGTGGTGGATTCAACCAAGCATATCCATGGTCAGCAGTACATCCTCGTAGACGGGCGGCCGGTTGAAAGATTATGGGTGGCGTGCAGGCGGAGGCGGACGTGTCTCGGCGGGGTGGTGACGCCGCACGTGGTGGGGGTGGGGCGAGCGCGACCTACCGATGGACGGGATGGGCTGGCGCCGCGCGCGAGTGACGGCTGAAAGAAGCGGCAAGGCAAGCCGGCGACCACCGGGACCGGGACGGCCGATAGCTGCTGGGCTGGGGTAGGGGGTCCCGTCCCGGGGCGCTCGTGCATCGCCTACCGTGACATGCCACCTCCGTCCCCGCCCCCCGATCGCTGTCCGTCGCGCCTCCTAGTTTCCTTTGACTCTCCCACTCGCTCCAGGCTGCGGTTCGATACCGCACACGTCGCCGGCCTACCTCTACCAGCACTGCGTAGACACTGCGCGAAGCGACAGGGACGCGCACGTTGCTGCTCCCGAACCAGCTTATAGATACCAGATAATGTCATATGTACCTGGGCAAGCTCTGGTCCACGAGGTTCCGCTGGAAATTGGCTGGAAAGCTACTGCCAGACGCGGAATTCATTGCTAATAATCGGTCAAAACGTCAAAAGTGAGCGAGGTGAACGTACTTGCATGGACGGGTTTGAATTCATGGGACGGTCCGCACCACACGGGTCCGTCAGGTTCCTCCTCCTCACCTATGTATCACGCCCTCGAGAATATGTGCAATCTATCTCCGCTTGCACTCTCCACCCTCATATCTAATTCTTCGTTGACCAATGCTACTACTAGTAGTACTGATCTAACAATGGATATTCACCTCCATGGCGTACAACCGTGCTAGCTAGGTGATACGAGCAGTATAATCGACTGGGAAGGCAAAGAGAAACACACCCGTGCAGACCAAATCACTGAACGGGACCCCCTCCCCCAGTCTCAGAATCAGCGATGGCCTCTTAGCGCCGCCCTTGAGGAGCCCGGTGCATCGCCTGAGCGCTGAGGCGGCTGTACTTGAGGTAGCAGCCAACAATGTCGTGCGCGCCGAAGTGCTCCCCGGCGAACCACTGCGCCAAGACGCATGGCATGCGGGTCACGACGACGCTCCTCCTGGCCGTTGCGAGTCCCTCCGCGGCCACGTCGACGGCGATCTTCCTGCTCTTCCGACGTCGACCCCATGTTGTATTGCGCGGCTGTTGCGGGCTACGAGCGGCCTATGCTCAAGGACATGGAGCGCAACAGGCCGGAGTGGAGGAGAGGCGTGGTCCGATCGTGGGCGGTTTCCAGCGGGTGGCGCGGTGATGGGTGGCGATGGACATGACCGGAAAAATCAGGAATTTTGGATGGCTCCCTCCGTTATCATGTCCGTGGACATGTCTCATGTGTCCATGAACATTTATGGTTACGATGTGTCCGCAGACATTTTTACAATATTTGTTTTGAAGGATTGCATTAAAGTATTTTGTTGGGACAAGAAAAAGTAAATGGGAACCATGCATGTGGTGAGAGAAGGGAGAAAAAAAGATTATGCATGTGATTGTTCAAGTGCATGTCCGGACTCCGGCAATGCCTCACGTTTGTCTCTTAGAGACCGAAATCCATACGTTTAGACTTCTAAGTGAATATATATGGGTCCCGTTGGATAAAAAATGATTTGGACACTGTGATTCAGACATATAATGGAGGTTTAAAGTTCTATCTTGAAGATGCCCTTAGAACTTGCTAATCACGCATGAGCACAGACCAGACAGAACGATGTAGAGAGAGCGTGAGAGGTCGATCATGCATGCATCCGTGCTGCATGCTAGAAAGAAAACAAACAAGAACACAGCATGAGCGTTGCGCAGTCGCACTTGCACCCGGGCACCGGCAAGCGGCAGCTTTATCTATCCATGCATCAATCTATCTATGTAACGACGTAGCTAGCCACTCGTACGTGTGACTGTTAACCTGTTCCCATCGACGGGATAAAGCTTGCATGTGTGTATGGCGACTCGCACCCTTTCCATATGAGATATGAATAATATCATGTACCCTGTCCGGCCACTGCCTTTATAGTACATGGGACGTACGTGCAAGCTAGCTCTCCATCGGTCCAAGAAACCATAAACCTCACCCGGAAATTTCGAAAATTTCTGAAAAATAACCGCTGAGCTAACTATACAGAACGTTTGCTGAACTGCAAATTACGCAGTCACGCAAGGCCCCATTATTGGCAATATTTAAAGTGCATAACTACTTCCACAAATGTTTAAGCTAGATTTTTTAAGCGATAATTACTAATCAGATAAACTGGAGGATCGTCGGATCGACACGGAAGCCTTCATAAAATATCATAAGCTAGATAGCTGGGTAGGCGTCTTCTTCCTCTTCTGCCTAATCAAGATCCCAAAAGTAGAGCTTTAAGCGTGTGTGTCCTTCACCTTCCTAATGAATTGCATTGGGCTGAAGTGGTTATACGATAATCCAGGCTCACAAGCTGTGGTTACCAACTGCCCACACGATTGGCTAGCTTGCTCCGATGATTAACTGGAGCCCAATAATGATGCTTAGCACATGACATTAACTGGTCTCCAACTGATAATGATCCGTACGTACGTGCTGCTAGCTCCGGCAGTCGTTTAGCCATGGGCCATGGCTGCCGCATGGATAGATCCATCATGTTCTTGCAGCTGTCGGGCACAGCACAGTACATTCTTTCATATTGTACAAACCGATCTGCATCGCGAGCGCTGTAGATCACATTGTAATTATGACAAAGGCAGTCTCGCTCCTTTATTCATGAGATATAGCTCCATGTATATATCAAGCCTCCATTAGCTAGCATGACAATACACAAACGGCCCTGTCTAACATAGTTTTGCAACTCAAAACGTTAAAGATACAACTTAACAATAGTTAATTTTTTCCCCAAAAATAGCAAGTTTTCAGTCAGCCTTGATAGCCGTCCAATGTAGGTTTCTCATCATTATTTTGCACTTCATAAATCCAAATGTCAGAATCGAACAGTGCATTTCAATGAATTGAAAGTAGTTATTTTTTACTCGCTCAAGGAATTACTAGCAAAAGTGATAACTATAACATAAGAAACATTCTGGTATGGCTCCAGGAAGCTGGCATTGGGAGTTTTGAAACTTAAGCTATAGACTACTTGATAAGAGACAGATAAATAATTGACTGACGCATACCTCCTACCTTCCAATGTCATTCTCATGTTTAAATATGAAGTTTGATCGTCATGTATACGTATGAATTAGAGCATAAAAACTGCATTGGCATTATCCCAAGATTTTTTTTATTGAATTAGAGCATAAAAACTGCACTGGCATTATCCCAAGATATATGCGACAAATATACCACGATCCAATATATATTGAAAGTATATATTTATAGACATGCATAAGCTAAGAGGTCTAATTGACTTTTTTTGCTTGACAACTTTGTAAGTTCGCCCTGTTGTATTTTGTAGAGATGTCTATTTAAATGTATGATTATATAAACTATCATTACAATATAACAAAGTGGCAATAGGATACTGGATTTCAGGACCTAAACTCACATGCTCTATTTTTAAACTAAGAATTAAGAAAATCCATAATAATAATAACAATAATAATTGTGCTAACTTCTGACTGACCGGAAGATAAGCAACAGATCCATACGCCTACTTCTTCCTACCTAATCATGCATGCATGTAACCTTACTAGATAATTCTGTGGGTGGTGGCAGAGAAAACACACGCAACCAGCCTTGATTAATGATTTCATGCATGCATGTAAACTAAAAGACAAAACAGATGATGTCAGCAAAAGATTCTCCCTGTTTTAAAACTTTAAAATGTTTTGTAGCTCAAATCGTCGCTCCGATTTAAAATCCGTTTTCACGTAAAAATTTGCCACGACGAGAGCATCGAAACAAGATCCCATGTTGGTATGTTTCGATGACTTTTTTTCAGCCCAAAAGATATCATGCCCATAGTGTGTAACTTATCATGGTGTTACACTGATGTTATCAGGGGTATGTTTCAACTACTTTTTTTGCATGAGTCAAAATTTACCATGGTATTATAAGTAAATTATCCAATACCCGCCGTCTACGATCGAAGTCGTCCTTGGGCCACGAGGTGAGGTCCACATGCCAACATGGCATGACCCACATAAAACAAAAAATTGTGCATTGTGCCTGGCTAGACTGGTTTAGGTAGGTGCCAGACCGTGCAGTGCTTAGGTCTATGGTGCGTAGAATACCATGGCATATACGTTGAGGTTATTGAGGGTATGTTTTTCAATTTGTTCTCCCCGGATCAAAGTTACCGCGGTCTGTGGTCGACTATTACCATATTATTTACACAAAAAGGTATCGAGGTTATGTCTTCTTGAAAGAAAAAACGAGTGAAAGTTACCGTGGTCTTCGTACGTGAGTTATCAGCTCTGGTATGCGTATATTACCATATTATTTACATAGAAATTATCACGGGTATCTTTTTTCAACAAATTTTATTTCGTGGCCAAAAGTTACAACGGTATTTGTACCTGAGTTATCAGCTCTGTTGTCCATGTATTATCATGCTATTTGCACAGAAGTTATCGGGACACCTAGTCAAAAGTTACCCTGATGTTTGTACGTGAGTTATCAACTCGGATAGCAATATATTACCATGTTATTTACATAGAAGTTATCAGAGGTGTGTTTTCAACAACAACCCACTCCCCCCTATTTTCAACAACAGTTTCCCCCTGGGTCAAAGTTATCATGATGTTCGTACGTAAGCTATGAAATCCATTGTGAATAAAGTATCATGCTATTTACACAAAATTTATTAGGGGTATGTTTCCAACAACTTTCCCCCAGGTCAAACTTACCACACTGTTGTATATAAGTTATCATGTCTGCATTGTGTAAATTAACATGCTATTTACACAGAAATTACATGGTACATTTTCAATACTTTTTTTCCGGTTCAAAGTTATCATTGTGTTTGAACGCAAGTTACCGGAACTGCGGTGACTAAATTATCATGCAATTAACATAAAAAATTAACCGGGGGGGGGGGGGGGGGTTGTTTTCGACAACTTTTTTCTTGGGGTCAAAGTTATCATGATATTTGTATGTTAGTTATCATGTTTACGGTGCGTAAATTATCATGCTATTTACATATAGAGTTACTCGGGGAACTATTTAACCTCCCGTGGGTTAAAGTTACTTTGGTTATAACAACCTTTTCCTTTGGTTAAAGTTGCGTGGTGTTTATATCTAAGTTATCGAATCTGTGATGTGTCTGTTATCATACTACTTATCACAGAAGTTGTCGGGGTGCACGAGCGGTGATGGTGATGCATGCATAGTTGAATAGCAAGTCTTCCCCCCCACCCCCCCGGGGGGGAGGGGGGGTGGGACGGTACGGGCAGTTGGGAGCTCCATCGCAACCGACATAATGTATGGTACTTAAAAGTTTCGCGGCTTGCGGGCCGGCGTGGCATGCTATGTCATTTACACAAAAATTTACCGGGAGTATGTTTATAATTTTTTTCAGACGGAAGTTATCACGGTGTTTTTATGCAAGTTACCAAGTTGGTGGTGTGTGAATTACCATGCTATTTACATAGAAGTCAACGGGGTATGTTTCGACAAAAAGAATACCTCAATCAAAAGTTACCAGACCCTGGGTGCGTAAGTTATCTGGTCCACCTTTCGTAAATTATCATGTTATTTACAAAAAAATAAATCCAGAGTGTGTTGTCAACAACTTTTTTCCCGGTCAGAACTACCACAATGTTTATACGTAATTGATCAGATCGGCGGTCCTTAAATCATTAGTTTAATCCGCTTGTGAAACACTTTTTAAATGTATTTAAAATTGATGTAAACATGTATGCCTCTCCCACTATAGTCAGTACATGACACACTAGTGAAAAATGAAAAATCAGAAGATATAATGATTTTTCCCAATGCGTAAGAAAAAAGAATAAAAATGTTCAGTTGCGTTCAAGTGCGTAAGAAGTAATGCTAGTCCAGTTGGTTGACCTGTTTGAGTTAGTAGTAGATGACCAGAGTTCGAATCCCCGCTCCAGGAAAAAAGGGATCGCACGGGGGGAACGGGATCGTACGTGCCTATCGCTAACTGCCGAGGAAAATAACTGTTCTGTAATAATAATAATAATAATAATAATAATAATAATAATAATAATAATAATAATAATAATAATAGTAATAATAATAATAATAATAATAATAATAATAATAATAATAATAAAATTCTTGTAGATACTAGAGTGAATCAAGTACCATCAGTTGTGAAAAAAAGGAGGTAAAAATCATTTGGTTTAATTAGGTTGTGAAAATGTTTACTTACCACAGCCCATATGCTTTTTCACAATAATTCGAAGTCATCTTTATGCGAAAATGTTTAGGAGTTTGTTTGAAGAATGAGTTTTTATATTTTTGAAAAGGGTGCAAGTGCTCCTACGTAGCATTAGCATTCTGCTTTACCGATGCATGCGAGTTTCTACCCCCTCTAATCAATCTGAGAAGCTGGAAAGAGGTGGTTTGTGGCCACAAGTTTACGATCAACTTTGTGTTGGTGTTTAATTATGCATTTTTAGGACGGTGCTAATAAAGCTAGCAAAAGATGTTAGCATCAAAAGAGTTAGTAAGCTTATTCCAACTAACTAAAGCCATGCATGCTTCCACTTTCGTCCTTTGGAAATTTGAACACCAGCTTTTCACATGGCATTGTCCATATTGAGCTCGTGCACTATGACACGGACGGAAGCTAACTAACATTATACTACATCCTTCCAAAACCTAACAGCGTGTCCCTCTCACCATGCAAGAAAATAGTGCAACCAAAATGGTTAAGTGCCCACCCAAAAGAAGAAGAAAAAGATGACAGGGATACATATAGGTCAATGCACGCAACTGGTAAAACATAGCGGGTTAGTTGCTTAATAACCTTGAACTTTAAATCATGAGTGAGCTTTACAACGTCCGAAATTGTCTGGCCAATGACGATGCAACAAGTTACTAATTAAGCACGATACATATGGACATGTCATGGATGGATAGAAAGAAGATGTCGTTCATGATCAGGCGGCTTTGGCGGTAGAAGGTTCCCAGAAGTAGGAGTATATATAGGAGGTGGGATCCCACTTTGGGAGATTACAACAGGGCCTCATTTCATTTACCTCATTGATTTGGTCCCCCAAAAGTGTTCTTCGCGCACATGCATGCATGAGACGATATTCAACATCAGTTAATCGACCATGCCGAACGTGCAAAAATCATGGGAAGACCCAAGCTTGCCATGCTAGCTAGGGTAATCAACGATCGAAAGTCGAAAAACACCATAAATACCCATGATATATATGGAGCATGTTACCCACTCATCTTTAGCTATAGCTTAGCACTAGTAACATGGGCAGGTCGTTGCACCCGATGATCAATCAACAACTTTGCCCGAGTTATCAGCTGAAAATCGTGATGCTTGCATGTAGCTAGCATGCCTTACAAGACACTCCACCCCTCTCCTCTTTATCTTCCTGAAAGCAACATGCCATGCGCATCATCCATTTATCCCCTAGCGTGTTTATTTCTTTTTTCTTTTCTTCTCTTCTATTCTTATAGCTACAGCAGCTAATTAGCTATCCGGTACTACGTGCTCAGCTTTGCTTAACGACGTACGACGACGTCCGGCTGCCTCTTAATTCCCCATTGATTGGCATGTTTAGCAGCCATGTGCCGGCCCATTAGTTGGTAGCTAATCATAGGGGACCAGCACCCACTTGTTTATACACTTACTCGTGGAGAAAAACCAGCTAATTGTGTCCGGGACTCGTTGGACAATTGCAGGGGGCGTCGTGGTCGTGGAGCTATCGCTAGTTGTAGCCAGCATGAGACCTGCCTGCCTGCCCGCCCGCCCGCCCGCCCGCTAGGTTTTAAGGATCAACTTGAATATATATTTTGATGTCTGCGGCCGGCAGCCCCGGGGATATATGAAATATGATGGAGGCGTTTACTGTTGCATCCACTGGCTTGCTTAGCTGCCGAACAGTGTGGGATTCGAGCGAGGGTTCCTCTCGTTAGGTCAACAGTGCCCGTCACCATGGCCTGTTAACGTTGCCGCGCACATTGACACCCTAGAGTTCGTCCTGCTGCGTCGTCTTTCATGACAGAAACCAACAAATTTGGATGGGCCGTATATAGGATGGAAGTGGGCGCGCGCGCATGGTGACTAGGGAATGGCGGCGTGAGCGCACATGCAGCTCACAACAGCCGGCCGCCAGCGTGCAAGGCAATTTCGGCGGCGAGTCGGGTTCGAAAGCCGGCCAACCGGACGGCCGGCGAGTTAAGCGGCCCGGAAGGGCGCGCGGTTGAGAAAGCAAGTACACCGGTGTCCGGTGACACCATGAGGGAAGCAAGGGGAGAGAGTCCGGTGCGGCACAGTGCAGCGCGCGGTAGCGCGCGCTGCAGGCGTCGAACGGCGGCAGCACGCAGTTGCGCGGCGCGTGTGAAGCGCTCACGGTGAGTTCAATTTGTATGACGAGATCGATCAGATGCGGGTGCGCCGGCCTCGTCGTGGCTGTAGTGCATTTCATGTTTGTGGGCATGGAGTTGCTAAATTACCAAGGAAGACGTGGTTTAGCTCTGCAGGACCCATCTGGGGTCGATGATGAGATGAACTGACCAAGGAGTAGCCAACAACGTGTGGAAGATTTTGAGTACGCTCAATGCTTTAGAGCATTTACAGCTGGGCACCCTAAACCCTTTTCAAATGTCCGTCAACGCGCCCGATCAGTGGCGGACAATAGAGATGGGGGGAAATGACCCAACCGGATCCCTCATATAGTCCCTATATATCCGGATTGCCCACGAACCGTCATATAGAGAACAATGTAAGGAGGATATGAGGACTCGCAGGTGCGTCCGGACACGCACGGTCAGTCCGCCACTTTGGACGCGGCCACCCCGGACCACTTTTTCTTTTTCTTTATTCTTTCTTTTTTCTCTCTCAATCTCCATCAATCACATGCAAGTGATCGGACATTTGAGAGAGAAAATGAGAAATATGGTTGCATGAATGAACAAATAGGGGCTTAAAATGGATACGCCCGGACACTGACCGGGCACGTCCCCGGACGTTTAGAGAATCAGATTTGCTAAGTCTGGCAATAAGACCGCTTTGGCTTTAGCCAACTCCGCCTACTCTCTCAGAAGGCGAACTCAACATTAAACAAGTGGTATCTGAGAATTAAGAATCAAGCTTTGTGTTGATGCATAGATAGTGGCATTATTTTCTATTTATCTTTTCGGCAAATAGCATAGTGCCATTATTTCAATGAAATGTACAACTTTGTCGGTGCAGCGGCCAGCAACGACGGTGGGAGGAGGTTGCGGGGAGGGCGGGGCAGCGAGGCGGTGCGTGGTAGCGCCCGCCAGCCACGGGTGGTGGAGGCCAGCGGTTAGGGCAGGGCTAGATGGGGGCATCGCGAAAAGGAAGAAGAAAGAAGGAATACGATGAACAGTACATGATCTATTTTGGGCGGTTCAATGAAGATCTGACAGCCCATACTAGAAGTGACTGGTGCACTCATTCTTTTCACTTAATTGGCAAATAGAGGCTCCCAAAAAAGTTTGAAAAGCAACGACACGATCAGTCCCGCCAAGAAAAAACTATTACACGCATAAAAGTTGCTATGGCTTTGCTTGAAGAAAATCTCAAGTTTAATTAACACAGTACGAGTGCAAATGCTCACAAACATGCACATATACTCACCCCTATACGTGCGCACAGCGTATCCATGTGAGCATCTTCGAGATACTAAGACCGCACAACATCGTGAGATGAATGAAGTCACCATAAACACCTCGTTGTCGACAGGAACATCTCCTCTCATGGAACGAACATCACCAAGAAGTTTAAAAAAATTCTAAAAAATGCGATCAATGTCAGTGTCAAGCGTGGGACTTGAACCCTGGTAAGACCACAAAAAATCTAACCACATTTGAGCTATGTTCGGCTCACACACAAAAAAATCCCCGAGTTACCATCTCCAAGTAGATGCTCGTGTGACTCAAAAGAAAAAGATGCTCCTGGATGGATAACATGGTAAAAAA
Organism: Triticum aestivum; assembly: GCF_018294505.1. Classification (NCBI taxonomy): domain Eukaryota; kingdom Viridiplantae; phylum Streptophyta; class Magnoliopsida; order Poales; family Poaceae; genus Triticum; species Triticum aestivum. The sequence continues at coordinate 732,783,731 of NC_057797.1, read as the reverse complement.
TCACCGTGTGTGGTACATATATTAGCACAACAAATGTTGCATCCATCGTCCATACGGATAATATGGATCCAACGGATCATCAGCGAGCGATACGGTCTCCGTAGGTGGCGCGGTCGCTCTCCGGCCGGACGGCGACACGGCTAACGGCTCGACAAGGCAAGGCAAGGCCGCGCGGGCCCCCGGAGAAGTCCCCTACGGGCGGCGCATGTGGCTGACACGCACGGACGAACATCCCCCGCACGACACGGCACCAACCGCCAAGCCCCCCGCCTCCCGCGCGCGCTCGACGGCAACGTCCGGCGGCACTGGGGCCGGGCTGCCCCTGCCGCTGCCGCCGATACGCCGCCGTCGAGTGGAGCTAGCGCTGCGCTGTTCGTCCGGACGCAATGATTGGTACTGGTACGTACGTACGTGCGCGCGGTCTTCTTCACGTATGGGTTGGAGCCGTGGTAGAGATACACGTCTCGTTGATCAAATCGGCCCACGCATGCATGTGTACTTGCCTGAATTATGTTAATATATAATCCGGCCGGTTCTCATTGCTCGGTCGAGGAGGGCAGGGAAGGAAGGCGTCGCCCGGGTCCAGCTGCCGGCCGGCCACCGGCACGTCGAGGTCGGGAGTTAGACGGGACGGGGATAGGCGACGGAAATCCGATACCGGTCCATGTACAATCGATGGGTCGAGAGGCCGGCCGGGCGCACATGCACCATCCTCCGGGCGAGGCTAGACGGTGGTTGAGACGTTGTGGTTTGCAGTACGTACCGGATGCAAGCGACTGGACGGACGGACTCAGCGACGACGTCGATCGAACCGCGCAAGCATTCTTGATCACTGCAGGCCGAGACCATGATCCCGGGGCTATGGATGGATGGATGCAAACAGCGCGACGTGTTCCCTGGCCATGCACTCGCCATGCACGGGAGCACGCACGACGTGTCGGAGGCGTTTTCTTAACACGGTACAACGCAAATGTCTACATACACTCACGGCGGCACGGTGAGTTGGTCGGTGTCTCCCGGGGGATCCGTCTTTCCGTGCGGCGCCGGCACGCGGACGTGGAGCGCCGGCCGGTGGGGCTGAGCTAGCCCTAGCCCTAGCCCTAGCCTAGCCAGCAGTGGCTGTGTGGGGCTGTGGGGGGTGGCGATCGACCTACACCGCACATGGTGGGGCGGCCGCGGCGAGCGTGACCTAGCGATGGACGGGATGGGCGGAGCAGGCGGGGCGGATAACGAGAGGAGGAGGGCGGCACGCAGGCCGGCGGCAAGCGACCACCGGTGGATTCATCGTCGCTGCTGGCTGGGGTCCCGGCCGGCGCTCGTGCATCGCGTACCGTGACATGCCACCTACTCCTATCGATCTCTGTCGTGCCTCCTAGTTTGACTCTGCCACTCGCTCCACGCCAGGCCCCGTCCCGTTCCCGCACACATGGCATGGCCTGCTTACCAGCAAGCACCACACCGCACCACACAACCGCCCGCGTATTGCTCTCCACCGCTTCTTGTTTTTGTTTACATCTAGGAGCACGTATCAACGTATGTGTGTGGAGGTGGTCCGCTGTATCGATTGGGACGTGCAAGCTGCTGCCCTGGAAACAGCTTAGAATCCCCGCAAAAAGAAAAAACAGCTTAGAATAGATATCGCAGGAAGCCAGGATGGGTATTTGTAGTACGCACTCTATATGCTCCAGGAGGTTCTGAGGGAAATCAGCTAGAAGGAAAGCTACTGGCAGGCAGGGAATTGATTACTAGTTTGTCAAAACTGAAAAGCAAGTGACGTACGTACATGGATCATGGGTTTCAATTGATGGGACGGTCGCCTTAGGCGTTAGCGTGCACGGTGCACGGCGATCCAACACCACACGGGTCGTCAGCTTCCTCCTCACCTCCCTTGCAAAAAAGTTCGGTTTTGCTAAACTTCAGGTGCCTGACATTTTTGTTTGCGCCAATCAATGTTTCCTTCTTCCTGAGCGAGATGGAAGACAGAAACTTGCCGGAGAAGTAGCCTCACTATTTATTTTAGGGATGTGGGGGTGCAGGTTTGCCGGAAAGCAACAACCCCACTATTTATCTTAGCGGTGCAGGGAGTCACCGGAGTTCTTTATTGGTGTGGGGGGCTTAGAGGGATGACCGAGATGGCGGCCAACAACGGCGGTGGGAGGGCGTTGAGGGGAGGGCAGCGGCGAGGCAATGCGCGCTAGCACCCCGCCGGCCGCAGGTGGTGGAGGCCGGCGGTTGGGGAGGGGGGGGGGGGGGGGCTGGATGATGGAGGCATCATGAAGAAGACGACGAACAATACACAATCTATTCTGCCCGGTTGAATGAAGATCTGACGGTCCATATTAGAAGTAACGGATGCACTCGCTTTTCTCAGCTAACTGACAAATATAAGCTCCCAAAAAAGTTTAAAAAGAAACGACACAATCTGTCCAACCAAAAAAAGGTTACATCTATATAGTTGCTATGACTAGACTTTTCTTTACATTGTTTGAAGAAAATCTCAAGTTCTATTAACAAAGAACAAGTGCAAATTCTCACAAACATGCACATATACTCATCCCTATACATACGCACACTCTTATCAATGTGAGCATCTTCGAGATACTAAGACGACACAATATCTTGAGATGAATGAAATCATCACAGACGTGTCGCTGTTCACTTGAACATCTCATCCCACTTAACAAACATCCGCCAAAAAAATTGAAATAAATTCTAAGATATGCGAGCACCAGTGTTAGTGTCAAATGTGTAGGACTTAAACCTGGTAATCTTTATCTTTACTTAATATTAAAGGACGAAGACTTTCATAGTTCTCTATAGGTCACCCCTTTATATCCTTTAATTTTATGCAAGCATAAAGATCGACGGCTGAGATTTAAAAGAATCTATACAACACACATTACCTTGGAAAAACACCACGCCCCAGTCCCTTCGTTCTTCCCAATTTTATTTCCTCATGGAGTCCACGACCGCCGTCGCCCACAGACCCCTCTCATCACACGGGATCCCAATACCGCACGTCGGACGAAGCGCATGTGAGGTTTGGATCCAAATTCTTCACTTTGTAGGATTCCCTTCTTTAATCTCAATGTCACTCCTCCGGCTATTTGAGGTGAAGAGGTCACGTCGATGGCGGCTGATATCTCCGTGTGGGTTGTAGTACATACCTCTGTGCGTTGGTGTGGCCGACGAGCGCGAGTCTGTGACGGTGAGGCTGACGAGCGGGAGTCTGTGACGGTGAGGTGTGACGAAGGTGGGACGATGCGGCCGGACTGGATCGTCCTGGTCGAGCAGGTCGCCGCCCCCAGGCTACCCACCGGACTTCAATTCCCTACCGTTGTGAAGCTCTAGATGGAGCTCCACTTGGACCAATCTATCCGTGCGCTACTATGTATCCTCTGGCGGCCGTTTGTTCTGCTCAGTGTTTCCTCTGGATCTGAGAGGAAAAGACCTCGAGGAGGAAGATGAGAAGGTTCGTGGAGCCATGGAAGTGTTTAGATGAGATTAGTTGAGATGGAGGGTCGGAGGGAGAGTTTGGCACAGCAACATGGCAGTCTGGTATGCGGCGCAAGCGGCTGATCTGCGGCTGTGTGGAATGAGAGTTCGCCGTCCGCGGCTGGGCGGCGGCGCGGCCATCTGCTGTGCGACTGATCCGAGGGTGAACACATACCTTTTCTTTTTGAGAAAGTCATAGGCGTATAAACTGCCTTCCTGCTGATTACAATCGGTCATAAGTAAATGAAACAGTTGGGTGGGTACCCCAGCAAGCGTTGATGTATTCCTTGCATGCGCTGCCAGGCCATGTGCCAGCGCGTTGCGACCCCTTCTGATCACAGAGATGTTCACTGATTGGAAGAGATTAACTAGCACTCTAATGTCAGCAACAGAGTGGTGGATGGCTGAAATGTTGGGAGTCCCAGGTTGCAGCAGAGTAAATAATGATTTACAATATGATTAATCCACCTCTGTATCGTTTTGCTAGCTCACCCAATCCAAACCCTATTGCATCGGCTTCTGCTCCCTAAGCGCGCGCCAGTGCATCTCTTGCAGCAATCCCTCATTCCCGCTAGCATCACCAGTATCAGCAAGGAAGGAAGCGTATTAAGCTTCCAGTAGTCAACAGGTGGCAACCAGTGGTTGGGTTCAGGATCAAGTGGCGTGGCCCCCTGATTAGGGAACAGGTTTGATTTTCCTTTTTTGTTGTCCTCAGTCCTAGTGCACTGCCGTAGTTCATTTTCGTATCTAATAAAGAAATTAACTGAAGCAGACACCGAGGCTTTCCCCTCCTCGTGTACACAATTATCACGTAAGTATCGTGCTCTCCAGATTAACATTAAGACTCTTGCTCGGCCTGTATCATCACACGTCGAGTGCAAATTTTAAGCCAGTCTTCACCAGTATAACTGAATGCCTTCTCTGATGGTAGCAGCCAATATTTCCTGAGTTCACCCCCACAAGGCTCTCACGTACGTGTAGGTACTGTCCTATCCTGGCCGCGCACGAGCTGAGCAAGTTCACAGGTGATAAAACTACGTTGGCGATTTCTCTGTTTACTTTTTCACCATATCAGTGATACCTCTACATGTTCTCAAGGAGCTGTTTGACATTTACAATCAAACTTAGTCAGACAAATGAACAAAAAGCACACAAGCATTGGTGCACACATGATCTGCTCTCAATTTGACTTCATGTTTCCCTCTTAACATTCGTGATCTATGCTGAAGTAGTAGAGATTTGTTATACGATTCTTAACATTTGAATGTTCACCGTCTCTTAATTACTGCTGTTATTTGAGCAGGTTGGAATGCAAAACTCTGAATCCCATTACAATTCTCAAGGTTTATGGCTTCTGAAATTTGCCCTAAGGATGCAGCAAACTCGATTTCCCAAGAGGTTTCATTCTTATCCTTGATGTCTCATTCTTGATTTTCCTTGTACTCCGTTCAAATGTTTGGTGATCAAATAAAAAAACAGTATTGATGAGCATACTCAAGTTGTAATGACTTCACACATTCTCCTGTGGAATTCACATTTATTTGAAGTGGGTTGCCTATAGGTTTTTAGGATGGTAGAGCTTTTAAAATCAAGAAATTTGCATGGTCACTAATATGACCATGCAATGTTAAATATTGTGTCTATAGGCAAGGCGAAATTGTTCGTTTCCTTTGACTTATATTTAGGTCATTTTTCCCTCTTCCGGTTCAACTTCCATTAATTTAAATATGTCTTACTGCCTAGGTAATTATTAATTCTGTTTGGTGCCAACTTAGGGCCCATTCAATGATCGATATGTTTTCCCTTTGAGCAGGTTGGAACTCAAAACTCTGAAGCCATTAGCCCTCCCTCGGATGTATTGGGCCCAAAGACCAAATCACCGGAACCATCACAATGTTTTTTATGCAGATATTTGGTGAACTAGATTATGTGTCTTCACCGCTGTGTTGGATAAGTATCGTGGTGTCATCTTTTGACTCAAATATGTGCAAGGGGTACAAAAATGCTTTTTCTGATTATATGCCAATTGATCAGTACTATAATTTTTTGCAAGTATTAGGTTTTGTTACTGCACATGGAAAATCATAAGAAAGTAGATATGAATGAATATTCCATTAGAACTTTGATTCCATTTTATTGTAACACTAAACTAGGTTTTGTTAGTACTTGTGTGAAATGATAGTTCATAGTGGAACAAGAGGTGCTTTGGTTCAAATAAGAAATGAGAAAGTTGCATTTTGGTGATGATTTTCTTCTCCGTAACAATGCATGGGAGTTTAAATGTACGCCATCTAAATATCTTTATTTAAACTAATGTACATGCATTGCACATGCATCATGTACTCCCTCCGTAAATAAATATGAGCGTTTAGATCACTACTTTAGTGATCTAAACGCTTTTATACTTCTTTACTGAGGGAGTATTATACTGAAACAACGGGAGGGTAAAGAGTTCTTAGTTGAGTTTATTTTTGAAGGCATGACTACATGACCGTTGTTCTTCCATTGCAACACAATGGTACTTACCTATCATATCTAAACATTGGTTTACATGGGTAATTATTTCTTTTCAAGTAGCACTTAATAGCCAAATGGATGAAAGTTTCATTGAATGCTAAATGTTAGAGGTAGTGTCTAATAGCGAAGAAAATATATTCTATGGCCAAATTGGGAACGGTTGATATAAATTTTTCTATACCTTGGGTGTGTGTATTTTGATGGAGGGGACAATCAGTGACCTTAACACACACGTCTTTTGGTAGAGCACCACTGTGCTTGCACATACAATTTTCACTAAATTTGAGTACATGTCAAATTTCTTTCCGTTGCAACACATGGCCATATGTGTTGTATAACATAAGAGTCGATGGCTCCCCCTTTAATATATATATATATATATATGTGTGTGTCAATTTTTTCTTATGTTGTAATTAAATCCCCTCGATCAATGAAAATACAACAGATATGGACGGAAACGCGTCTAAGTGGACTCTTACACGTCAATTTTTTCTCCTGTTGCAAACAACTTCTCCATGTTTAACAAAAGTTTCCTTCATACTTGAATCTAGCTTTTTCTATATCTTCACGTCATAGGAGCCGAAGTTTTCCAATCATGTACACACCTCACACAAGTAACATTAGATTGCTAAAAGCAAGAAAACGTAACCACTTTTGTAAGTTTCACAAAGTTTTCCCTCCATTTTTTTAATATAGATATTCATATTTTTCTTTTCTTTTAGTGAAACAACTTTACTTCCAAAATTTTATTAGAGATGAGAGCAATCGTATTTGTGAGTCAAAGTTGGATAGAAAACATGGCACATAGTGTCGTGCGGTGCAGGTTTTGTTTATTTTTGGCCCGTTGCAACGCACGGGCATATGCACTAGTAAAACCACAATGAATCTAACCCCATCTGAGCTATGTTCAGTTCAAAAAAAAAATCCCCGAGTTTCCGTCTACAAGAAGATGCTTCTGGATGGATATGACATGGAAACAAATTCCCGTGCTATCCGTATATACTTAGCTAAGAAAATTGCCACATCCCCTCAGAAAAAAAATGTTGCGTCCATCGTCCATACGGATAACATGGATCCAACGGATCATCAGCGAGCAATGCGGTCTCCGTAGGTGACGCGGTCGCTCTCCGGCCGGACGGCGACACGGCTAACGGCTCGACAAGGCAAGGCAAGGCCGCGCGGGCCCCCGGAGAAGTCCCCTACGGGCGGCGCATGTAGCTGAAACGCACGCACGAGCCGCCAAGCCCCCGCCTCCCGCGCGCGCTCCGGCCCTATCCGCCCCGCCGCGCGCTCGACGGCAACGTCCGGGGGCACTGGGGCCGGGCTGCCGCCGCCGTCGAGTGGAGTTAGCGCTGCACTGTTCATTCGGACACAATGATTGGCACTGATACTTACATACGTGTGCGCGGTCTTCTTCACGCATGGGCGGATGGGGCCGTGGCAGAGATATAGAATGTGTTTGGTTTGAGGGCTATCCTCCCAGGGACAGGGATAGCCCTTTTCGATGGCTGCCACCCGTTTGGATCTGAGACGAGGAGGGATAGGGTCAGCCAGATGCTAGGAATATTCCTCCAAAAGAGGGATGTGGCGACCCGCGAAAAACGAGCGGGTGGCGGCAACCATCCCGCGCGCGCGCCGTTGTGCTCACGCGCGAAACGTTTTTTCGGCTACATTGCCTCCCGCTTACCAGTGAACCCTCACTTTCCCCCATTACTCACCTCTCTCTTCCCTGTGCGCGGCGGCGGCGCATCTAGCAAATAGCAGAGAGGCCGACGGGAGGTGAGTTCCTTCTCTACTCGTTCCCTATCTGATATCTCCTCTGCTTCGCCTCGCTTGTGCTGGCCTGCCGTTGCGGAGGGTGTTCCCGGGCGATGCGGGCAAGGGTTTGAGGCGGCGGCGCGACTGGATCTCAAGTCCGGCGGCGATGCGGCATGATCTCAAGGCCGGCGGTGGCTGGCGCCTTCAGGAGGCGCGCGCGCGGCTGGATCTCAAGCCTGGCGGCGGTGCCGCTGGATCTCACGGCCGGCGGCTGGGGGCTTCACGAGGCGCGGGCGGCCGGTGACATGCGTGCGCACGGGTGCCTGTATGCGGCCGAACAGCTCGTCCACGTGCGCACGGCTGCGTGTTCTAGATGTCTGCTAGTGTTCGGTGCTGATTTGTGCTAGTGTCCGGCTCGTCTCTGCTCATGTGTAGTTCACTGATTGATGTAATTTTCTGGTACAGGAAAGTTGAAGGCCATCGTCAGTACATCTAGCAGCAGCAGCACAACTACAACCTGAGGTTATTTCTCCCCGAAATCCTACTCTGTTTTTTTTTGACCATGAAATCCTACTCTGTTCTTTACTAAAATGTTTGACAGTGGAAACAGAATGTTGATTTTGGTTCTAAGCAGTTGGCCACTTGTACATTTAGCAATAGCAGCACAACTAGTATTTTAGCTGTCAATCCTATACTGCATATTTTACCTCTAAACCTTGTACTGCATATTATAGCTGAATCCTATAATGCATTGTAGATGGACAGAAAGACAAAGATGTTAATTTATGCGGCTGCGGCACAATGGTTTATCAACATGATAACATTGGTTGTTCAATCCAGAAAAAGAAAAAGGAGAGAAGCAATTACGTATGCCCCAATTGATGAGAGAGATAGGATGAGAAGAGAGTATTTTGACAACAAAATATGGAAGAATGACACAACCTGTGTGAACATGCTTAGGCTTCGGAGAGAACCTTTCTTTAGGTTTTGTCAACTCTTTAGGGATCGCAACTTGCTAAAGGACACAATACATTTGACTATTGAGCAACAAGTAGCAATGTTCTTGCACACCGTCGGGCACAACATTAGAAATAGGGTAATTGGCGCCAATTTTGGTAGATCCGGTGAAGTTGTGAGCCGTTACTTCCAAAGGGTACTCCATGCCATTGGCGAGCTTCGAGATGACCTTATTAGGAAGCCTTCATTGGAGACCCAAACCAAAATAGAAGGAAACTACCGGTGGGATCCATACTTTAAGGTATGAGACCAAGTGACAATTACATTTTGTCATTGTAGGCATGAATTTGTTTAGATCCTAATTTTTGGGTTTTTGTTTTCACCATATAGGATTGTATTGGAGCTATTGATGGTACACATGTGCGAGCCTCTGTTACACCGGATATGGAGGCTTCCTTTCGTGGTAGAAAGACTTATGCCACTCAAAATGTGATGGCGGCTGTAGATTTTGATCTTCGATTCACATATGTGTTGGCCGGATGGGAGGGGACAGCACATGATGCTCTAGTTTTACGTGACGCTTTAGAACGTGAAAATGGTCTACGTGTCCCACAAGGTAATAGATGAACTATATACATTTGTCATATCAATGGGGTATTCATATATATATAACCAAGTAACCCAAATGTTCCTTATTTAGGGAAATTTTATCTAGTTGATGCTGGATATGGAGCTAAACGTGGTTTTTTGCCTCCTTTTCGTGGTGTGAGGTACCACTTGAATGAGTGGGGAAACAACCCTGTGCAAAATGAGAGGGAGCTGTTCAACCTTAGGCATTCTTCTCTTCGTGTGACTGTAGAACGTGCATTTGGGTCATTGAAGAGAAGATTCAAGATACTTGATGATGCCACTCCATTCTTTCTGTTTCCAACACAAGTTGACATTGTTGTGGCTTGTTGCATTATTCACAATTGGGTTATAAATGATGGGATAGATGAATATATCATACCCGAGGATGAATGGGTGCCAAATATTACTCATGCTTCATCATCAAGTGGTCAAGCACATGAACATGCATACATGGTTAATTTTAGGCAAGGAGTTGCTGATCAAATGTGGGAAGACCGACAAAACCATTTGCAAGGTCAAAATATGTAGTAACTACTATGTCATTTAGCTCGTCGTGATGAATTATTGTACTTTGTTGAACTAGTTTGTGTGCTGGAACTTATTTGTAATGAAATATTGTATTTGTAATGACTATTTAAGTTGCTAAAATTATTTGTAATGAAATGTTGAACTATTATATGTGATGAAGTCTGAAATTTCTAGTATTGTTTTGTTTTGTTTGCTGTGAAAAAGTTAAGATTTTCGAAATTATGTTTATACATACTGTATTTCCTTCCTTCCATTAAAAGGTGCAAATTATAAGGGTAATCTTACCATTTCAAGTAAAAAAGGTTACCACAACCATTATCCTTCATTCATCCCTCCAACCAAACACTCTGATGGCTATCCTCAACCACGCTTCATCCTTTGAACCAAACAAAACATGGGATAACCTCACCCTTCCAACCAAACAGAAAAATGGGCTATCCCTAGCCACCTGGTTGGGGATACCCACAACCACCCTAGCATGTCCCCTAAACCAAACACATCCATAGTACATCTCCTTGATCAAATCGGCCCACGCATGCATGTGTACTTACCTGAATTATGTCAATATAATCTGGCCTGTTTCCATTGCTCGGTCCAGGAGGGCAGGGAAGGCGTCGTCCGGGTCCAGCTGCCTGTACGTCGAGGTCGAGAGCTCGACTGGGATAGGTCATAGGCGACCGAAACCCGGCACCGGTTCATGTAGTAGTACAGTAGAATCGACGGATCGATCGGGAGGCCGGGCGGGCGCACATGCACGCGCCATCCATCCTCCTCCTCGGCTCTACCTCTACGGTGGTTGAGACGCTGTGGTTTGCAGTACGTACCGCCGTACCGGAGGCAAGCGACTGGACGGACCGGCCGGCCACGTAGTCGGCGACGTCGATCGCACCGGTGGTTCAAGACTATATTATCGGCGGGATGAATGGATGCGAACCACACGACGTGTTCCCTGATGGAGTATTTAAACACTTAACCACGCACGCACGACGTGTCATGGGCGGCCGCTCCGGTCCGGTCAGGGTCAGTCGGTCAGATGCCGCCGTTGCAACCGCTGCACGTACGTGTGCGGCGCCGGAACGCGGCCGGTGGGGCTGAGCTAGCAGCGGCTGTGTGGGGCGGAGCGGCGATCGACGCCGCACGTGGTGGGGGCGAGCGCGACCCACCGCCGGACGGGACGGGATGTGCTGGGCTAGTTTGACTCTGCCACACGCTCCACGCCAGGCCCCGTCCCGATCCCGCACACACATGGCCAGCCAGCCTAACCGCCCGCTTCTTGATTGGATTTTGTTTACATCTACCTACGTACTGTACGTGGTATCTGTGTGTGTATGTATGTAGGTGGTCCGTTGTATTGTATCGACAGGGACGCGCACGATGCTGCTCTGGAAACAGCGGCTCGGAGATCGGAATAGATATCTCAGGATGGGTATTTGTACGACGCACTCTATATACCTGGGCGGGCTGGACCTGGAGCTTCTGCCGGAACTTGCTGCCCTGATATCTACGCCATCGTCGACACGTCTCATCGCTGCCATCATCCTTTTTTTCATCGCTAGTGGTGATACTAGCAATCTGAAAAGCTAGTGAACATGCTTGTCTTTGCGTAGCGCAGAGGACAAGGCAGCGCCGGTTGCAGGTTCGGTGCTTCAGTTCCTGAAATATGAATATTGGCGAAGCAGAGTATAATAATGCGGGATGTGATTCGGGTTTGACACAAGCCTGGGGGCAGAAAAATAACGCCCCTGTGCAGAGCAATTCGCAGAATGGAGTCATCAGAGTGGTTCCTCAAGGGGCGAGATCACCCCATGAGGGTTCCAAGCTATTCAGGGAATCGGCAAAGGCTCTGAACGGGAGGAGGCATAGATGTTTACTTCTGAAACTGGCCATTGCCAAGGCTTTCGACACGGTCGCTTGGCAACTCCTTTTGGATGGGCTCCAATAAATCAGCTTCCCAGGATGAGAATAGATTAGTTATTAAATCTTGGATGGAAACTTCTTTTACCTATTTCCCTGGCTAAAACAAAATGATATCCCAAAGGGATAACTAAAATGATATGACTGCTATAGAGGGTCCAATGCTAAATAAAGAAATATCTCCTCGGGATGGTCGGGCATAAGCGGTGCTCGTGGATCACTATGTTGCTCGCTACGGCATCAACCAAGGCGGCATCCCTGACTAAAGTTTCTGCCATGGTCGCGGCCTCACCCTGTCTCGCCAATGCTATTCATTTTTGCCATGGACATGCTTTGCAAGTTAGTTGATGAAGCAAAGATTCTGGAGCCTTTTAGTAACAAGCAGGCCGTTACAACGCGAATCACAAGGATTAGCAGCCACACAAGGATGACGTGATACTACTATCCTAAAACCTCGGTTGCCGATGATTCTGCGGTCAAGCTTTTGCTGGATATTATTGGAAGCTCCACTGTCTGCGATGCAAACTTAGTAACAACTCAATCTCACCTATCCTCTGTGGACATGATGAGATCAGGGATTTCAGTAACATTCTAGATTGTCAAATCTCAGCTCAGCTCTCCCTAGTACCTGGGCTTGCAGGTTCGTTTGAGGAAGTTAGGAATACAAGACTGACAGAGAAAGATTGAAATTCAGAGGAAGATTGAGTCCTTGGCCTACAAGCTTTCTCTATCAAGGTGGTCGTTTTATCTTGGTGCAAGCGGTGCTTTCAGCTATCCTGATTTTCCACCTATTGTCCCTGGAACTCTTCTATGGGTTTTCAAAGCAATCAACAAAGTCCAAAGATCTTTCCTATGGAAAGGGACTGAAACCGTTCAAGGTAGACATGTCCATGTTAGTTAGAAGCATGTGTACCGCCCAAAATCACGAGGTGATTTAGGTATCCTGGATCTAGAGGTCATGAACTCGGCCCTCCGGCACTGCATGGAAAGGTGATTGCCCACATTGGATAATAGGGCATGGAACATCTAGCTCCACTCCCCTCAATGATCATTGAGAGAGACATCTTCAATGCCACGAGCCGGTGGTTATTGGGGACGGTAGAAGATGCCTTTTCTGGACTTATAAATGGATCAACGCGGCAATTGTGGCTAATGCTATGATAAATGATCGATGGATCGAGGACATCAAAAGGAAGACCATTCGCATCGTCCTGCAAGTTCTGAATCTTTGGGAGGCTCTCGCTGAAATGCAGCTCATGCCCAACTCGAATGACATCTGGACCTGGCTTTGGCACCCAAAGGGAGTGCACTCGGTTAAACCCTATTTATAGTTTGTTTCTCTGCGTTGAAACAACTGTGACACTGGTAATGCTATCTGGCAGGTTTCGGCTCCGCTCAAATGAATACCCTTCGAGCTGGCCGTGCGGGGAATAATTTGGATCGCAGACCGCAGACCGTCTTGCCAAGCAAAACCTGCGTCACAATGCAGCATGTTCAGTCTGCGATTCTACGCCAAGAAAATGCCCACCAGTTGTTCATGGGTTGTGGGGTTGTTGATATCAGCTGGAGCTCGACTCTGCACTGGGCGAGGCTTCATGAGGTCGTTCCTTCCTCTGATATTTCGCTTAGTGGTTGGTGGCATGATGCTAGAACCATAGTCCAAGGCTTAATAAGAAAGAAGACTCTGAACTGTTTGGTCATTCTCACTGCCTGGAGCATATAAAGAGAGAACAGCAACGTGTTCGACGACAACGATTATACTCGTCTCCAACGAATCATCAAGCTGACCAAGAAAGAAGCAACAGTGGTCCAGCTACAGATCTTACCTGAATGTTTAGTGGCATTTGGTTTGGAGCAGGCTGCAAGGGCCCAAGGTCAAGCTTCTGAATTTAAATGGAGTCCCTTGTCACCTGGATCATTGGGAGTGTATGTAACAGCAGGGTTCTCGAGGATAACTACACTCCTGTCCAGTGAATCTTTTAACAAGTCATGGCAGATGCAAGGAATTGATGATTCCTGCTAGTGCTGGGCGCCCTCCTTTGTAACCAGTTTGTTTCTTCCTGCTGTATTGAGGTGCCTGCTGGATATTTATTCAGAAAAAATAAATGAGAGGATGCTTATCAGCAAAAATTCTGCATCCCAAACATACTCGGAAAACTATGTCAGACAAGACAGGTTTCTTTGAAACAATTAACCGTGTCTTTGCGTATACAAAGAAAGAATTCTCATTCACTGATACAATTCCCTCCGCTTATAAAAAAAGGAGCATCAGGATAAGGGCCTTTCACTACATCTTCTAGTGATATCTATTAACAAAAAAATTTGGGAGGCGCTCAAGAGGACCCGTCCTTTGGCCTGATGACAAGCATATGATCCCAGGGATTGTGTACCTGACTGAATCCAGTCGCTCGAAAGAATGCTGCAATTATTACTTTCACATGGCCGTTTTTTGCAGCACAGCGCAGGCCAACATGAGTACAAAAACTGTAAGCACAAAAAAACTGTAACTCTAAATCTAAGTGAACACGAACGTAAACCAGATCAGCAAAATTGAGAAGATTCCAATGTGCTCCTCCTAAGGTGCCATAAGCCCTTCGATTGTGTACTGAAGAGACTTGGCCCAGTCTTCCTTGAAAAGTAACGTTTGTAGTGTTTTCATCACATTGTAGTCTGGATCCAACTTGCGCTGCCAGCCCTGTAAAGGAATTTACAAATTATTAAGGGGAATCACTTATTTTGTTACACATCGATTTAATCAACAAAAGAAACTTAGTACAGAAGCAGAAAATATAGGAGAACAGTAGAGATAAGTATCATGGGGCTCTATTTGCTATTTTGTTCAGTACAGCATAAACAGAAGAGCTTCAGAAGGAGCTACAATCTTCCAGCACAACGAGGTAGGGCACAATCTGTACATTTTTTCTAATAAAATGCTATTTCATCACTTCTGCGACCATCCAGTCTAGCAGACATGGGGTCTAAAATCCACACGTCCAAAGCCTTTTTTCTTTTAAAAAAAAGGGCAGCCCGGTGCATGTAGCTCCTGCTTGCGCAGGGTCCGGGGAAGGGTCCGACCACTTTGAGTCTATAGTACGCAGCCTTTCCCTACATTTCTGTAAGAGGCTGTTTCCAGGACTTCAACCCGTGACCTCATGGTCACAAGGCAGCAGCTTTACCACGCAGCCTTTTTTCTTTAAACAGAGAAGAAAATGAAATACAGAATTCTTACAACTAAGCTACTTTCTTTACAGAAAAACTAGACATGGCTGCAATGACAGTTACTACTTTATTTTCTGTACTATGAAAACTTCTACAACTAAGGTTGGAAAGCTAACCAAACTAAGAACCCCTTTTCATTGCCTAATATCAAATTCAAACTGAGCAGTACACAAGATCAATAGTATCGGGGAACTTCAAGACCAAATGCTATATATTAAAGCTCACTGCATACTTTTTTCATGAGCGATACAGTTTCTGCAGGCACTATAAATCATGAGCAATTCCTAAGTAGTCTTGAAATTTGGGTCATGGTGCTCTACTAACATCTAGGATAGCAATGAATTTCTAGAAAATAAGTAGCATTTGCAGTGATTTAAGATTAAAACTCGGTAAAGTACATCATAAGTACACAGGTCATAAAGTTTACCTCAAGAACTAATGTAGTCACCATAACAGTGCAAACATTGCCATCAATGTTTACTTTATGACGTCGGACTTGCTCGAGCAACTGGTGCATACAATCAGCAGGGTGTATAACATCACCTTCAGGGGTACCCCAGAAGGAAAATGCTCGCTCAACTTCCTGTTAGCAAAAAACAAGATATCTCAATAACTGAAACCATGAATTGTTCATTTCACAGTTTGACAATCCAAGGCATGCATATAAATACAATATTTACGGTGACAATGCCATCCATTTAGTAAGCAGAAGCCATTCAATATAAATATATAATAGCTCAATTTTTCATACCATAATGCCAATAAAATTACCTAGTAATTTGTAGAAGAAAAAAGCATCTCCAGTGTCCACTAACAAAAGAAAATAAAATTACCTCTATAAAAACTTTTGGATTTGGGCAGTTCTGCTGTTTTGACAACTTTAGCGTACTCTCTGCTGCTGTACGACCATCTCGACGTGCAACAGCCTTGAAAAACTCCAGCAAATTCAAACGGTCATTACTTGAAAGTTCAGCAGTCATTCCTACATCGAGGAATACCACATGCGGCCTTGACTTCAAAAGGGTGTTATTCGGATTTCTTGGTTGTGCAATGCGGACCAGGATATTTCCAGGGTGCATGTCTGCATGGACAAAATTATCAACCTGGAAAAGGTGGATGCCAATGAGTATATACACAACAGTATAACAATCTGCCAAATAGACAGACATACTGAGGCTTATCAAATTGACAAGAATACTAGTGAGGTATTAATAGCGTGAGCTTGCATAAGCAGTACTTTTTGAAGAACAAAGTAGCTTAAAGTGCCAGTCCGATCCATAAAATAACATATTGAAGCCCCTTTGTTGTTCTAAAAGTACCGGTTCCGTGTTATATCAACTAATTCAAGTGTTCAGTTTTAGTAATAAAGCATATATTCTCAATTAATTCTTCGCCACAGAGACGATTCTGCTAACCGATAGTGATATGTTCATTTAGTAATTGTAGATCCATATCAATATGTACAGGATATAATTGTAAATAACTTTAGAAATTAATGTTCCAACTAAAATTAGATGCAATCATGCTCAAATGAACTTACAACCTAAACAACACTCCCTCTGCAGCAAGATACATGTCATGCTAGCTTTCAAATCTATTCGAAAATACATGTCATTCTACTATTTCGAGATAACGTTGCACTGACATATCCCTCTCTCTGGATAATTCTAATGCTATCTGTTCCACGCTGTTCAAGAGTTGAGTAACCTAATGATAGGGGCAATGCAGTCTCTGTATCTTGGTTGGTCCGCAAATTTCTACAGCATTCAGGATTCAATATACTTCTTACATAGATTGTAAAATATGAGTGTATAAGGAAATCTCTATCATTCTGCTGTTTTAATACAGAAAGCATGTACTTCCGTCTTCAAAGGCAAAACAGAAATAAGAATGAGAAGACAAAGAGATGGTTGAATGTAGTACCAGTAGCATTTTCAAGAGTGCATGAGTGCCAATATGTGCAAGAGCACTTTTAACTCGTTCCTCTCCATCATGGTCATCCACATAGTGTGAGACACTCTCCCCAAGCTCGTAAGTCTCGACCAAGACAGCAGGATGAACAAATGGATAAAGAGGTTTCGGAAATGACACATCTTTCCACCTGCGGAAGTTGTAGATAAACCGGCTCAAATGAGCAGCTTCCCTTGCAAGGTCAACTTGAGACATCATGAAGACGGCAAACTGTTGCACACTCTCATCTAGCCGTAGCCAATTTAACGCTGGAATATATCTTGAAGCTTTAGCTACCGCATTAATTATACTGAAATCTCTCCGTATTGAGTCTCCTACACCAGGATGTCTTACTTTAACTGCAACTGTTATAATCTTTGGCGTCTTTTGGCCAGGATGTCGGAATTTCAAAGCAGCCCGGTGCACTTGAGCAACACTTCCAGACGCTACAGGCTCTTCTTCAAAATTCTCAAAAATTTCAGATAACTTTCGACCAAAAGCCTTCTCGACGGTTTTCTTGGTATATGCATAGCTGTGAGCTGGTGCTTTTGTGTGTAGCTTTGACAACTCGGTACACAGGTCGTTTGCAAATAGATCAGGACGTGTCGCCGCCCACTGGCCCCATTTAATAAATGCAGGACCTGCCTGCTCTAAAGTACGATGCACAAGACGGAGCCATGTTTTCCTATATTTACTGCCAAGAGTATCTGCAAATGGTGCCATCAGTATACTGGGAGTAAACAAGAAAGCCAGATATATTGATCTGAGGATTATGATAACCATCTCTACTGCTGAGAATATCAATGTGGTGACATAAATACGGCTGTCCTGAGCTCGCGAGTAAATATTCTCTCGTATTGGGAGGTAGTCGCCATCTGCATAAGTCTTCTCACCTAGCATCAACTCTCCAGCTACAAAAGCGACGAGGTAAGGAACTAACTTATATCTAGTGGCAGTCAGGGTAACGGCACAAGCAGCTCTGCTTAAGAGCGGAGATGCTTTTGGCACACGAGAACCCTTTTCCATGAGTTGCTTCCAAGCAAGCTGGCTGTGAGATGCATTCCGGCTACATGACGAGAGAACAGAAAAGTTTCTTGCACCAGGGCTCCAGTATACGCTCTCCTTTGCTCGTCCGAGCATGTGCGAGGTGCCCGGTGCATTGTGGACTCCCTGGTGCAAGAATGCCCTGCTCTTATGGGCCAAACCGGCCGCAAAGCTCGACCCAATGTTCTGCGCACCTGAACTGCCGGGCTTCGAGTTGACCAATACAGCCTCAGCAATTTTTCTGCCGCTCTTCCCCAACTGCAGAAACCTGGGAGCAACAGGAAAACCGTGTCCACTTCAGCATTTGGGCGAATCGGACCAGAATCGTAAATTACACAGCGATAAGCACCAAGTGAATAAGATATTGCAGGCGGGCGGCGGTGGCTGACCTCGACATCACGACGATCTCCTCCAGAGGGCGCCTCGACGGCGGCGCGGCTCCCTGCTCCGGCGAATCAAGCAAAGCTGGTGACACGACACGCAGACATTGAGAAATTTGGATTCGGCGGGGGCGAATGGACTCGCGGGGGAGCGAGGAGATCAAATCGAGGCCAGGGACGCAGAGGTGGGGCGCTTACCGACGCGGCGGGATCGTTGGACGGCGCGGGGGCGTTCACCATGGCGAGGGCCGGGAAACCCTAGAGGCGGCCATGATCGGCGGCGAGGCGGCGGCGCATGGGGGAGGCGACGGGCGGTCGGCGGAGGGTTAGGGTTTGGCGGGGGAGGGAGGAAGCGAGTTTCGCTTTTGTCTGGTGGCGCGTGTG
The DNA here is from genome assembly GCF_018294505.1 of Triticum aestivum. Taxonomy (NCBI): domain Eukaryota; kingdom Viridiplantae; phylum Streptophyta; class Magnoliopsida; order Poales; family Poaceae; genus Triticum; species Triticum aestivum. Next base: position 732,764,955 of record NC_057797.1, on the reverse strand, counting down.
GTGCCGACCGACGTGAGGAGGGGGGAGGGAGCTGCACGGACGGCAGCGAGGCAAGGAGGAGGAAGAAGGGGAGGAGGGGCGCAGCGTGTGCAGCAGCCGTGGGTCGGGCCTGAACAATAGGGTGGGCGTCGGCCCGGCGATCTGGGAGGGAGCTTTCTTTCCCTTTCTTCCTTTCCAGGTTTTGCTCGTTTCTTTTTGTCTATCTAAAATAAAAAAAAGGTTTTGCTCGTTTCCAAATTTCTAAGAAAAAAAGAGAGAAGGTTCCTCTCCTTTCCGAATTTTGACGCGGCCCCTAAAATTGGGACCGTGAAATGAAAATAAAAATAAAAACAGTGACATAAAAATGACAATTGGAAACTCTCTTGCGTGTGTGACGCACAAACATCGCACGGGGCGATGTGCCTGCGGCCCCTCTGATTGATCCGAGTCGCTAGATGGCGGCATGCGTGCTGGATTGAGCTTAGAAACCACATACCCCTTTACGCTGGAAAAGCTATGGCCTTAAAAGTTGTTCTTTATATGCTTTCGGGTCATTTAAATGAGTGCGGTGATTGTACAGGGACTATATGCGCCACGGTGGTGGTGAACTGTCTTTTCAATGAATGGAAGCTCCGGCTATTTCGTAATCTCATTTTAGCAGTGTCTTTCATTGTGCACACCTCATGACATTTTTTTCACCCTTGCATCTCTACTAGAACAATAGTAATCTCAATGGTTGTTGTGTCGGCCTTTGTATGCCACTAGTTGTTGTGCCACTAGTTAAGCAAGATTACAAATTTGAATCAACGATTTTTATATGCCACTAATTGTGCCCCACTACTCAGTTTTGTCATTAGAAATTACAACTGCTAAACAATGCCATCGTTCCATGGGATGCTTGCTCAAAAATGCAATTAGATATTTAAAAAATGTCATCGTTTCATTAGATGTTTGCTCAAAAAGGCCATTAGACATCGTCATTGTCAGGTCAAACCCGTTGACCATGTTATATGACAAAAATATCCCTAGACCCACATGTCAGTTCTCTCTATCTCGCAATGATAAGTGCGGGCCCCACTTGTTAGGACTAAGCAAGCGAATAATTTTAGATAAGAAATAAGAATTTTGTTGTGATCAAGTGGGACCAACACTTTATTGTAGTGAGATAGAGGGAGAGCTGACATTTGGTCATTATAAAATGGAAAACGAGATTTGAGCTGACAATAATGATGTCGAGTGGCATTTTTTAGCATGCTAACAAGTGATGGCCTTTTTGAGCAGTTGAAATTTCTAATGGCAAAACTGAATAGTGTGACATAACCAGTGGCATAAATAATAAAAACCCTTGAGTCGAAGCCATTGGGTTGAATCAATTACTCCCACAGCTCAGGGTGGGCGTTGGGTGTAAACCGAAAATTTGGTTTCTGCCATTCTTTTTTTTCCTCAAATTTGGTTACAAGACTACAAACTCAAGATGGCAACCAAAATAGGTTCCCAAAACTTCAATTAACTGATTAATTCGGCTTTCGCTTTATACCGAAAACCATTGCTTTGAGCATTTTTCTCACTATGCGCAGCACTACGTTCTTATGTAGCCGAAGGCCGAAGCGCTTTGCCCCCTTCTCCTCCGCCAGGCAAAGCGCGATTAAAGGTGTGTTTGGTTCCATGGGTCGCATTTGGCTCCCACCGAAATTTCTGGATGTTTGGTAGGCTACATGTCTAATTGGGCCTGGCCTGACCAATGCAAGATAGGCCTTCTAGTCAGGCTGAGCAGAAACACAGGAATCAAGCGTTTCCCCATGCCAGTATCGCGCTTGCACTCATGTGTGCAAGGGTGCATGTCCCGCTAGGTACATAAGCATTTTTTCGTAGCCCTTCTCTCTCGTGCGATTGCTCTCATCGCACCATTGCCTCTTTCCACGTCGCCAACGCATCTCCTCGCTATCATGAGGTACAACTCCGGCCATTTCTCTCTTGTTCTAATCTATCTTCTCTCTCTCCTATCCCAATCTCCCTTGTCCCCGTCTCTCTCCTGTCCCTCCCGTCCATAGCTCTAGTCAGCCATCCCCTTCTTCTACCATTAGCCCCCCTTAATTTTGGGATTAGTTGCGTTATGGATGTGCCTTCCACAACGAGGCTATGTCGGATGTAGTTGCTTGTAAAAAAATTGTGATTGGCTTGAGGAATTTCTGATAACTAAAATTGAAACATGAGTTTTTGTTTAAATTTTGATTTGTTTTACTTGTTTTCTTTGTCCATGGAATGGTCCATGGATGATTAAAATTGGAAGACGGGAGGTTACATAATTAAGCTTTAATGTGGCTTACCAAACAACATCTGTTGTATACAACATCTACCATATGCCCATATCATATAGTTCACGAAAACACACATCCCAGGTCAACCTTGCATCGGCTCAACCAGGCCATCCTCACCCAGGATCCTCCATGTGATGCAGGCTGGAGCTACACAGGCAACCAAACAAGTCCTAAAGGAACATATTGTCTCGAATCGGCTGGGCGCAAACGCCACTTGGGCTAGCATCCAGTCCATGGAAGTGATGTTCCTGGCCCTTGGTTGCAGGTGGGCTATATGTGTAGCTCAGTGAGGGAGTCCTGGATTAAGGGGTCCTCGGGCGTCTGACCTGTTGGACATGGGCCGGATGATAACCCACAAGTATAGGGGATCGCAACAGCTTTCGAGGGTAGAGTATTCAACCCAAATTTATTGATTCGACACAAGGGGAGCCAAAGAATATTCTCAAGTATTAGCAGTTGAGTTGTCAATTCAACCACACCTGGAAACTTAGTATCTGCAGCAAAGTGTTTAGTAGCAAAGTAATATGATAGTGGTGGTAGCGGCAACAAAAGTAAAGACATCAAAAATAATGTTTTTGGTATTTTGTAGTGATTGTAACAGTAGCAGCGGGAAAGTAAATAAGCGTAAACCAGTATATGGAAAACTCGTAGGCACCGGATAAGTGATGGATAATTATGCCGGATGCGATTCATCATGTAACAGTCATAACATAGGGTGACACAGAACTAGCTCCAATTCATCAATGTAATGTAGGCATGTATTCCGTATATAGTCATACGTGCTTATGGAAAAGAACTTGCATGACATCTTTTGTCCTACCCTCCCGTGGCAGCGGGGTCCTATTGGAAACTAAGGGATATTAAAGCCTCCTTTTAATAGAGAACCGGAACAAAGCATTAGCACATAGTGAATACATGAACTCCTCAAACTATGGTCATCACCGGGAGTGATCCCGATTATTGTCACTTCGGGGTTGCCGGATCATAACACATAGTAGGTGACTATAGACTTGCAAGATAGGATCCAGAACTCACATATATTCATAAAAACATAATAGGTTCAGATCTGAAATCATGGCACTCGGGCCCTAGTGACAAGCATTAAGCATAGCAAAGTCATAGCAACATCAATCTCAGAACATAATGGATACTAAGGATCAAACCCTAACAAAACTAACTCGATTACATGATAAATCTCATCCAACCCATCACCGTCCAGCAAGCCTACGATGGAATTACTCACGCACGGCGGTGAGCATCATGAAATTGGTGATGGAGGATGGTTGATGATGACGACGGCGATGAATCCCCCTCTCCGGAGCCCCGAATAGACTCCAGATCAGCACTCCCGAGAGGTTTTAGGGCTTGGCAGCGGCTCCGTATCGTAAAACGCGATGATTTCTTCTCTCTGATTTTTTCTCTTCGAAAGCAAATATATAGAGTTGGAGTTGGCATCGGAGGGTTTCCAGGGGGGCCACGAGGTAGGGGCGCGCCCTAGGGGGGCGCCCCCACCCTCGTGAGAAGGGTGTGGGCCCCCTGGTCTTCATCTTTGGCGGGGATTTTTTATTGTTTTTTCTAAGATGTTCCGTGGAGTTTCAGGTCATTCCGAGAATATTTGTTTTCTGCACATAAAACAACACCATGGTAATTCTGCTAAAAACAGCGTTAGTCCGGGTTAGTTCCATTCAAATCATACAAGTTAGAGTCCAAAACAAGGGCAAAAGTGTTTGGAAAAGTAGATACGACGGAGACGTATCACCGGACTAATGGGCTATGAAGGTACAAGACATAAGACTCTCTCCCGTGTCCGGATTGGACTCTCCTTGACGTGGATGGCAAGCATGGCGTTCGGATATAAAGATTCCTTTCTCTATAATCGACTTTATACAACCCTAGCCCCCTCCGGTGTCTATATAAACCGGAGGGTTTAGTCCGTAGAGGCAATCACAATCATATAGGCTATACTTCTAGGGTTTTAGCCATTACGATCTCGTGATAGATCAACTCTTGTAATCCTCATACTCATCAATATCAATCAAGCAGGACGTAGGGTATTACCTCCATCAAGAGGGCCCAAACCTGGGTAAAACATCGTATCCCTTGCCTCCTGTTACCATCACCCTTAGACGCACAGTTGGGACCCCCTACCCGAGATCTGCCGGTTTTGACACCGACATTGGTGCTTTCATTGAGAGTTCCACTATGAAAGTGCAACTATCCCTGGGTGGTTTTGGTAATTCCTAACAACATATAGCTCATTGAGCTAATGCTACTTCAAGATAATCATTTCAGGAAAGCTCAATGATTGACATGGCATGGATGAGAAATGTGGACCCCTCAAAATGCTAAGGACAAAGTATTGGCTCAAGCTCAAAGCTCAGGACTCTACATTTTTCATTTTAGTGATCCAAGATCACATTGAGTCCATAGGAAAGCCAATACTATTAAGAGGGGATGAGGTGTTGCTTAATGAGTTTCTTGCTTAAAGTGCTTAGTGATATGCTCCAAAAACGCTCAACTAATTTCTCACATCCAAATATGTCCCAAACAAAAGTCAAACTCGGCCCCACCGAAACTGTCTATCCGGAGCCACCGAGTTCATTGACATAGCCACTGCCAGAAACCCTATTCTTTTCGGTCTTACCGATAGGGATCTCGGTCTCACCGAGATGGGATTGTAATTTCTCTATTTCCCTTCGTAACCTTTCGGTCAAACTGAGATGAGCGATCGGTCCCACCGAGATTGCAATGCAAACTCTCTGTTTCCCTTTCGTAATGTTTCATTACAACCGAGATGAGCGAATCGGTCCCACCGAGTTTGCCTGACCAATTCTCTGTTTGTCTATTACCAAAATCGGTCCCATCGAGTTTGTGTAATCGGTCTCACCGAGATTACGTTATGCCCTAACCCTAACGAAATCGGTCTCACCGAGTTGACATGTCGGTCCCACTGAAAATCCTAACGGTCACATTATGAACTAAATCGGTCTGACCGAGTTTCACGATTCGGTCCCACCGAGTTTGGTAAATTGCGTGTAACGGTTAGATTTTGTGTGGACGCTATATATACCCCTCCACCCACTCTTCATTCGAAGAGAGAGCCATCAGAACATGCCTACACTTCCAACATACATTTTCTAAGAGAGAACCACCTACACTTGTGTTGAGGTCAATATATTCCATTCCAACCACATAAATCTTGATCTCTAGCCTTCCCCAAGTTGCTTTCCACTCAAATCGTCTTTCCACCAAATCATATCCTATGAGAGAGAGTTGAGTGTTGGGGAGACTATCATTTGATGAGTGCAGGATTGTTCTCCAACATCAACACCGCTGAGTCGGCATTGATGCGATCCGATGAGTGCAGGATTGTTGAGACCCGACGCACCCAATGAGTCGTTGACTCACCTTCTTCTTGGACACAGGAGGCTAAATCCACAATTGACATGGGCTGCTTACATGTATCATTGAAGTTCTGAATGAATCGGGCCTTTAACTCAGCCTATGACCCGATGGAATTGGCAGGGAGCCCCTTCAACCAAGTGCGAGCCGTTCCTTCCAACATCAGGGGGAAATATTTAGCACATGCAGCCTAGCTAACATCTAGCAATTCCATGGCCATCTCATAACTCTCAATCCATGCCTTAGGACTTAAATCGGCTGTATAGTTAGGCACCTTGCGAGGACCCTTGAAATCCTTGGGCAGACGCTCATTACGTAGATCCGGTACTAAGCATGGCACGCCCAAATTTCTAAAGGTCACACCTGGCTCCACAGAAGTGGTTGGACGAACCGGAGTAGGTTGACGGGCCGCATACTGTGCCACCAGCTCGGCCTCTCGACGTGCTCTTCCTTGATCCACTATGTTCTGAGCATCAACACCTCCGCCCGCCAGGTTATGTCCACGAGGCGGGTTATGGTTCCGTCCACTGCTTGACACAGCCGGCTCATCAATATGTTTGTTGTAACTCCGGCTCGGGTGAGGAGTGGAGTGAATCCTGCCACGACTGTAAGAATAAGCCTGCTGCTGAGTCAGTGCTGTTTGAAGAAGCTCTCTAGCCCTCCATATTTCAACCACCGTCGGTGACTCACCATCAACCGGGAGAGCCACCAATCATTACGCCACAACGATCATGTTATCCAAAGGGTTAGAATAATGACCTGGTGGCGTCGGCACATGCTGTGGCGGGTTATTGTTCTGACGAGACGGGTCCGTCATGCGTGGCTGGACCGGCATACCCGTCCTAGGTGCTTCGACCTGGTTTACCACTGTCGGGTTACTGGTTCCTACCCCTGGCGTGTTAAAGAGATTTCTGTTGGAAATATGCCCTAGAGGCAATAATAAAATGGTTATTATTATATTTCCTTGTTCATGATAATTGTCTATTGTTCATGCTATAATTGTGTTATCCGGAAATCGTAATACATGTGTGAATACATAGACCACAACACGTCCCTAGTGAGCCTCTAGTTGACTAGCTCGTTGATCAAAAGATAGTCATGGTTTCCTGACTATGGACATTAGATGTCATTGATAATGGGGTCACATCATTAGGAGAATGATGTGATGGACAAGACCCAATCCTAAGCGTAGCTCAAAGACCGTGTAGTTCGTTTGCTATAGCTTTTCCGAATGTCAAGTATCATTTCCTTAGACCATGAGATTGTGCAACTCTCGGATACCGTAGGAGTGCTTTGGGTGTGCCAAACATCACAACGTAACTGGGTGACTATAAAGGTACACTACGGGTATCTCCGAAAGTGTCTGTTGGGTTGGCACGAATCGAGACTGGGATTTGTCACTCCGTATGACGGAGAGGTATCTCTGGGCCCACTCGGTAATGCGTCATCATAATGAGCTCAATGTGACCAAGTGGTTGATCACGGGATCATGCATTACGGTACGAGTAAAGTGACTTGCCGACAACGAGATTGAACGAGGTATTGGAATACCGACGATCGAGTCTCAGGCAAGTAACGTACCGATTGACAAAGGGAATTGTATACGGGATTGATTGAATCCTCGACATCGTGGTTCATCCGATGAGATCATCAAGGAGAATGTGGGAGCCAACATGGGTATCCAGATCCCGCTGTTGGTTATCGACCGGAGAGTCGTCTCAGTCATGTCTGCGTGTCTCCCGAACCCGTAGGGTCTACACACTTAAGGTTCGGTGACGCTAGGGTTGTTGAGATATTAGTATACGGTAACCCAAAAGTTGTTCAAAGTCCCGAATGAGATCTCAGACGTCACGAGGAGTTTCGGAATGGTCCGGAGGTGAAGATTTATATATAGGAAGTCAAGTTTCGGCCATCGGGAAAGTTTCGGGGGTAATCGGTATTGTACCAGGACCACCGAAAGGGTCCAGAGGGTCCACCGGGTGGGGCCACCTATCCCGGAGGGCCCCATGGCCTGAAGTGGGAGGCGAACCAGCCCCTAGTGGGCTGGTGCGCCCCCCATGGGCCTCCCCCTGCGCCTAGGGTTGGAAACCCTAGGGGTGGGGGGCGCCCCACTTGGCTTGGGGGGCACTCCACCCCCTTGGCCGCCGCCCCCCTTGGAGATTGCATCTCCTAGGGCCGGCGCCCCCTAGGGGTCCTATATATAGTGGGGGGGAGGGAGGGCAGCCGCACCCTAGCCCCTGGCGCATCCCTCTCCCTTCCGTGACACTTCTCCCTCTCCCTGAGCTTGGCGAAGCCCTGCCGAGATCACCGTTGCTTCCACCACCACGCCGTCGTGCTGCTGGATCTCCATCAATCTCTCCTTTCCCCTTGCTGGATCAAGTTGGAGGAGACGTCTTCCCAACCGTACATGTGTTGAATGCGGAGGTGCCGTCCGTTCGGCTCTAGGTCATCGGTGATTTGGATCACGACGAGTATGACTCCATCAACCCCGTTCTCTTGAATGCCTCCGCTCGCGATCTACAAGGGTATGTAGATGCATTCCCCTTTCCCTCATTGCTAGATAACTCCATAGATTGATCTTGGTGATGCGTAGAAAATTTTAAATTCTGCTACGTTCCCCAACAATTTCTTGCCTCATAAACCGACGGCAGACGAGTCTAATGCCTCCTTCTCATGACTTCGTTTGAAGCGTTCTGATCTAGTATGAGTTGGTAAGACTGCGACTGAATCCGTTGCGCCTGAGCATCCAAAGCAGCCCGTTCCTCGGCCATTCTGGTGTTCTCTATGCTTAGCTCCTCCTTGGCACGTGCTATCTCATCACGTAAATTTGCGATCGCCGCATTATGTTGATCGTGATCCGCCGGGTTAACCACCGATGTTAACAATGCTGTCAGTTTATCCAACAAGTCAGTTAAAACTTGAGCCGGCGGGCGCTCAGGGCTTCCTGCCCCGGCAGCCGTTACCGCTGCTGACCCAGAAACCAGCTCTGTTGCAGTCGACGAGTGCTGTACGGGCTGTGTACTGGCCATGAAGATTGTAACCCGGTTCGGCGGCTCGCAGGGGTCTGGAATACTGTCTCCATCGGAACAGCCCCCAAGCCGGCCGTCTTGCAGTTGATACAATGACTCAGTCTCACCAGTGGATGACTCGCCATCAGAGTAAACGACGGTCTCACCACCAGATGCCGATCTATCCTTAGGTTCCGCTCCATGGATAAATCCCACGAAGGCATGATTCATGGCAGGCCGAACCCGGGCGGGTCTCGCGCACTGAGCCGTCTCGATGATGTCGGTGCAGATGTCCGGCTCAGGGCCCAGTTCGCCGATCTTGCCAATGAAGACGTGAATTCCGCCGAAGGGGATCCGGTAACCGTACTCAATTGAGCCGGCCTCGGGGCCCCAGCCTGCGTCGTTGATGTAGAGTTTGCCGCAGCGACTCTTGGTCAGCCGGCCCACGGCGTATCCCTTGATCCCTTCGAGGTTGCCCTCTAAGAACTTGAAACCATCATGCGATAGCCCCACGGTGGGCGCCAACTGTCATGGAATTGTCACAGCAGATGTCCTAGTGTGTGGACTTAGTTGTGGAGCCATCGCAATGAGGTTAGCTTAAAGGGGTTAATCAAGACAAAGGACACGAGGAGTTTATACTGGTTCGGCCCCTTACGGTGAAGGTAAAAGTCTAATCTAGTTTGAGGTGGTATTGCTAGGGTTTCGATGAGCAAGGAGCGAATACGCTTAACCTGGCTCTCGATTTGTTGTTTCTTGTGCTAAGCCATCGCTGGGTCGTCCCCTTATATACACGGGTTGACGCCCTATGGCCTACAGAGTCCCGTCCAGCTCATATAATGTATTCGGCTCGGTGACCTTTCTTACATACCTTACAATACAAGTTTACATACATGGCGGTTTATACCATGGGCCTTTAAGCCGCCTTCGGGTTTGGGCTTTCTACTAAGCCTACCTATGAACCGCCATTGTTAATATGCTCTTGGCCTTCATATAGATGAATCGCCATAGGGATGACCCGGCCCTTTCTGGGCGGGTCATACCTAATAGTCATATCCCCAACAAAGTGGGTGGCTGGGTACGGGAAAAATTAGAAGTGTCGTCCATCCCGCGAGAGACCGAGAGAGTTGGACGCTAACTTTGAGTAATATCTATAGACTGATAGGTATAGTTTGATTTTATTCTGTTAACCAAGATAAAAAACAAATTGGTTGAATTTAGTCTGGTTATTGGAAGTAAAACCGAGATTGTTTGTACAATAGAAAAAAACTTGTTTTTTGGGTTTTGGCCTTGGTTTGATGTTTGCCCCTCCCCCCTCCCATTTAGAGGCTGGAAGGTGGGTTTTGTCCATATTTCTTTTCCTCCCTTCCTGACCCCTCTCGATCTCGTCACCCTTTCGCTGGCGGAGTCAACTCGCTCGTGATCTTCCCCGCCGGTTGAGTCAATCCTCAAAAGACCTATTAAAAATTCTTATTTAAACAAGCCCGAAGAAGAAAAAGAGGAGCTTCTCTGGTTTGCAAAGGATTAGGAGAACATATGACCGAGATGCCATGCTATGTTAATCCTACAAGCATAAATAATGTAAGTTAGTTTGGTCGCATTTTAGGAGAACACCATGAACTTTGATGCAATATTAGGTGCACATCATGAGGTTTGGACTCAACGCCATGAGAAATCCTATTCTTCAATCCTACAAATAAAATGGTCGGCGATATACAAGAAAAATAACGAAAACACTAACGCCCACACGCGTAGGCGTCTGGCAACTCGCCCACATGCATGGATTCTCGTTCAACCAATTCTACACAAATCTTGGCGCGTTCTAGCAGTCTTTGTGTGCCACGTAGGACTAAACTGGTGTGTGGGCATTCATCCGGTCGCCCACACGTTCTTTTTCACCACACGGGGGACTGGTGTATGGGCGTTTAGTAATTCGTCCACACATCAGTTTTCACGCACACAGAGAAGGCTGGTGTGTGGGCGTTTATCACTTTGCCCACACGCCTGTCTTCTCGCCCACACCCAAAACTGGCAGTTGCCATGTGTTTCTGCAGGGTACATGGCAACTGCCCTATCTTTGCTTGTAAGCAGATGGCAACTCTCTTTTACCCGAGTTGCCATGTGTTTCTGCATGGTACATGGCAACTACCCTAGCGTGCACGTAAGCAGATGTCAACTCTTTTTCTTTACATGGCAACTGCCCTAGTGTGCTTGTGAGCACACAACAACTCTCTTTTTTACCCGAACATGTTTTTTTGCCATGCCTTTTTTTAGTGCTACTACACGACAACTGCCTAGTGTTAGTGGGTGGCAACTCCTAAAGTATTGAAATCATGGCAACTGCAGTAGATCAGACCATACATGGCAACTGCAGTTGCTCAGCAACTGTAGTTGTCCGACATGGCAACCGAAGTTCAGCGACATGACAACTACAGTTAAACGAACATGGACGAGGGTCTGGACCATGGCAACTGCGGGACGCGCGGTGACTGTCACGCGGGCGTGTGGGACCACGAGGTACGAGGCATGACGTTCGGGGCGTGTGGGCGTTATCTATTTCATCCACACACATGCGTGTGAGGGGGATCGGGAGAGGAAAAAAAGGTGTGTGGCCATTACTTGTTTTGCCCACACGTAGATATATGGGCTGTTTCTCTTATACACCACACAAAATGCGTGAGCAGACCCTTAACGCCCACACGTGTGACACTTATCAGCGTCCAAACCTATTATATGAAATAATCATCCTTTGGCTCCAAAAGAGACCGAACACAGCGGCCACACGCTTCTTCTCCTTCTTCTTCTTCTTCTTCTTCTTCTGATAAAAAAAAAGGCAACATTGTTTTTTCCTTAAAAAATGCAACATTGTTATCGCAGGTGGCATAGTAGTGATCAGAAAATACAAGTTTCCAGATGGATGGCAACAACACAGAGGCCGCGATGTCTCGGCCTAGACGGACACGATATTTTGTAGCATCTCTTGTCCCTGTTTTAGTCAGCATAGCGGAGCATATCCCCTTTATTACCCCTTTGCAAAGCCGTCATCGATGGCCAGCCGGCAGCCTCACCGCGCACGCAAAGCCGTCACCGACTGTGATGATTTGATTTTTACTCCAACAAGTGCCCAACGCAAGAAAAAAGAAGAAGAAGGGGGAGCAAAAAAATACAGGTCGCCGAATTCGTCGGTGGCGCGGGCTTCCGTTCCTCCCTCGTCTGACCCTGCCGGCAGACGCGACGCAACAGCACGCGCGAGAGAGCGAGGATCGAGGCCCGCAACGTGGCCTGCGCCTTTGCTTCGCTTCGCAGGGAAGTCTGGTAGTAGCGCTAGCGTGGGCGTGGTATATAAGGAGCGCGAGATCCAGATCTGGAGCCGATGCGCCCCGCCCCGACCCTGCTCGCCCTCACCCTCGACGCCGCGCTCCTCCGCATCGCCACCCTCCCCGACCTCTCCCGCCTCCCCGACCACATCCTCGTCGACCTCTTCCGCGTACGTGCCCCCTCCCCCTCCCCCGCGGATCCCTAATCTTTCCGTTAATCGCTCACCGCCGATCACTCGTCACTGTGTGCGTGATTAATTAGTTTCTTCCGGCCAGTTCTAGTCTGACCCCGTGTTGGATTGGGGGATCTTAGTCCAACTGAGTGGTCGATTCGGGTCGCTGTTCTGTGATCCCGCACGCGGCGCTGTTTAATCGTCTCGTCTGCTGGAGACTAGCAGGTAGTACTAGAATGTGTCCTCTAGACCTGAACATGGGTGGAGTAGATTGCGTGATTGGTCTGACAGACATGTCTTCTTACAGCCGATTTGCTTCGTTGGTCGATGCAGAGTCGGGTATTGTATTGCCGGCCGTGATGAAACAAGAGTGCCGTCGCTATGTATGCGTGGCCTGTTAAAGTGCACCACGGCTAGCCATCGTCACACTCACAGTCGTTCTGATCGACATCCATGTTTGCTGTCCTAAGGGGACAGTGGAATGATGTCTCATTTGCCCTATTTAGATTAGAATCTGGTTTTGACTGTACAAGTGTTCTGGCCAGCATATCAGGGTAGTGCTGAACTTGATTTCGTACCTGGCTATTAGGGATGTCAGATGATTGCCTTATTTATCTCATCTAAAGTCTGTCTTGAGGGTGCAAGTTCTGGCTGGCAGGTTCAGTTTGAGCATCAACTGAAACAGCCATCACCTGCACTCTTGGTAGTCTTACTTTTTGTGTTGTTATTAGATCTCTCGTGACTGACGAGTGACGGTTGTTTGATGGCAGAGAACCCTTAGTGCTGGTAAGCTGACAGAGAGAGTCCTCAAATTGTTTCTGGCAACCGACTGCGAGGAGATCATCTTGCTTGTTCAGCTCCTCAACATTAAGCAGCCACTTCTACCGGTCCTTCCCACGAGTATGCCACTTATCTGTTTATCCTCTGCCGGTTCGAATGTTAATGTTATGTCATAAGGATGCTGGCTTATTTGACTTAATATCCTCTTGTTTGTTTGTTTGTAGGGTGCTCTGAGAAGTTCTAGTACTGCTGCTGCTTAGATCAGGCTGATTAGCTGTGAAGATGTCTTTGGAAGTTCATGATAGCGAGGTTGACATTGTGATTGCAGCACTCCAGCCCAACCTGACCTCTTTCTTTCAGGCGTGGCAGCCATTTTTCTCCCGGTTTGACATCATTGTTGTCAAAGACCCAGAGTTGACAGCAGATCTTCAGATCCCTTCAGGTTTTAATGTGAAGGTTTACACAAAGTCTGACATTGATGGACTGCTTGGTGCCACATCCATCAACTTCTCTGGCCACTCATGCCGTTACTTTGGATACCTTGTTTCACGCAAGAAGTATGTCATCTCGATTGATGACAACTGCCTCCCAGCAAAGGACCCTGCCGGGATGACTGTTGATGCTGTTACACAGCACATGATCAATTTGAAGACACCAGCTACTCCTTTCTTCTTCAACACACTGTATGACCCATACCGCAAGGGTGCTGACTTTGTCCGTGGATACCCATTCAGCCTGCGTGAGGGGGTTGAATGCATGCTCTCATGTGGGCTCTGGCTGCACAATGCGGACTACGACCCAATGACGCATGTGGTGAAGCGGAACCAGCGCAACACGAACTATGTGGATGCTGTGATGACAGTTCCGCTCGGTGCGATGTTCCCTGTCAGCGGGATAAATGTTGCATTCAACCGTGAGGTTCTGGGGCCTGTGATGTTCCCTGGCCTGCGGATCCGCAAGGAAGGGAAGCACAGATGGGACACCCTTGAAGACATATGGAATGGCCTGTGTGCTAAGGTGGTCTGCGACAGCTTGGGCTACGGCGTGAAGACTGGACTGCCTTACGTGATGAGAAGTGATGCAGAGGCAGGCAAGGCCTTGGAGAGCCTCAAAGAGTGGGAAGGGGTGAAAGTGATGGACGATGTCCTTCCCTTCTTCGAGTCGCTCAAGCTCTCGAGGACCGCAGTTACTGTCGATGACTGCATTAAGGAGCTAGCTGGCGTTGTGAGGCAGAAGCTGGCGCCAAAGAATGCAATCTTCGCCAAAGCTGCCGATGCCATGGAGGAATGGACCAAGCTCTGGAAATCTCATGGAGCTCAGAACGCGTAATACTGGACTGCGTCCATTTTATCCATCAAGATACTTATGTTTCTTCTTCTTGGACTTCAAAATTTCCATATGCACTGTTATGATGCAGCTGAATAAACAATGTTTCCGTGTGAGGGGAATTTGTGATGTAGAACATGTAGTTGCCAGGTTTTCGGTTTGTGTATGCTCAAGAACCGTATATACCAAATCAAAATGATCTACTCCAACTGTTAATTGTTGCGGGTGTGCTTGGTGTGCTTGCTCATCGGAGTTTGATGCTGCGTTAGTTAATTGGAGTACATGATTTGCAAGGAAGGGCTGTGTTGCATCCTCTGTTTTCTCTTCCAAAGGCATTTCTCCCATCCATGTTTCTTTCCTTTGAAAAATGTTTCTTCAACATAGTTCCTAATGCAAAATATAGCGATTTGGAAGACACGGAGTTCCTCATGAAAAATGTTATGCAAAATGTCTTGACCGGCCATGCCACTTTTGGAAGGATCGCTGCTCCGTTTAACCTCTCTTTTCATTCGGTCTAAACAGAGCATTTCATCCGTGTTCCTTTTCTTTTCTCCCTAAACATGAAACATTACATTGTGGTACATGTCTTGTCAACCACAGGTTGCAAGTCTTCTCTCCTCAATTTTTTTTTATCAAAAGAGGGGTTCCCTCTGATTTCATTAATGAAACCCTTCTCTCCTCAACTTGCTAAAGTATAGTAGAATGGGAGCACCCAGATATTTGGAAGTGAAAGCAGAACATAGCATTTCGTCCATGTCTCTTCTTTTTTCTTTTCCTGAGACATGCATGCTCGTAAGAAACTCTGTTCTTTCTTTTTGGCAGATTCATAATGTGTTCTTTGTAACTTCAGTCATCGCCGCGGATTCCGCTCAAAGTCGAGCAACCGGTGTCTGAAATTACAGTGTTCAAGGGTGATCTGGTGGAAAGCAAAGGGCGTAACTTTCAGAAGGAATTCTACACCCCAGCGCCGCGGATGAGACCCAAATGTGATACCAGGTGTAGTGCCATGTCGCTGAGACGTGAGTTGTTGATACAAGGCCGTACGTGGCCGGAGGCGAAGAGAGGACTCAGAGAGAAGAGGGAGCAGAATACAGTTCAGGATTCAGAATTCAATTGATGACTTTTTTTTTGTTTTGGTTCAGAACGCCTTGGTTCGTTACAGCTTGGGGCTGAAGAAGCAAACACAAGCCACGCGGCACCACCTTGTTAAGAAAAAGGGCTTCCCCTGCTTTGTATTACAAAGCAACCATCCGATACAAGCAACGATAGGTGCTGGGGCGGAAGTAACACAATCACGCCCAAAAGAAAAGAAATAGAAAAACGAAAGGAAACAAATGCTGATAACGGCGGATCAACAAAAACGACGAAGCCTCGCGACCGCTGCGTCCACCGGAAATCGTCCCCCAAACTCCGAGACTCCGAAGCGGCGGTACCAATCAACACCTTCAAGAAGGGACGCGACGATGACGACGCTGCTGCCAGAGGTTTCCCCCGGTACGCGGTGAGGAGAGAGGAAGGGTAGCCCCGACGCCCTCCAGAAAGGTCCGGTGGTACCCTCAGGCGCCGCCGTGTCGGTGTCGGCCAAGCCAACAGGGATTTCTCCCGATCCCCTCCTCCACCTCAGGCACTCCGGAACTCGCCACCAAGCCGACCACCACCCTGCGCTAACACGGACACGAAGCTTCCCAAGCTGTCTCACCACGACACCGCGAAGATGGTCTGCACAACGAAGAAGGGGAGCCGGGACTAGGGCAGCAGCACCGTCAGCATACTGGAGGGCCCCACCTCCACCGTCCACGACGGTAGCCGACCGGACACCAAAGCAGGAGCCTACCGGGCCCGTGGCCCCACAGGCCCGGCCGAGCCTTCAAAGGCCCGGACAGCTCCCGCCTCCGCGCCGCAGCTGGCACGCCGTCGGTGTCGCTGCCCCCCGTCTGAGCCGCTCCTCCTCCTCACCACACAGACAACGGCGAAGCCACGCCAGAGGCCAGCCCGCTAGGACCCATATGGGGCCCGCGGGCCCCGGTCTGGGCCGGGGGCGCGCCATCGGCCAACCAGCTGTTGGAGATATGCCCTAGAGGCAATCATGTATGATGATATTTTCTATGTGTTTATGAATAAAGATAGTCCTTGGACATTATCAATGATGTGTATCATCAAGTACATGACTTGTTTGTGAGACTATGCATTGTATGATAACTGTCCTAAAAGGTCCCTAGTCGAAAGGGCTGTGTGGACGCACAACCAACTAGACTAGCATATGACACGGTCGATGGCTTGGTCTCACTAGCCATGGAGCATTGGATACTAACCGGATAATATGGACTTGGAAGGATCTGGTCGGATTCGACGTAGTCGGATCCGAGTCGGACAGACCCAACTATGAGACGCAGCGATATGTCATCTGTGAGTCTCTAGTACAACATATGTTCTATGTCCTAAGACCTGAGCTGGCGCATGTACTCGGGATGGTGACATACTTGCTTTGGGCCGACCAAACGCTACTCCGTAACTGGGTAGTTATAAAGGTAGGTTTCGGGTTTGTCATGAACCATGCTGCGAGACGTGGTCGAGTAAGATGGGATTTGCCCCTCCGATCAGGAGAGATATACTCTGGGCCCCTCATGTGATCCAACCAGGATAAGCATGGCCATGCGACAAGGATGATGAGATAATCCGGTTTGTGGTCGGCATCACTGAAACGAGAAAGAGGTCGGGCTAGCACAAGGATGACAGACTCGCCTTGAGCTCGACAACATATATCGTGTGGCAAAAGCAATGGAAGTGTGATGTATAGGTTCGCTAACCAGCTTCATAGTCTGCTTGGTGTTCGGCATGCTTTGCTAGAGGCCGCTACCAACCGTGCAGTTCGGAGGTGATCCGAACTGCGACCAAGCCGACTTGAACCTAAGGGGTCGCGCACTTAAGGGAAGGAACCTACGAGGCCGGATCCAAGGACACTGGTCGGATGTGATCCGGACTGTATTCGGATTATGGCCGAGTAGACTTATGGGCTTTAGGGTCCGTGCGAGACCCAAGTGTTGAGCCCGCGATGGACGCATATATATATATATATATATATATATATATATATATATGGAAAATCCATCCTACCACCCGGTGGTAGTTACCCCACATGTCTCATATACTACTATGTGGTACTATATATACTATTTTATTATTTTAAATATGTTCATATACTATATCTAAGATATTTCAAAACAAGTTACATGAAAAAAATTCCATACGAGCCCATAGTTTTTGTTATATTTGTAAAATATGTACATATTTGTACGTAAAAATGTGCATACTTAAAAAATGGTACATACTACCTAAAAATTAGTATATATACTACCTAATCATTGTTATATACTACATGCTATACGTACATACTCTCGGTTCCGACAGATACTACATACAACATACAAAACGCAAGTGGTGGTAACTACCACTGCTTGTAGGAAACATTTGTCCTATATATATATATATATATATATATATATATATATATATATATATATATATATATATAGTGGAGGTGCCGCACACTTATGCAGCTGATCGCTTCGGCGCTGTCAGTAGGGTTTGCATGTGTTGCGAATAGACACCACCACTCGCCGCCGGTTGTGTGATCGGACCTAGCAGTCCGCCGCACGACGTTCCTCCTGCACGCGCGGATACCGTTAGAGGCGGTGCACTTGCGCCGCTCCGGCGAACCTATACGTGGAAACCGACCACCGGCTGTACGAGGGAGATCGGACGTGGAGGAGACGATCCACGCGGACGCACTGCCCCAACTTTTCTTCCGCTGCACGACACTGCGCGTCTAGTGGTAACGAACTGTGATCCATCTCCCGTAGCATGTTCTTGGTTGTTCTGCGCGTGGAAAATTTTAATTTGCAGTCAACGCACCACACCGTAGATCCCAACACCAGCGCCACCACGCCGTCTTGCCGGCAAGGGGCCGCACCACCACCTTGGTTCCCCACCTTGGCTGACGTTTCACCGACGGGTGCCAAGCGGAGGTACGGAACACCGTTGTGCGGAGCACTAACCATGGCAAAGGCGCGTTCCATATACAGGCAAGCAATCAAATACTGTATGATAATTGAACAAGCTGGCAACCTGAAGAGAGAATAACAAGACATGACGCTAAGTAACCCAGCACAGCTACGTACTACAACGTGCGCACCAAAAACTCCCCTTTGACGGGAAACAAGAGGAGCTAGCTGGTTATATAAGCCCCTGTCACCCCTCTGCATTCTCATCAAGCCGGAGGGAGAAATGAAGATGGATATCAGCTCAAGGGCGGTCCTCCTGGTCGCGGTCGCGGCGGCGGCCACCATTGGCCTCGCCGGCGCCAGTTTCCGGGACAACTGCGACATCAAGTGGAACGCCGAGAACGCGGCCTTCTCCGACGACGGCCACGGCCTCACCATGTCCCTGAAGAGCAACACCTCCGGCTGCTTGCTGCAGACGAAGCAGCAGTTCATCTACGGCAGCGTCTCCACCCGCATCAAGCTCGTCCCGGGGAACTCCGCCGGCACCGTCACCACATACTACGTACGTATCTATCCTATCCTATCGTCCTTAATTACCTATATATACTTACCAATGAGTTTGTACTGCAATGCTCACTGTATGTGCAACGATTGATTGCCAATCCAGACATCGTCGGTGGGGAAGGACCACGACGAGATCGACTTCGAGTTCCTGGGGAACGAGACGGGGAAGCCCTACACGCTGCACACCAACGTGTTCGCCGACGGCGTGGGCAAGAAGGAGATGCAGTTCGTGCCCTGGTTCGACCCCACCACCGACTACCACACCTACACCATCTCCTGGACGCCCTGCATGATCGTCTGGTACGTCGACGACGTCCCCATCAGGGTGTTCCGCAACTACCGGGACAAGGGCATCGCGTACCCGATCAAGCGGCCCATGTTCGGCTACTCCAGCATCTGGTCGGCGGAGGACTGGTGCACGCAGGGCGGCCGCGTCAAGGCCGACTGGTCCAAGGCGCCCTTCGTCGCCAGCTACCGCGACATGGTCCTCGACGTCTGCCCCTGCGACGGAAGCGACTCCTGCGTCTACGGCTGCGAGGGGGCCTTCGGCCATGGAGGCCAGCAGCAGAACTGTGCTGGCCTCAGCGACCAGCAGCGGACCAAGATGCTCGAGAAGCAGAAGTACAACAGGATATACGACTACTGCGTCGACTACAAGGACAACAAGAAGCCCGGCCCCGAGTGCAGCCTGCCGCAGTACTGATGATCTAGCTGTCGTCTGATCGTGGCACGCACCAAGGAACAATGGTTGGCCGGCCGGTCTACCACTCCTACACAATCGATTGATTCAACTGGGACTTCATTTTTCTTATTATTAATATCTGTTCTCAAGATTTTTCATTCTTGTCTTCCAAATTTTGTTTCTTTTGAACAGCTCCATCATATACCTATGTGTGTGTATATATATATTTGCATTATGCTATGATATACATGGATGAGTTTTATGTGACCCAACTTAGTTCCTAAGTATTACCATAAAAAGTGAATGACATCTGGTCGAACACCTCGGGGGAGACGACGTTCAACCCAGCCTGCTCCCTCGTCCCTCGTCAATGAGCGTCTTGGTGACTTTGATGTTGTGAATGGTGGGGGAGACCACGACCGGGATGACCCCCATGGCTTTCGCGCTGGTCGGGTGGTCACCAACGTCGAACACCACTGCGACTTTGGACCATCTCACGGGCTTAGGGGCTCCTCCCCCGAGAAGAGCCGCACTGACTTCCCGGATGAGCTGCTTGAAGTGTCGATTTGAGTGCGGGGTTTGCACCCCCATGGATGCACGCTACAACCCTTGGCTCTTGAAACTCTCCGCCTCCCTCCTTGTTGGAGTCGAGGCCGTCTTCGGCGCCCACATCGTTTGCTTTGTCGTGGTCGCGAGGGGCGTCTGCCGGCCCGGTTGCTAGCACGTCCATCCCCGCGGCCACCTTCCTTCTTGTCTTCGCCGCATCTCTTTTCGCGCCACTCCTTCTGGCGGTCCTTCCCCAGCTGTTTGACTTCACGGCAGTCGGCCATCTCGTGCATGTGCGCAGTAAGGCCTGCCGTCCGTGCCGTCAGAGGACATGTCCTCCTTCTTTTTCTGCTTCCACTCAGGCTCTGCCGCGAGGACCGCCGGAGGCTTGCACTTCAGGCTCTTCTTGTCGCGGGAGGGGCTGGTCCCGGGCCTCCGCCGCCTGAGCGCATTTGTCAGCCAGCTTGAAGAGTTCCACGGTCGTACGTCATGGACCACCATTTTCTTGCGCATCCAAGGGTCCTCTACCACGTCGCGGAAAGCGGCGACCACCCCAGCATCGTTGATGCGGGGGATGCTTTCCTGAACCTGGCCGAAACGCTAGATAAACTTGTGCAACGTCTCCTCCTCCTTTTACCGGACGACGCTTAGGTTAGCGATAGCCCCTGACCGGTCAAAGGTTCCTTTGAAGTTGGCGATGAATTGTTCACGCAGTTCATCCGATGACGCAATAGAGCTCGAGGGAAGGTTCATTAGCCATGATTGCGCCGAGCCCTTGTGCGCCATCGGGAACCAATTCACCGTGACGTCAGCTTGACCATGCGCCCTGTGGTGTAGAGATGTAAGAACTCGACGGGGTTGGTCGTGCCATCGTATATCGGCGGAAAGTCCGGCTTGAAATGTGGAGACCAGACCACCTCCTGTAGCCCGGGAGTAAACCTGGGCATGGGCAGCCCGACCCGACGCCCGGCCTGAGCCTGGCCCAAAAAAACCCAGGCCGGGCCGGGCTTGACATTCAGATCAGGCTTGGGCTTTGTTTTGCAGCCCGAAAGATAGTTTGGGCTGGGCTCGGGCTTCAATTTTTCTGTATTTTGGGCCAGGCTTGCACGTGCGCGTATTAAAAAATAGCATTCAGGCCGGGCTTTTGGGCTTCGGGCTTGATTTCAGGCCCGGCCCGGGCTTGAAAATAGGGAGTATTTTGGGCTTCAGGCCGGGCTCGGGCCTGAGAAATGAAGGTTGGGCTTTTACAAGCCCGGCCCGACGTTTGCCCGGGTTTACCCGGGAGTAAATGCCTTGCATCCCGCACTGACGATCGCGGTCCCACCACCCGAAACTTCCCGGGCTGTGCGTCCTGCCTCCGCGATTTCCCGGGCGAATCGGGTTTGTCGCTTGCGTCGGCACTCGATGGTGACACGGGCATCTTCCGCCGGGCGGCAGGCACTTCCTTGGTCCGGGGAGGATGCCTCGGAGTAGTGCACCTCCTCATCATGGCGCTCGCGGTCCAGGCGCCGCTCATCTTCCTGCGAGCGCAAAGGCAGCAGAGTGTGGCCCGGCCGACGCGAACGCTCGGGCCACCTCGAAGGGGTCTGTGATCGCACCTGCACCTGCCCAGCGATGCCAAGCAGATACATAATCCGCGCCAACCATGGGCCGAACTCAGTCTCTGGCGGCAGATACCGCTGAAGCTCTCGTGCCGCGAAGAGCGCGGCGGCGGGCTGTAGAAAGTGCGTGGGTTCGGCCCTCTCGTCAAGGCGAAACTAGGGCCCAATGGGGGTCCGCCAAGGCGGCCCCGATGCTTGCCCCACCAACTCCGACGTCTGTTGCGCCCAACTCCCAGTCCCACTAGGAAGCGGGGTCCCCTTCGAGCGGAGGAATAGGGGGCGGAGGCCGAGGCGGAGGTATTTGTCGGGCAGCGTTCTAGGCTTCCTAAGCCTCTTGGTGTTGGCGTTGTCCCTTGAAGCGCACGTCCCTATTGTTTACCCGGGAAAAGGACGCCTTGGAAGTTCTTGAGGCCATGTCGGTCCTACGACTCTTGGGGAAATGGTGACGAGGGCTACGTGGATCGATGGCATGAGACACCTCAGCCCTCTACATGGCGTGCCAAATGCCAGTGTCAAGGAACCATACATTGGGTTGTGTACGACAACCCTTTGTGAGTTCGGCTAGGGACTGAACACGTCTTCTCGCCCAGGTCATCGTCGCCGGAGATGAAGGAGAGGGAAAGGGAGACACCGAAGTTTACCTAAGTCCAGGCCACCGTGATGGTGTAACATCCTACTCTTGCTCTTTGTTGATGTACGTGTGTATGTTTACAATGGTTCGAAAGGAAGTCCCTTACGCGTGCGAAGGTCTCTTCTATTTATAGGGCCAAGCTCCCTTCCCACGCCCCTTCGACGGGCGGCTGTATTCTTCCCTTTGTTCAGGGTGCAAAGAGGGGGACCCGTTATTGCCCGGACAACCACCAGGCATGGTCCCTAGTCACCTATCATGAGGAGCTACAACGCCTTCCTGTAGGTGCACACTGGGTGGGTGAATCTCGGTCACTGTGGACAACCCCTCCCTACGATAGATCTCCATGCTGCTCAAAGTCAAAAGGGGGCCTACGCCCCGTCTTGTTGTCGCTACAGTCCCGCGCCGTGCTAGCGGGACCCACATGGAGGAGCCCCGGCCAGGTCTTGTCTCTCCTCCTTCCCGGGCCTTAGGGGTCTTGACGGAGCCAAAGGATCCCCTCCCGGAAGGTCCTTTGATGATGTGGCCTAGGTTGACCTATCAGGAACACCACTCTGAGGCTCCGGTTCGTCGCCCCTAGGTACCCCCTTTCCAATGGGCCGACAAGGAAAGCCGCTAATATGGCAAGGGGGTGCCACTTCCTTATTGGCCCTTGTGGCCCATAATTCCTTCCACCTCTTGGCCTTTTTAGGCTTGTTGATACTTAAATTTAATATAAAATGTTCTAAATACTTCTAGACCATTATATCCTTTTAACATCTCTAGAAACATTTTCCACGTATATATATAATATATCGGTAATACCCGGCATTACCCGATATTCACGAAATCCTTCCGGTGACCCCCAAACGCTTCCGGATCCTATCAGAACTATTCTGAATATTCAAGAAATAATTTCACAAATATATTCTCATGACTCATGTCTTACTAACACTTAGCAGATCGTGATTGCCTTAAACTTGTGACCCCGTAGGTTCGGTAACTCATAGACATGAACGAAAATCGTTCATTCAATGACCAATAGCAAAACCGTGGACGTCCATATCGATCCTTATGAGCACACAAATGATATTGGAGTGAACCTTTGGTTATCATGTGATGTTCCCTTTGCTTTGCGATACTTCACAAAACCCGGGATGTCTCGGTATCCTCCTGAGTCATCACCATGCTCACTATACCGAAATCCTCGTTACCGGTTTTGTTCTTCTTTCTCGTTATTGTGTTTCAGCATCCTCGTGACGAAGTCACCTGTGTTTGGCTATACGATGATATATTCCGTCACACCGAGAGGGCCCTAAGAATATCTCTTCATCGCCGGAGGAGAAAATCCCACTCTCGAGCTATCCAACAACTTGTCGAACTTTCTGATGAACCTGTAAGTTGTCGTTATGATCACCGTGTTATAGGTGATATTTGAGCAACCCCCAAACCCATCTTACGGTAAGAAGTGACCACAATACTCTCATGGTCTAAGAAGCAAGATCACATGTTAACACTCCATGTTATTACAATTGAATACAAAAAATATTAATCCAATTCACGACAAACTAGTTTGGGTTGATTCAATATGATCGTTCTTCCAACATCATAATCTCAATGTTGTTTTAGGACTATCACTACACTTAATGATATCCTAAGATTCAGAAAATGTGATCACCAACAACACTTGAGCTTGTCCCAGAGGCAAGACTAGGAACCTTCTATTTAACTGTTTATCATTCCACACGCGCATATGAGTTTTTCCACAGAATCACGTATTTCAAGATCATAGCAGTTATAGCATAGAATATAAAATCTATAATTATGAATATGTAAATATAATAATACAAATATTATTGCCTCTAGGGCATATTTCCAACAATACCGGGGAATTTCCCCCAAGCTTGGAACAAGTCAAGGGTGGTGCCCATACCCATGTACTCAAGCTTCTTTCCTCGGTGATGATGGTGATGAAGTAGTGGGCTTGTTTTTTGGCTTCCAAGGCATGGGCTTTTCATCAAAGAAAGAAAAACGAGTTTCCAAAATCCCGAAATCTGCAGCTAGGCTCATCTTTTTATATCTGGACTCATACTCATAGTTTTGATTTTGTAGGTCATAGATTTGTGCTTGGAGATGATCAACCCGGTCATGAAGCTTGAAGATGGCCTCTCCAATATCCTTGTTGTCCCCCTTGTGCTCACGGATGAATTCTGCGATCATGGAGTGGTTGGCACTAAGTCCGCGCTCCACCATCCATTGACACATGAAGGTTTTCTGCCCCACCGCCTCAAGCCTGGCCTTCTCCCTTCCCTCATTCTTTTGCCCTTGAACGTCCCGAATGTGAAGTACCGGCCCCCTCACACAACTCCATGGTTTGAGGGTGTTTCATCACCTTCGAAAGGTAGGGGTTGATGACCTTCTCGTAGAACTTGTCCTTGGACGCGCTTGAGGGCGACATGGCGATCTAGATCTGTCAGAAAAACAGTATGAAACAAGAACAGAAGAGAAGCTTGCGATACGATGGTCAAAACATCCAGAGTATATATAATGATTTTTTATCTTGCGAAACAAGTATCCGGGAAGAAAAAGGAGTCGGGAAGGCACACGAGGGGCCCACAAGGCAACACGGCGTGCCCTGTTGCCTTGTGACCTCCTCATGGGTCCTCTCGGATGTTTCTTATTTTCCTATTTTTTCTAGTATTCCAAAACGGACAAAAATATTTTTTATGAATTTTTTTGAGATGATTTACTTACCGTATCACATACCTACTCCTCTTCGGGATTCTGGAGCGTTTTGGAAGGTCTACTTTATGTGTTCCTCCGGTGTCATTGTTTGAATAATATTGGTTTCAATATTAATGCCTTTCGCTCAAGTACCCATCTTAACATTTCATGTTGTCTTTTCGAACCAATCGCCGGCCGATATCTTCTTGATCAGAAAACCGTGGGTGAACTCAATTAAATTACTAATTAGAGGTAGTCAAGATTCATGGACCGCCTCAACTAATTATTAGAGCCGGTTTTCCTTCTTGAACCACATGCATGTGTTTCACCAGGAGGAATAACCGCCTCGGTTAGGCTATTAGGAGGTGGCCGAAATGTTTTGGGTGAAAACCGCTTCCGTGGAACGTCTTTAATGCCCATTACGTACTAGTGTCCTTTCCCTTCTTGGCACACGGTTGGCGCATTCCCCCATCTCATCTTATAAATCATCCAACACTCAAGGGCAAACAACGGGATTTTACGGAGGCCTTAGTGCTAATTATCTTATCAATAATCCTACACTCACGGGCAAACAACGGGCTTTTACAGAGGCCTTAGTAATAATTAACTTTTCCGCCCCCTGATTTTCAGGGTGGGTGGAGCCCTTCCTCCCCTTAATCCCAGTCAAATGATGCCACATGTGACAGTCCGTCAAACCTGTAAAAATCTGTCCGTGTGTCTAGCAAAGTCCTCATCTTATGTAATCATCCATGGGTGATTCTAGGAGATTTTAAATTCCTCGGAGAAAGAGGGGGGCAATACGAGACCGAATGGAATGATGAAGGATTTTCGTGACTGTCTAGAAGAATGTGGCTTGGATGATATGGGGTTCATAGGCGACCCCTTTACATCGAGGAGAGGTGAGATTAGGGAACGTCTTGACCGTGCAGTATGTAATGTACAATGGGCGCATAAATTTCCTCGGGCGGCAGTGATTAATGAAAACCATGTACATTTTGACCACCGACCGCTAGTTTTGGATATGGATTATTTTGACGGTAATATGTTTAGGCCGCTGAATAGGGGTATTAAAAAATTTGAAGCCAGATGGCTTAAAGAAGAATTGTTACTCCCTACTTCCATCTATATAGGGCCTATTGCGTTTTTCGAGGCTAACTTTGATCAAATATTAGAGCAATAATATATGACATGCAACTTACACAAAGCACACCGTTAAATTTGTGTGTGAAAGGAGCTTTCAATGATATACTTTTCACATTGTGCATGTCATGTACTATTAATCTTGTCAATAGTCAAATGCAGTCTTAAAAAACGCATTGAGACCTATATAGATGGAAGGAGTAGTGAAATTGTCAAGGCATCGTGGGAGAAGGCAAAGCTGGCTGGTATTGGCCCGACGCTCGCAGACATGACCCGAGCGGTACACGCCGATCTACATTCCTGGGACCGTGAGATCTTGAAGGGACCAAAACGGAGAATTAATAAATTAAAAAAAGAGTTTGAGAAATTGAAACGTGGCCCTACGAATACAGATTCCCTTTCTAGGCAGAAAGAAATTGTAGTTCTCATTGAGAATCTGTTGGATCAGGAAGAGATTTTTTAGTTACAAAGAGGTAGAGAAAATTGGTTGATGCACGAAGGCCGAAATACTTCCTTCTTCCATAATGCAGCTACTGCTAGGAAAAAGAGAAATAATATTTAAAAACTTCTCAATGATACTGGGGTTTGTCGACAATATACGGAATAGAAGGATCATATCACATAATATTTTAAAAAGCTTTTTACCTCAGAGATCGAGCAACCTAATCAGGATGTGTTATCATTGGTAAAGAGGAGAGTATCTACTAAGATGAACAATGCCCTCCTTTCTCCGTATACGGCTGATGATGTTCGTAAAGCCTTGTTCGACATTGGGATTTGAAAGCCCCAGGGCCTGATGGGCTCCATGCCATTTTCTATAAAAGGTTTTGGCCAATGTTAGGAGATGATCTGATCGAGGAGGTTTTGAAAGTAGTTAACACTTGCACTATCCCATCTGGTTTGAATGCTACTGCGATTGTGATGATACCAAAAGTCAACTCTCTGGAGAAGGTAACCCAATTTAGACCAATTAGTCTGTGCAATGTGGTGTATAAATTTATTGCAAAAATGATTGCCTCTCGCCTAAAGGTGTTCCTACCAGATATTATTAGCCCAACTCAAAGCACGTTCTTGCCTGGAAGACTTATTACGGGCAACGTATTGGTGGCATACGAATGCTTCCATACCATCAAGAAAAAGAGGGCAGGCAAAGAAGGATTATGTGCGATAAAATTGGATATACATAAAGCTTATGACCGGGTTGAATGGCCTTTTCTCAAGGAGATTATGCTCAAACTTGGATTCCGTGAGGTGAGGGTAGATTTTATTATGGAGTGTGTTTCTACTGTTGAATATCGTATTCGGTTTAATGCGGAGGAAAGCGAAAGTTTTAAACCTACTAGCGGTCTGAGGCAAGGAGACCCGCCGTCTCCTTACCTGTTCCTATTATGCAAGGTGTTGGAAATATGCCCTAGAGGCAATAATAAATTGGTTATTATTATATTTCCTTGTTCATGATAATCATTTATTATCCATGCTAGAATTGTATTGATAGGAAACTCAGATACATGTGTGGATACATAGACAACACCATGTCCCTAGTAAGCCTCTAGTTGACTAGCTCGTTGATCAATGGATGGTTACGGTTTCCTAACCATGGACATTGGATGTCGTTGATAACGGGATCACATCATTAGGAGAATGATGTGATGGACAAGAACCAATCCTAAGCCTAGCACAAAGATCGTATAGTTCGTATGCTAAAGCTTTTCTTATGTCAAGTATCATTTCCTTAGACCATGAGATTGTGCAACTCTTGGATACCGTGGGAGTGCTTTGGGTGTGCCAAACGTCACAACATAACTGGGTGGCTATAAAGGTACACTACAGGTATCTCCGAAAGTGTCTGTTGGGTTGGCACGAATCGAGACTGGGATTTGTCACTCCGTGTAAACGGAGAGGTATCTCTGGGCCCACTCGGTAGGACATCATCATAATGTGCACAATGTGATCAAGGAGTTGATCACGGGATGATGTGTTACGGAACGAGTAAAGAGACTTGCCGGTAACGAGATTGAACAAGGTATCGGGATACCGACGATCGAATCTCGGGCAAGTATCGTACCGCTAGACAAAGGGAATTGTATATGGGATTGATTAAGTCCTTGACATCGTGGTTCATCTGATGAGATCATCGTGGAGCATGTGAGAGCCAACATGGGTATCCAGATCCCGCTGTTGGTTATTGACCGGAGAGTTGTCTCGGCCATGTCTACATGACTCCCGAGCCCGTAGGGTCTACACACTTAAGGTTCGATGACGCTAGGGTTATAAATGAAGTTTTTATGTGGTTACCGAATGTTGTTCGGAGTCCCGGATGAGATCTCGGATGTTACGAGGAGTTCCAGAATGGTCCGGAGGTAAAGAATTATATATGGGAAGTCCTGTTTTGGTCGCTGGAAAAGTTTCGGGTTTTATCGGTAATGTATCGGGACCACCGGGAGTGTCCCGGTGGTCCACCAAGTGGGGCCACCAGCCCCGGAGGGCTGCATGGGCCAAGTGTGGGAGGGGACCAGCCCCAGGTGGGCTGGTGCGCACCCCACAAGGGCCCAAGGCGCCTAGGGTTTGGGGAGGGGCGCCTCCACGTAGCTTGGGGGGCAAGTTTCCCCCTCTCCCCCCTTGGCCGCCACCCTAGATGGGTTTGGGGCTGCCGCACCCCTTGGGGTGGAAACCCTAAAGGGGGCGCACCCCCTCCCTCTCCCCTATATATACTTGAGGATTTTGGGGCTGCCAACAGATGAGTTTTGACCTCTCCATGGCGCAGCCCTGCCTCTCTCCCTCCTCCTCTCCCGCGGTGCTTGGCGAAGCCCTGCAGGATTGCCACGCTCCTCCACCACCACCACGCCGTCGTGCTGCTACTGGACGGAGTCTTCCCCAACCTCTCCCTCTCCCCTTGCTAGATCAAGGCATGGGAGACGTCACCGGGCTGCACGTGTGTTGAACGCGGAGGTGTCGTCCGTTCGGCACTAGGATCTCCGGTGATTTGAATCACGACGAGTACGACTCCATCAACCCCGTTCACTTGAACGCTTCCGCTTCGCGACCTACAAGGGTATGTAGATGCACTCTCCTTCCCCTCGTTGCTAGATTACTCCATAGATTGATCTTGGTGATGCGTAGAAAATTTTGAATTTCTGCTACGTTCCCCAATAGTGGCATCATGAGCTAGGTCTATGCGTAGTTTCTATGCACGAGTAGAACACAAACCAGTTGTGGGCGTCGATATTGTCAATTTACTTGCCGTTACTAGTCTTATCTTGATTCGGCGGCATCGTGGGATGAAGCGGCCCGGACCGACCTTACACGTACTCTTACGTGAGACTGGTTCCACCGACTGACATGCACTAGTTGCATAAGGTGGCTAGCGGGTGTCTGTCTCTCCCACTTTAGTCGGATCGGATTCTATGAAAAGGGTCCTTATGAAGGGTAAATAGAAATTGGCATATCACGTTATGGTTTTCGCGTAGGTAAGAAACGTTCTTGCTAGAAACCTATAGCAGCCACGTAAAAACTTGCAACAACAATTAGAGGACGTCTAACTTGTTTTTGCAGCATATGCCTTGTGATGTGATATGGCCAAAAGGATGTGATGAATGATATATGTGATGTATGAGATTGATCATGTTCTTGTAATAGGAATCACGACTTGCATGTCGATGAGTATGACAACCGGCAGGAGCCATAGGAGTTGTCTTAATTTATTTATGACCTGCGTGTCAACTTAAACGTCATGTAATTACTTTACTTTATTGCTAAAGCATTAGCCATAGTAGTAGAAGTAATAAATGACGAGACAACTTCAAGAAGACACGATGATGGAGATCATGATGATGGAGATCATGGTGTCATGCCGGTGACAACGATGATCATGGAGCCCCGAAGATGGAGATCAAAAGGAGCAAAATGATATTGGCCATATCATGTCACTATTTGATTGCATGTGATGTTTATCGTGTTTTACATCTTATTTTGCTTAGAACGATGGTAGCTTAAATAAGATGATCCCTCACTAAAATTTCAAGAAAAGTGTTCCCCCTAACTGTGCACCGTTGCGAAGGTTCGTCGTTTCGAAGCACCACATGATGATCGGGTGTGATAGATTCTAACGTTCGAATACAACGGGTGTAAGCCAGATTTACACAGGCAATACACTTAGGTTGACTTGACGAGCCTAGCATGTACAGACATGGCCTCGGAACACGGAAGACCGAAAGGTCGAGCATGAGTCGTATAGAAGATATGATCAACATGAAGATGTTCACCGATGTTGACTAGTCCGTCTCACATGATGATCGGACACGGCCTAGTTGACTCGGATCATGTTTCACTTAGATGACTAGAGGGATGTCTATCTGAGTGGGAGTTCATTAGATGAACTCAATTATCATGAACATAGTCTGAATTGTCTTCGCAAATATGTTGTAGATAAATAGCTCACGTTGTAGCTCCCTGTTTCAATACGTTCCTAGAGAAAGATTAAGTTGAAAGATATTGTAAGCAATGATGCGGACTAGGTCCGTAGTCCGAGGAGTGCCCTCACTGCTACACAGAAGGCTTACGTCTTTGATGCACCGCTCGATGTGCAAACCCCTACAACGTCATCTGTGGATGTTGTGAACACCTGACAGACACATCCTGATGACTACTTGATAGTTTAGTGCACCATACTTTACGGCTTAGAATCGGGATTCCAATGACATTTTGAATGCCATAGAACATATGAGATGTTCCAAGAGCTGAAATTGGGATTTCAGGCTCATGCCCGTGTTGAGAGGTGTGATACCTCTGACAAGTTCTTTTGCCAACAAGATGGAGGAGAATAGCTCAGCTAATGAGCATGTGCTCAGAATGTCTAGGTGCTACAATCACTTAAATCAAGTGGGAGTTAAACTTCCAGATAAGATAGTGATTGATAGAGTTCTCTAGCCACTATCACTAAGCTACTAGATCTTCGTGATGAACTATGACATGCAAGGGATGGAGTTGATCCCGGAGCTGTTCGCGGTGCTTAAGACCGCAAAAGGTAGAAATCAAGAAGGAGCATCAAGTGTTGATGGTTTAACAAGACCACTGGTTTCAAGAAGGGCAAGGGCTAGAAGGGAAACTTCATGGATGGCAAACCAGTTGCCGCTCAAGTGAAGGAACCCGGGGTTGAACCCAAACCCGAGACTAAGTGCTTCTATTGTAAGGGGAACGGTCACTGGTAGCGGAATTACCCCAAGTGCATGGTAGATAAGAAGGCTGGAAACTTCAACAAAGTATATACGTGTTATTAATGTGTACCTCACTAGTACTCCTGGTAGCACCTGGGTATTGGATACCGGTTCAGTTACTATTATTGGTGACTTGAAGCAAAAGCTACGACTAAATGGAGACTGGCTGAGGGCGAGGTGATGATGTGTGTTGGAAGTGTTTCCAAAGTTGATGAGATCATCATCGCACGCTCCATCTGCCTTCGGGATTAGTATTGAACCTAGATAAATGTTATCAGGTGTCTACGTTGAGCATGAATATGATTTGATCATGTTCATTGCAATACGGTCATTCATTTAAGTTAGAGAATAATGGTTATTCTATTTACATGAATGATACCTTTCATGGTCATGCACCCTATGTGAATGGTTCATTGAATCTCGGTCATGGTGATACACATGTTCACGCCAAAAGATGTAGAGTTAATAATCATAGTACCATTTTCTTGTGGCACTGCCGCTTAGGTCATATTGGCGTAAGATGCATGAAGAAACTCCATATTGATGGATGTTTGGAGTCACTTGATTTTGAATCGCTTGACACATGCGAGCCATGCCTCATGGGTAGGATGACTAAGACCCCGTTTTCAGGTACAATGAAACGGGCAAGTGACTTGTTGGAAATCATACATGCAGATGTGTGTGATCCAATGAAAATTGGAGCGTGCGGTGGATATCGCTATTTTCTCATCTTCACTGACGATTTGAGTAGATATAGGTATATTTACTTAATGAAGCACAAGTCTGAAACGTTTGAAAAGTTCAAGTGATTTCAGAGTGAAGTTAAGAATCATCATAAAAATAAGATCATGTTCCTACGATCTGATCAAAAGGGGATTTTTTGAGTTATGAGTTTGGCAATCACTTAAGACATTGTGGAATTGTTTCACAGTTGAAGCCACCTGGAACACCACAAGGTAATGGTGTGTCCGGACGTTGTAATCGAACCCTGTGAGATATGGTGCGATCTATGATGTCTCTTACCAATCTACCGTTTTCATTTTGAGGTTATGCGTTAGAGACAGCTGCATTAACTTTAGATAGGACACCATCTATGTCCGTTGATACGATGTCGTATGAACATTGGTTTGGCAAGAAACCAAAGTTGTCATTTCTTAATGTTTGGGGCTGCGATGCTTAAGGCTTCAGCCAGAGAAGCTCGAACCCAAAGCGGACAAACACATCTTCATAGGATACCCAAAGGTGACAGTAGGGTATACCTTCTATCTCAGATCCGAGGGAAAATTGTTTGTCGCTAAGAACGGGTCCTTTCTCGAGAAGAAGTTTCTATTGAAAGAAATGAGTGGGAGGAAGAGAGAACTTGATGAGGTTGTCGAACCTTTATTTCAACCAGAGAATGATGCAACACAGAAAGATGTTTTCTGTGGCACCTACGTCTGTTGAATAGGAAGTTAATGATAGTGATCATGAAGCTTCAGATCAAGTTGCTATCGAACCTCGTAGGTCGACAAGGATATGTACTACTCCTAAGTGGTACGATAATCCTGTCTTAGATATCATGTTGTTAGAAAACAATGAACCTACGAGCTATGGAGTAGCGATGGTGGGCCCGTATTCCGACAAATGGTTAGAAGCCATGAAATCTGAGATAGGATCCATATATCAGAACAAAGTATGGACTTTGGTGGACTTGCCCGATGATCGGCAAGCCATTGAGATAAATGGATCTTTAAGAAGAAGACAGACATGGGCGGTAATGTTACCGTCTATGAAGCTCGACTTGTGGGAAAGAGTCTTTTCACAAGTTCAAGGAGTTGACTACGATGAGAATTTCTCACCCGTAGCGATGCTTAAGTCCGTCGGAATCATGTTAGCATTAGTTGTATTTTTCGTTTATGAAATCTGACAGATGGATGGCAAAACAAGTTTTCTTACCAGTTTCGTAAGAAAAGGTTGTATGTGATACAATAAAAGGTTTTGTCGATCCTAAGGATGCTAAAAGGTATGCTGGCTCCAGCAATCCTTCTATGGACTAGAGCAAGCATCTCGGAATCGGAATATATGTTTTGATGGAGTGATCAAAGCTTTTAGGTTTATACAATGTTTGCTAGAAACTTGTATTTACAAGAAAGTGAGTGGGAGCACTACAACATTTCTGATAAGTATATGTGGATGACATATTGTTGATCCGAAATGATGTAGAATTTCTGGAAAGCATAAACGGTTGTTTGAAGAGTGTTTTTCAAAGGAAGACCTGGATAAAGCTGCTTACATATTGGGCATCAAGATCTATAGAGATAGATCAAGACGCCTGATGGTACTTTCAAAGAACGCACACCTTGACATGTTTTTGAAGGAGTTCAAAATAGATCAGTCAAAGAAGGGGTTCTTACCTGAGTTGTAAGGTGTGAAGTTGAGTAAGACTCAAAGCTTGACCACGGCATAAGAAAGAGAAAGGACGAAGGTCATCCCCTATGCTTTTGTCATAGGCTCTATACGGTATGCCATGCTGAAGTAGCGCACCTATTGTGTGCCTGGCCACATGTCGGGCAAGAGGGTACAAAGGTGATCTAGGAGTGGATCACCAGATAGCAGTCAAAATTATCCTTAGAGGAATAAGGAAATGTTTCTCGGTTGTGGAGGTGATAAAGAGTTCGACATAAAGAGTTACGTCGATGCAAGCTTAACACCTATCCGGATAGCTCTGAGTAGAGATACCGGATACGTATAATGGAGCAACAATTTGGAATAGCTCCAAGTGGAACATGGTAGCAACATCTACGATATGACATAAAGTTTTGCGAAGTACATAGGGATCTGAATAAGGCAAGACCCGTTGACTACAACCTCTCTCACAAGCATAACATGATCAAACCCAGAACTCATTGAGTATTAATAACATAGTGATGTGAACTAGATTAGTGACTCTAGTAAACTCTTTGGATGTTGGTCACATAGCGATGTGACCTATGAGTGTTAATCACATGGCGATGTGAACTAGATTATTGACTCTAGTGCAAGTGGGAGACTGTTGGAAATATGCCCTAGAGGCAATAATAAATTGGTTATTATTATATTTCATTGTTCATGATAATCGTTTATTATCCATGCTAGAATTGTATTGATAGGAAACTTAGATAGATGTGTGGATACATAGACAACACCATGTCCCTAGTAAGCCTCTAGTTGACTAGCTCGTTGATCAATAGATGGTTACGGTTTCCTAACCATGGACATTGGATGTCGTTGATAACGGGATCACATCATTAGGAGAATGATGTGATGGACAAGACCCAATCCTAAGCCTAGCACAAAGATCGTATAGTTCGTATGCTAAAGATTTTCTAATGTCAAGTATCATTTCCTTAGACCATGAGATTGTGCAACTCCCGGATACCGTAGGAGTGCTTTGGGTGTGCCAAACGTCACAACGTAACTGGGTGGCTATAAAGGTACACTACAGGTATCTCCGAAAGTGTCTGTTGGGTTGGCACGAATCAAGACTGGGATTTGTCACTCCGTGTAAACGGAGAGGTATCTCTGGGCCCACTCGGTAGGACATCATCATAATATGCACAATGTGATCAAGGAGTTGATCATGGGATGATGTGTTACGGAATGAGTAAAGAGACTTGCCGGTAACGAGATTGAACAAGGTATCGGGATACCGACGATCGAATCTCGGGCAAGTATCGTACCGCTAGACAAAGGGAATTGTATACAGGATTGATTAAGTCCTTGACATCGTGGTTCATCCGATGAGATCATCATGGAGCATGTGGGAGCCAACATGGGTATCCAGATCCCGCTGTTGGTTATTAACCGGAGAGTTGTCTCGGCCATGTCTGCATGACTCCCGAACCCGTAGGGTCTACACACTTAAGGTTCGATGACGCTAGGGTTATAAAGGAAGTTTGTATGTGGTTACCGATTGTTGTTCGGAGTCCCGGATGAGATCCCGGATGTTACGAGGAGTTTCGGAATGGTCTGGAGGTAAAGAATTATATATGGGAAGTCTTGTTTTGGTCGCCGGAAAAGTTTCGGGTTTTATCGGTAATGTACCGGGACCACCGGGAGTGTCCCGGTGGTCCACCAAGTGGGGCCACCAGCCCCGGAGGGCTGCATGGGCCAAGTGTGGGAGGGGACCAGCCCCAGGTGGGCTGGTGCGCCAACCACAAGGGCCCAAGGCGCCTAGGGTTTGGGGAGGGGGCGCCTCCACCTAGCTTGGGGGGCAAGTTTCCCCCTCTCCCCCCTTGGCCGCCACCCTAGATGGGTTTGGGGCTGCCGCACCCCTTGGGGTGGAAACCCTAAAGGGGGCGCACCCCCCTCCCTCTCCCCTATATATACTTGAGGACTTTGGGGCTGCCAACAGATGAGGTTTGACCTCTCCATGGCGCAGCCCTGCCTCTCTCCCTCCTCCTCTCCCGCGGTGCTTGGCGAAGCCCTGCAGGATTGCCACGCTCCTCCACCACCACCACGCCATCGTGCTGCTGCTGGACGGAGTCTTCCCCAACCTCTCCCTCTCCCCTTGCTGGATCAAGGCATGGGAGACGTCACCGGGCTGCACGTGTGTTGAACGCGGAGGTGCCGTCTGTTCGGCACTAGGATCTCCGGTGATTTGAATCACGACGAATACGACTCCATCAACCCCGTTCACTTGAACGCTTCCGCTTAGCGATCTACAAGGGTATGTAGATGCACTCTCCTTCCCCTCGTTGCTAGATTACTCCATAGATTGATCTTGGTGATGCGTAGAAATGTTTGAATTTCTGCTACGTTCCCCAACACAAGGAGGGTCTCACAACTTTACTAACGCATGCAGAAGAAAATGGGAATATTTCAGGAGTAAAGGTTTGCAGAGATGCCCCATCTGTCACGAACCTTCTTTTTGCTGATGACTCTTTAATCCTTATGAAATCAAATTTGCAAAGTGCAGAAACATTAAAATCAGTTCTAGATTCGTATTGCGCAGCTTCAGGGCAGATGGTCAGTGTCGACAAATCCAGCATCTTTTTTAGCCCTAATACAAGAGTGGACACTAGAGAACAAATGTGTACAATTCTCAATATAATGGCTGAGGCCTTGAATGACAAATATTTAGGACTGCTGGCCAATGTGGGTTTAGATAAAACCGATTGTTTTCAATACTTAATCGATCGTATTGTTCAGAGAATTAGTGGTTGGAAGGAAAAACTTCTGGCGGCTGGAGGAAAAGAGATCTTACTTAAAGCGGTTGTTCAAGCTATTCCCACCTGTGCAATGTTAGTCTTTAAAATTCCTATTTTTTTGCAAAGGAATTATTGACACGATGGCGCATTTCTAGTGGGGAGATGAGGACAACCAAAGGAGGATGCATTGGATGACTTGGTGGAAAATGTGTGTACCCAAAAACCAAGGAGGAATGGGTTTTCGGGATATCCATTGTTTCAATTTGGCTATGCTTGCTAAACAGGCTTGGCGTCTTATCGAGAATCCGGAATCTCTATGTGCTACTATTCTGAGAGTCAAATACGATCCTGACGGTTACTTGTTGAACACTGACTTGAAGAAGGGTTCTTCCTTCATCTAGCAAAGTATTATGGCGGGTGTGAGCTCCCTGAAGCGTGGTCATATTTGACGAGTGGAAAATGGGTAGAATATTGACATTTGGGAGTACGCTTGGATTCCTAATTATGCAAACCGTAAAATTGTTACCCCTAAGGGAGGCCAGTTGTTACGGAAGGTAGCAGATTTGATTGATCCAATCCTAAATAGTTGGGATGAAGATCTTCTCAGGCAGACTCTATGGCCTATTGATGTTCAGCGAGTGCTTGCGATCCCGATATCACAACATGATATGCCAGATTTCGTAGCTTGGAATTTCACAAAAAATGGGATCTTTTTGGTTTGGTCTGCTTATTTTGTGAAATGGGACCACCAATATGGGAGCAAGTTACGACATATCAATGGGATGAGACTTACCACGGTCAATCCTATTTGGGGGAGGATTTGGAAACTTGCTTGTCCAGCAAAGGTTAACATATTTATTTGGCGTACACTTCACGACACTCTTCCGTGTCGTGTTAACTTAGCTAATAAACATGTGAAAGTCTCGCCTGAGTGTCCTGCCTGTTCATCTGGGCCAGAAGACACAAAACATCTGTTGTTTCTATGTGACAGAGAAGTCTGGAGAAGACTAGGGATGAACGATATTATCGACAGAGCTTGTAAAATAGACTATGCAGGTGAGACAATCTTAGAATATTTACTTTCATTAGCAGATCAGGAACTATGTATTATGGGCACTCATAATATGCGTGACATGATTGCCATACCAGCCTGGTACTTGT
This sequence comes from Triticum aestivum, assembly GCF_018294505.1. Lineage (NCBI taxonomy): Eukaryota > Viridiplantae > Streptophyta > Magnoliopsida > Poales > Poaceae > Triticum > Triticum aestivum. The sequence goes on along the minus strand of NC_057797.1, from coordinate 732,727,248 downwards.
GGTAGGAAAGGCGTAAATTGGTACACAATGAGACTACTCAGAATGCACAACATATATCCATGGGGATACGCGCTCTCACTGCCAATTTTGTTAATGCCTCCTCGCCGAAGACTTCCATGAAAAGAGGAGGATGGTCTAGCCCCCCGACTGGATTTGTTAAACTTAACATTGATGCTTCTTTTGACCACGACCTTCTCAGGGGTACAATCGGGGCGGTCTTAAGTGATGACAAAGGTAGGTTCATCCGTGGGGGAAATGGTTAGATTGACTGGTATGCAGATGTGTTGATGGCTGAAGTTTTGGCGCTAAAATTCGGCCTATCGCTTGCGCAAAGGACGGGTTGTAATCGCATAATTATTAACTCAGATAATATGGAGGTGATCGAGACCATGAACGAAGAAGGACGATCGTCGGGGGTAGCAGCTGCAATTTTTGATCATTGTTTTCACGTAGCTTGCGATTTTCCTATTTCTAGATTCGAGCATTGTAATAGAGAAGCAAATAAAGTTGCTCATGAACTTGCCAAGTTGGCTAGATTTTCCTTCATTTCATTGGCTCGGGGAACCACATAATGCAATTGTATCAATCCTCATAAATGATGTAATGTTTATTTCTAATGAATAAAGCTCGAACTTTCTTTCAAAAAATAAAGTCCTCATCTTATAGACAGGTGTGTAGTTTGGCATGCAACCAGAAGAAGGATGAGAATCTGTGTGTTGTATTACAAAGGAAGGCATAGCCTTATATACACAGGAGAGCACGCGCAGGTGCTGGGTTGGTTACAACAGAAAGGAGCTAGTCTCCCGGAGAGACGTGCGCTAGTTACGCGGGGCGCGGGAAGAGGACACGATCACCGCGTGGAGAGCGTGCGGCACAGTGCGGGCTGAGTCGGTGTTAGCCGTTTTCCAACAGCCCCCCGCAGCTGCAACAGGGTCTTCGACGATGTTGAGGCTGGACCTGAACTCGCAGAAAATGGCCGTCGGGAGTCCCTTGGTGAAGACGTCGGCGAACTGGGACGTCGAAGGCACGTGAAGTACACGTACGTCGCCGAAGGAGACGCACTCGCGAACAAAGTGGAGATCGATCTCCACATGCTTCGTGCGCTGGTGTTGTACCGGGTTGGAGGAGAGGTACGTAGCGCTGATGTTGTCGCAGTAGACGATCGTCGCGCTGTCCAGCGGGCGATGAAGCTCGTGAAGAAGTTGACGGAGCCAGCAGGTGTTGGCGATGGCATGGGCGACAGCGCGGTACTCCACCTCGGCGCTAGAGCGCGAGACGGTGTGCTGGCGCTTGGACGACCACAAGACGAGGTTGTCGCCGAGGAAGACGCAGAAGCCCGACGTGGACCGGCGCGTGTCGGGGCAGCCTGCCCAGTCCGCGTCGGAGTAGGCGATCAGGTTGGTGTCGTGTGATCGCCGGAGCCGGAGGCCGAGATGAGCAGTGCCGCGCACATAGCGCAGGACGCGCTTGAGGTAGGTGAAGTGGCTCTCGCGCGGGTCGTGCATGAAGAGGCATAGTTGCTGGACGGCGTAGGCGATGTCGGGACGAGTAAGAGTGAGGTATTGCAGGGCACCGGCGAGGCTGCGGTAGAGGGATGGATCGGAGACGGGCGGTCCGGCCTGGGCGGAGAGCTTGCGCTTGGTGTCAGCGGGCGTGGCGATGGGGCGGCAGTTGCTCATTGCGGCGCGCTCAAGGATCTTGAGCGCGTACTGGTGCTGCAAGAGAAACAGCCCGTCAGTGGTGCGGTGTACATTGACACCGAGGAAGTGATGGAGCTCGCCGAGGTCGGACATGGCAAACTCGCGGTGGAGCGCGGCGATGATGGAGCGAAGCAGGGCGGTGGTGCTGGCGGTGAGGAGTATGTCATCGACGTACAACAGTAGGTAAGCAGTGGATGTGCCGCGGCACAAGATGAACAGCGAGGTGTCGCACTTGGACGCGACAAAGCCGAGCGAGAGCAGGTAAGCTGTGAAGCGCTGGAACCACGCCCGTGGCGCCTGCCACAGGCCGTAGAGGGAGCGGTGGAGCTGACAGACGTGCGTGGGGTGGCGCGAGTCGACGAAGCCGGATGGTTGTTGACTGTAGACGATCATGTCGAGGTGGCCGTGAAGGAAGGCGTTCTTCACGTCCAGTTGATGAACTGGCCACCCCGACGAGACGGCGAGGCTGAGTACCACGCGGATGGTCGCCGACTTCACCACCGGGCTGAATGTCTCGCCAAAATCCACGCCGTGCTGCTGTGTGAACCCACGAAGAACCCATCTGGCCTTGTAGCGCGCCAGGCTACCGTCCGGGTGTAGTTTGTGGCGAAAAATCCACTTCCCCGTCACCGTGTTGACCCCTGCAGGACGAGAAACAAGAGACCACGTATTGTTTTGCAGCAAAGCATCAAACTCATCTTGCATGGCGCGGCACCAGTTGGGGTCTTGGAGGGCCTGTTTGTAGGTGGCGGGGATGGGTGAGATGGTAGGCGAGGCAGGAACGGCGGCGAGAGCAACGGGGGAGAAGAGGTTTTTCGGCTGAAGGAAACCAGCTTTGCCCCGGGTGTGCATGGCGTGATCATTGCAGTGTGGGGTAATGGGCACGGCGCGCGGTGGGAGGGGTCGGCCAGGTGGCGAGGTGGGAGGGGATGGCTCGGGGTTGCTTCGGGAAGTGGCCGACCAGGTGGATTCGGTCGAGCTGGGATTGGTGGAGAGGGTGGTGCCAGGGTGGGACCGAGTGGATGGTGGAGTGTTGGGCGCGGTATCCGTGGGTGCGAGAGCCGAGGTGGGGTCGGGCTGTTGGGTGGGTCGGGGAGCAGCCGCGGGAGGCGCGTGGCCAGGCGGCGATCCCGAGGTAGATGCGCCTAGATAGTACGAGGTAGGTAGGATTTGCATGGGATTTTCTGTGGCACGTGAAGGGGGTGTGGCCGGGGTGTAGGGAAACTGGTTTTTGTCGAAGACTACGTGTCTGGACGTGATGACCCGACGAGTGCCCAGGTCAAGGCAACGGTATCCCTTGTGTTCACGAGGGAGACCGAGGAGGACGCAGCGGCGCGATCGGGCTGCTAGTTTGTGGGGGGAGGTGGCGTAGAGGTTAGGGTAGCATAGACAGCCGAACGTGTGGAGATGGTCGTAGGTGGGGGCGACACCGTGGAGCATGAAGTAGGGCGTGTTGTGGGCGATGGCGCGAGAAGGACGAAGGTTTAGAAGGTGCGTGGCGGTGTTGAGGCTCTCCACCCAAAACTCGGGGGGCATGTGTGCTTGGAGGAGGAGAGTGCGCATGATATCGTTGGTGCTGCGTATGGCGCACTCGGCCTTGCCGTTCTGTGGTGAAGTGTGAGGGCAAGAGAGGCGCAAGGTGATGCCATTGGCAGAGAGAAAAGAGCGGAGGCGGGTGTTGAGGAATTCTCCTCCGTTATCACACTGGATGCACTGTAGACAGAGATGAAACTGGGTGAGAGCGTAGGCATAAAAGCGTATAAGAATATCAGCAACTTCGGATTTGTGACGCAAAGGGAAAGTCCAAGAGTAATGACTGAAATCATCCATTATTATTAAAGTAAGCATAGCCAGAACAGCTAGAGACAGGTGATGTCCACAAATTGCAATGTACAAGCTGAAAAGGAGAAGTGGTAAAGGAACTGGAGGAGGGGAAGGGGAGCCTGGGCTGTCGGCCAAATTGGCACGCCTCACAAGTGGCAGAGGGGGGTAGGGGTTTATTACATGAAGGAAGAAAATGAGATAATTTGGCTAAAGAAGCACGACTAGGGTGCCCTAAACGCTTGTGCCACAAGCTGCCGATGTCGACGGAGAGAGCCGTGGGTGATTCGCCGAAGAAAGGATAAAGCCCAGTGGAACTATTTGACCTCATGAGAGGGGTCCTGCTCGCCAGATCCTTCACAAGAAAGCCATGTGGGTCAAACTCAACTGAGACAGAATTGTCAATAGTAAATTGCGTACAGAGAGCAAGTTTTTGACAACAGAAGGGGCGAAGAGAACATGATTAAGGGAGAAAGGGCGAGGTGGGAGAGAGGCGGTGCCCGTGGCAAGGACAGACATGTAGGAGCCGTCACCAACTAAGATGGAGGGATACTTTGCAGAAAAACAAGACGTGTCCAAGTTACCCGCATTGTTGGTGATGTGGCTAGACGTGCCGGTGTCCAGGTACCACTCGCCGCCGCCGCCCGGGGCCTGGATGGGCATGTTGGACATGGCGGCGTTGAGCATGTGGCCGGTGTCCCATGAAGTAGGCGGAGGCATGTAGGCGGGCGGGGCGCCGTAGGTTGGTGGTGCGGCGCCGTACGTTGGTGGGGAGTTGATGTTGTAGATCATGGGGTAGGCGTGGTGTGCAACCCCGGGTCGTGGACCGAGCACGCCGGCGGCGTTCGGTGGAACCCACGGTGCGCGGCCGGCCGGTGGGAAAGGGGCGCCCCATGGGGCAAAATAGCCCATCCAGGGCTGCTGGGATGAAGACGGAGGCGCTGGAGGCCCCCCACGGCCACCGGAGCCTCGACCGCGCCCGCCGCGGTCAGAGGGGCGATCGGGCTGCCGCTGGATGGTACCGCCTGTGGAAGCGGAGCCGCCTCCACCGCCGCCGGAGCTGCTGGAGCCACCGCCGCTGGAGCCACCACCGTGGGTGGCGATGAGGGCGGTAGCCCCCTCCGCCCGGGCGCGCGCATCCGGGCTGATTTCCTCCAGCATCAGCCTGGAGCGGGCCTGGACGAAGGTGGGGAAGGGCACCTGCATCGGAAGCAGGGACGCCATGACACCGAACCGAGGAGCGAGGTCGCGGATGAGCTGGAGAGTGAGGGTCTTGTCGGTGACGTGCTCGTCAAGATCGTCGAGGGAGTCCGCGAGCGCCTTGAGTCGCCTGCAGTACTCGGCAATCTTCATATCACCTTGAACGGTGGCGCGAAACTCGGCGCCGACGTGGATGGCCCGTCCCGCGAGGTTATCGCGGAAGAAGGCGTCGAGGAGAAACCAGGCATGATAGGCAGTGGAGTCTTGGGCAGAAATGACATCGTAAAGTTCATCCATGATCGTACCGTAGATCATAAGGAGGATCTGGAGATCGTCCTGGCGCCACTGCGCAGTCTGAGTGCGCGGGTCGAGGTTGACGAGGACGTGGCTCTCCACGCCCGACTTGAGGAGGATGAAGGACATGATGCGCCTCCACTTGGAGTAGTTGCCGTAGACGGCGTCCAGCTTGAAGTCGATGTGGGCGCCGACGTTGACGGCGTGGATCGAAGGTGGCGGCGCCGTGGAGGACGACGCGGCGTCGGAGGTCACCACACCGAGCGGTGCGACGGTGAGGTGCAGCGGAGCTGTGGCCGGAGGGGCGCTCTGGATGGGGAGTGGAGCGAAAGCAGTGGGCAGCGGAGCGGTAGCGCTGGGGAGGGGTGGGCTGCCAGAATGGACGCCGGCGTCGGTCTGCTCGCCGGCATTTGAACCCTCGTCAGAGGCATGGGAACCGGCCATGTGATACAGGAAGGAAAGGTCGCTCTGATACCAAGAAGAAGAATGAGAATCTGGGTGTTGTATTACAAAGGAAGGCATAGCCTTATATACACAGGAGAGCACGCGCAGGTGCTGGGTTGGTTACAACAGAAAGGAGCTAGTCTCCCGGAGAGACGTGCGCTAGTTACGCGGGGCGCGGGGAGAGGCCACGATCACCGCATGGAGAGCGTGCGGCACGGTGCGGGCCGAGTCGGTGTTAGCCGTTTTCCAACACAACCAAGCGGAAGTACGGTACACCGTTGTGCTGACAATTAACTATGTCGTCAAATCCAGATGCTGACAGATAGGATCGATTAGTATGATAATTGAACAACCTGACAACAAGCACTAGGTAGCTGCAACCTGAAGAGAGAATAATAAGACATGCATGGCGCAAACTAACCCAGCTTACATACTACACTACGTGCGCAGCAGACACTTTTGCATTTGACTGAAAATAAGCACAGATCCGCAACGCAGAGAGGATTATATAAAGCCCTTGTGCACCTCTGCATTTTCATCAAGTCTTCTTGACATACACTTCCTACACCACCAAAAGCTAAGCTAGTGCCAACTACGAAGTAGGAGAAGATGGAGAGCTCAAGGAGGGCCCTCCTCCTGGTGGCGATGGCGGCGACGGTCATCGGCCTCGCGAGTGCCAGTTTTCGTGACAACTGTGACATCAAGTGGAACCCCGAGAACGCGGCCTTCTCCGACGACGGCCACGGCCTGACCATGTCCCTAAAGAGCAACTCCTCCGGCTGCTTGCTGCAGACGAAGAAGCAGTTCATCTACGGCAGCGTCTCCACCCTCATCAAGCTCGTCCCGGGGAACTCCGCCGGCACCGTCACCACATACTACGTACGTATCCTATTCCTATAGTATACTTATTACCAATGAGCTTGTACTGCGATACTGACCGTATGTGCACCATTTCATTGATTGTAAATCACCAGACATCGTCCGTGGGGGCCGACCATGACGAGATCGACTTCGAGTTCCTGGGGAACGAGACCGGGCAGCCCTACACGCTGCACACCAACGTGTTCGCCGACGGCGTGGGCAAGAAGGAGATGCAGTTCGTGCCCTGGTTCGACCCCACCGCCGACTTCCATGCCTACACCATCTCCTGGACGCCCTGCATGATCGTCTGGTACGTCGACGACGTCCCCATCCGGGTGTTCCGCAACTACCGGGACAAGGGCATTGCGTACCCGATCAAGCGTCCCATGTTCGGCTACTCCAGCATCTGGTCGGCGGAGGACTGGGCCACGCAGGGCGGCCGCGTCAAGGCCGACTGGTCCAAGGCACCCTTCGTCGCCGGCTACCGCGACATGGTCCTCGACGTCTGCCCCTGCGACGGAGCCGACTCCTGCGTCTACGGCTGCGCCGGGGCGTTCAGCCACGGCGGGCGGCAGCAGAACTGTGCTGGCCTCACCGACCAGCAGCGGGCCAAGATGCAGGAGGTGCAGAAGTCTCACAGGATCTACGACTACTGCGTGGACTACAGGGACAACAAGAAGCCCGGCCCCGAGTGCAGCCTGCCGCAGTACTGATCGACCCATGCATATCCAGCTGCAGTCTGATCGTGGTCGTGGCACGCACCAAGCGGCAATGGTTGGCCGGCCGATCTATCTACCACGGCATATATACACGACCTATTGATTCCATTGGGACTTCATTTATTTATTTTGATACAGATATTTATGTTTTCTCAAGATTTTTCATTCTTGTTGCTCTACGGATGTTTTCTTCCTCCAAATTTTGTTCAATGCTTACCCGATTAAGTAATCATGATCGATCTTTTCTGAATGGATCACATAAGGCATGATTGGTTGCATGCATGAACCAACAAGCCAGGCCCACTAAAGAATCATGTAAGGTTACCCACAACCACAACACACCACGACTACAATAATCTAGTGGTCTATGACAAATTTACTATGATGATTTTGGCCTAAATCCCGCAGTGGCACTAAACTTTTCATCTCGATCAAAAGAAAGCTTACCATGCTCAATTGCGTGGTGCTTTTTCATGACCAAAGGAGGGTTACCACCAAAAACATCAGATATAAAGAAGATGCATAATTACTTAAAATATGAATTTATTTTGAATTTACAGATCCTATTTGAGATACACGTACCTTTTTCTATAGAGAGAGGTACATGTAGTTCAAATTTGAATAATATCTAGAAATTAACTCGACACTCATTTAAGACCTCAATAATAGCTAATGATTTTAAAAAATGCTACCTTTGATATGAACACTACAATAGTATGTTCCATGTACAAAACATTTGGAATACCGCAAACAAATATTTTTGTAAGGTCCTATACAAGGTACCTTATCTTGTTATTTCAGAAATAGAAAAATACATAACAAGATGGAACATAAAGGAAGGAAAATCTAATGGGCCAAAACACATCTCTTCTCTCTCCTTTTCCTTTTTCTTTCATTTTCCTTTACCACCAAATGGGCCAAACCCATGTTTACTTTCCCTTCTTCCTCCCTTTTTTTCTCTTCTATTTTCGACGACAGGGTCATGGCCCAATAAGACAACTGAGGCCAGCCCAAACTACTATCTAGTTTTGTTCTTTGCATATTTCTTTTTTTTTCTTCAGAAAAATATATATTGAAGTAGCCAAGTTAGTATTACAATTCTTTATACCAAAATCATATGAACCACCAAATATACGAATAATATATGGAAATATTCATAATTTCCCAAGTATCTATTCATGGCATTTCCATGCAGGTTAATAGTAAGATTTAATTTGTTCTTAATAAATAATTGTAATTCAAGATTCCAAATTTTTGTAAATTGTGTGAAATTACAAAGATGTATACAATCCAAGTTTAGTGTTATGGTGCCATGCCAATTTTAATATATTTTAAAGGTGGTTTTATGACTCCATTATATGATGCCATGCCAATTTTAATATATTTGTACCACATTTAAATTTTATAGAATAAATAACAAGTGAATGTGAATGTTTTGTTTTTGAATTATATCTGTTTAATATCCTCAAATTGATTTAATGCATAAATAATAATAAATGATTTCAGAAAATTGGTTAACTTTGACATGAACAATGCATTCCAGTACGTTCCATAAGAAATGTTTTATAGTACTTAGGTTATAAATATTTGGAAGGTATATAGTTGTGCACAGTAGTGTTAAAGAATGTTGTAGTCCAAACTATAAGTGAAATGGTGAAGACTTTTTTGCGGAGTACACACTTCATAGTTTGTGTTGAATGGTATGATGTGTCCTTTGTGATTCGTCCATTACAAAGCAATTTATATCCCAAGTTTTGTGGAACCGTCTAGAACTTAAAAACAATCTTATGAGGTCATAACACGACCCATTCTATTCTTTTACCACATCTAGATTTTACATAAAAATTAAAGCGAATAAGATTTATGTTAAACTTTAAATTTTCCAGAGACCATGACAACGGGTCACAAGAAATGGCTACAACAATATCCTGGCATCAGCAACGATGAACATGGTGAGCTCTGCTGTTTGATCTTGTAAATCAATAATTAGTACTATAATGATGGTCCATTGTCCATGATTTGCGTTGATTCATTTAAAAAAGCTTAACTTTGTATTAGTTTGCAAAGTTTTTGGATAAATTAGAATGATATTGACCCGTTGTTTAGTGCATTGTTTTCATAGTAAAAGTTTAAGCGCCTTGAAAAGGTTGCATCATGTTTGTTGATGCGTATTGTTAGCCCCGAGCTAATATCGTGGCATAGAGGAACATCACATTGTCGGGGTCCAAAACTGTCTATTGTAAGAATTGGGGACATGCATCACTGGTAGGGATCATGGCTGGATCTTACCACATAGCACATCGGAGATACTGACATGGGTGCAATGAAGGAAGGAAAGGGGGATGCGAATGTGGTGCTGGGGCATGTGGGATGTACCCAGACTTGGTCGTAAATAAGGGAAGAAGTTGGAGGACAATGCGGTACTCCCAACTTGATTGGTGATGGAGCGGCTTAAGTGGGGAATAAAGATAGATAATGGCCTAGGAAGCGATGTCACCTATCCAGGGCGTCAGAGCTGGACCGAATGGCACAGAAAGAAAAACATCCTTCGACAAATGAGTGGTGATGTAGCCCATGCACTCGGCCTCAGATGAAGATCACACACTCAGGATTAAAGCATACATTTTAGGCCGGTTTTAAAGTGGCTAGAGGCTCGTAGGTTTGCCATTGTATATTGATCCAATGTCTAGAATATAGGGGCACAATTTTGGAGTTTAATAGGAAAAAAATTCTAAAGACCTTCCTTGCAAACATGTGTAAAATCATTTTGGCTATAGCTGCCAAATAACTTCTAGAAAATTGAAGAAAATTATATGTAAAATAATTGGGCATACTAAAATTATTTCCTCATGACTTTAGTTTTAAAAATATTTTAAAACAATTCAAAGGAGCCTTTAAAAAATCCTAAAATAGTTTTAGGAATTATTAAATTCCCTAAAGTATAGTAAATACATAGTAGTCAATGTAAAAATATCATGTATGTTTATTTTATTTTATAAATTAATTGCATTCCACTTATTTTGATACTCAAAATAGGGCTGAAAAATATTTTTAATTGTTGTTGAACTATAATAAAAATTATTTGAGACAACATGGCTTCAGATTAATTTAAACAAGGTTATGATTTTTAATCAAAATTCACAAAAAAATCCAGATATAAAATCCAATCACAAACATGGTAAATCAACATTATATTTTACAAAATATTTTTATTTTAATATTTTTGGATGTTACTATTGAGATATGTCCTAGAGGCAATCATGTATGATGATATCTCCCATGCCGTTATGGATTAAGATAGTTCTTGGACATTAGTAATGATGTGTATCAACAAGTACATGACTTGTTTCTGAGACTGCATTGTATGACGACTGTTCTAAATGGTCCCTAGACGAAAGGGTTTTGTGAGCTCACAATCGAATAGACTAGTATGACATAGTGGATGGCCCAGTCTCACTGTCCATGTGTCATTGGATGCTAGCCGGCTAATACGAACTAGGAAAGATCTGGTCGGATCCAAGTCTAGACAAGGTGACAGACCCAAACAGAGACACAAAAGATTTTTGGTCATTAGTTAGTCTCTTGTATGACATGCATTCTATGCCCTAGAGCGGAGGTCGGTGCATGGACTCGGGATGGTGACCGACCAGCTTTTGGCCAAATGAATGCTACTTCGTAACTTGGTAGTTATAAAGGCTGGTTCCAATCTTGTCTAGATTCATGCCATGAGACATGGTTGAGCAAGATGGGATTTGCCCCTCTGATCTGGAGAGATATACTTTTAGCCCCTCGTGTGATCAGAACTGGATAAGCATGGCCATATGATGAGGATTATGAGATAATCTGGTTTTGAGGTCGACATCACTGGAACGAGAAAGAGGTTAGGCTATAAGAAGGATGACCGACTCGCCTTGAGCCTGGAAACATATATCATGAGGCAAAAGGAATGGAAGCTAATACGTTGTACAAGTTCACTGAACCAGCTTCCTCGGACACTTGGAGTTGGCACAATTTGCTAGAAGCTGCTACCGACTGGTTGAGTCAGACGTGATCCGACTTGTGATCAAGTGGACGAGAACCTAAGGGGTCATGTACTTAAGAGTTAAGGAACCTACGAGGTTGGGTTCTGATACGTCTCCAACGTATCTATAATTTTTGATTGTTCCATGCTGTTATATTATCATTCTTGGATGTTTTACAATCATTTTATAGCAACTTTACATCATTTTTGGGGACTAAATGCAGCAAAACTTTTTGGAGATTTTTTTGGACTAGAAGACATCTAGTAGGCCAGAGAAGCACCTGGAGGTGCCCTGAGAGGGACACAACCCACCAGGGCGCGCCTGGGGGCCCATGCACGCCCAGGTGGGTGGTGCCCACCTCGGTGGCCTCCCGCACTGCCTCTTCACTCTATAAATGCCCAAATATTCCAGAACCCCTAGGGGAGTCGACGAAATTTTGTTCCAGCCGCCGCTAGTTCCAGAACCACGAGATCCAATCTAGAGCCCTTCTCCGGCACTCCGCCGAAGGGGGGGGATCATCACCGGTGGCCATCTTCATCATCCCGGCGGCCACCATGATGAGGAGGGAGTAGTCCTCCCTCGGGGATGAGGGTATGTAGCAGTAGCTATGTGTTCTCTCTCTCTCTCTCTCTCTCTCTCTCTCTCTCTCTCTCTTGTTCTTGCGATGGAACGATCTTGATGTAACGCGGGCTTTGTTGACATAGATGAATCATATGGAGTTTTTCCCCTCTCTATCTTCTTGATGAATTGAGTTTTCCCTTTGAAGTTTTCTTATCGGATTGAGTCTTTAAGGATTTGAGAGCACTTAGTATGTGTTTTGCATGAGGATATCTATAGTGACATTGGGATATCTAATTGAGTTACTTGATGTATATTATTGTGATCAACTTGCGGGTTCCGTGACTTTAGGACCTATGCATAGGGGTTGGTACACGTGCTCATCTTGACTCTCCGATAGATATTTTGGGGCACTCCTTGGGAATCAAATAAATGAATGTGAAATTGTGTGATGCTTATCGTATGACCAAACCCACAGATATTAGCGGTGACATTGGAATATCTAGGTGACATTAGGGATTTGGTTGATTTGCATCTTAAGGTGTTATTCTAAGGAATAGTGTCGGTGTCAAAACCGGCGGATCTCGGGTAGGGGGTCCCGAACTGTGCGTCTAAGGCGGATGGTAACAGGAGGAAGGGGACACGATGTTTACCCAGGTTCGGGCCCTCTTGATGGAGGTAATACCCTACGTCCTGCTTGATTGTTCTTGATGATATGAGTATTACAAGAGTTGATCTACCACAAGATCATAGATGCTAAACCCTAGAAACTAGCCTATGGTATGATTGTATGTTGTCCTATGGACTAAACCCTCTAGTTTATATAGACACCGGAGGGGGCTAGGGTTACACAGAGTCGGTTACAAGGGAGGAGATCTACATATCCGTATTGCCTAGCTTGCCTTCCACGCCAAGGAGAGTCCCATCCGGACACGAGACGAAGTCTTCAATCTTGTATCTTCATAGTCCAATAGTCCGGCCAAAGGATATAATCCGGCTATCCGGAGACCCCTTAATCTAGGACTCCCTCAATAGCCCCTGAACTAGGCTTCAATGACGATGAGTCCGGCGCGCAGATTTGTCTTCGACATTGCAAGTCGGGTTCCTCCTCCGAATACTCCATAGAAGATTTTGAACCCAAGGATAGTGTCCGGCTCTGCAAAACAAGTTTCACACACCACCGTAGAGAGAATAATATTTCCACAAATCTAATCTGCTGACACATTTTGACAGCACGACATCATGTCATGGCCCGGTCATTATTCGAACCATTTTTCTCAACCAGCACCGCACATATCGCGAGGCGGTTTTCTTGACACGTCTTGTCAAAGCAGAGATTGTGTCCCCCTTATTACGGGGTTCTCATCAATACGGACATGGGTAACCCAACCGTGCCATCAATTACGGCGTTTGGGGAATAAGCGATTTTACCAGGCAAGTGGGGAGGCGCATCGCCTCTTCCGCCCCTATAAAGGGACAAGCACTACAAGAAATATGTCAACTTGTGACCTTGATTGTTGGTCACTGAAAGGTCATTGTTTTTTATTTGCGACCTTTTTGTGACCAAAAACAGAAGGTCAAAAGCTGGCAGTCGTAAACTGAAATTAACGACCTTCTCTATGAGAAGGCCGTAGACGTTTACGACCAAAATATGCCTATTGTTTTGTTTTGGTCACTAGCAAGCTCCCCAGGCCACGTAGGCATCCAGCGTGGCAAGCTGATGTGGCACAAGATTCAGCCCGGTCCAATTCGGTATTCTACATGGGCCTAGCCCATTAATTCAGTATATTAGTGTTTTTTCTCATATTAATTTTGGCTAGGTAGATGGGCCAAGCCCAACAATTAAGCCTTCTCATTTTTGGGCCGTGGCCTTTTCTGCTAGAAAGTTTTAGTTTTTTTGTAATATAAAAAAGGTCCACTAGTCAAATGGGTCCCAGATGTTAGGTTCAGGTACATGGGTCCCAGCTAGCAAGTTCATATTCTTCATATTTCAATTTAACAGTAAATAAATAACCAGTATTTAAATTGGCACAAACAAAACGCACACATAATACTCCAAATATTATCAGCCAGATTCAGTACAGAGCTCCTATTGTACAAATAACATATACTTTACAAGCTCTACACATAATAAGCTCTAACATATACAAGCTCTACAAGCTCTACACGTGATACGGTGCCCTGGTGTTAACCCTATAGCTCTACAAGTGTCTTCAATCTTCTTCAACATGGAGCTCCTTCGGTAGCGAGCACAAACTGGGCACCTGCATCATCACAGGAAGGCAATTTTAGATCATAAAAACGGATTTTCCAAGCACAGTTTAGAGAAAAGAACCAAGTAAATTTGCCCTCAATCATACAAACAAAGTTTAGAGAAAACCAAACATGAACAAGCACTTATTATGCAGGACACATACGTACACATCTCAGGAAAAGCTCGGAAAGAGCAAGGTGTCAGAGCATGATGTTATCGAAAGCATGATTTACAAGTTTGTCTCTGAGACATACGATAGGTGCTTTTCATAGAAGACAGAATAAGTAAAACTATTCATGTTTGCCAACCCAGAATCTAAACGAGACTCTAACCAAGACCATCCAGAAGTGACCCGAAGAGCGACCCAATAGTGACTGCTACAGTTCATATTTTGATAGTAAAACTGATGTGTAATCATATAGATAATAAAATACATGGCACAATATCAGTACATCTCCAAACAGCCAATAAATCTCATAGTACCACAAGGACATGCACCTGCAGTACATCCTGCATTGCAGGTTCACATCAATAGCTCATAGCAAGGCTATCAGTTCAACAACACTAATACCACCTCAAGCATCAGCAGTTTAAGAAGAATGAGCACCAAAACAAAAGGGCAGTAGATACCTCTTCAAACTTTTTTTCAAAAATCAGCTCATCCTCTTGACCGCTCCAGATATCGTCCATGTGCATTGCTCAGGAAATTATAAATTCTGGTATAGCACACAAGAAAATATCAGAGTAGAAAAGTGGCATAGAAACTACCAAAAAATTCTCATGCTTATTGTTATTGCAAGAAGGCATCGATCAGATTTTGAAGGTAATAATAATTAACATGTACACAAGGAAGATAGTTAGACAAAATGATCACACATATCTATGGTACACTAAACCAATAATCTGGAGATGCATGAAAGCACACACCAGTTTGGGTTTTAAAAAATTTCATCTTCAAGCATCACACTTAGGAAAGATCACAGGAAATAGGACTGTCCTGATCAAGTATACATAAGCATAGAAAAGATCAAACAAGCTCATTGTGCATTTTCTCTTTCAATGTGATACACAATAAGCATAAGTAACCACTAGGAAAATAACTTGCTATCTACAGGCCCTATTATCGGCAACAAGAACATTACGCAAGGAAGAACAGTATATTAACAAAGCAATCTGTTAGACAACATTATGTGGGGGCTGCATGATCTGTCGTTTTAAAATGCTTCCTAAAAATACAAGACTGAAAGAATGCAAAAGGTGCATCATTTATGATATGTTTAGCGTTTCTATTTGAACTGGAATAGGATTGCACAAGCGTATCCAACAGGTGATCTGAACCGGTGCATAAAAGGAACTGCTGGTGCTGGCAAACCACACCTCATTCTAATAAAGTTCACAAGCGTACAATAAGGTTGATAACGGCAGCCACATTGAAAAGTGTACATCATCCAGGGTCTGCTTTGCAAGGTATTGTTTGTACACTGCTGCCTCTTGTGACCAGTGAGTTGACACATGGATGATGTTATACATCTCTATGTTATTAAGTTATACGTATATTGGTAATTTTTATTTCAGATTTAAAGTCCTAGTATTTATTATTAACTAGAGTAGTAGTTATCTGAAGCAGCTAAACTAGGTTCATACTGCTTGCTGCCAGATCCACAAACAATTGTAGAATCGCTTACCATAGTTAACTAGTTCAATTTTCATTAACCTAACCACCGCAACACGAGCACAAAAGGAAGCAGGTAACACGCGAACCAGTTCATCCATAACCGCGGAGGGAGGGGGGTTCTCACCGCCAGTGACGCTGTCGTGCCATCCGGATCAACCTCGCTGTTGCACGCACAGACATACAGTCTCCTACGATGACAAGAAACCCTCAGGCTACTGCAAGGAGAGCACACAACCAACCTTATTAGCTTAGGCATCATGATGGTCGAGATTGACCCATGTAAATAATATAAGATCATTTTTCAAGCTAATATAGTTTTAAAAACATTCTTATAGTTCAGGTGAAGAAGAGAAGGAAGCAGAGTTCTTCTTACTTCTCCCTGAAGCTCTGGTGTTGCTGCTGCTCGGCGACGGCGGCGAAGAACTCATCCATCTCAAGAGAGCTGCGGCTGGAATGGTTCCTGGCTATGATCGCTGAGCCAGGGGTGATCATCGTCTCTGAGGTGTAGATGAAGAAACATGAAGAGAGTGCGGGCCTTGCTTCCATGGTGATGGGCTGCACCTGCACTCACACCCGCCATGGTGCTCCTCCTCCATCAATCACAGGTCACAGCCGCAGGTAGCAGCTTCCATGGTGATGGCCTGCTGCACAAACCAAGCACAGGAATCAGATGGACAGATCCAGAAGAATAAGATGAGGGAAGGGGAGGGTAGGGGAGGGGAGGGGAGAAGAAGATGAGCAGGACAGTGGAGGAGGGCGTGAGTACCATGGGCGTCGTCGGAGATGTTGCAGACTCGTCGGAGCGGCGCCGGTGTGCGAGGCGACCGAAACCCTAGCCAGCCATCGGGGAGGGGTCATCTGCCGCTGTGCTGCATGGTGGTTGGGGAGAAGGGCTCTATCTCTGTCTCCATGGCGGAGGTGCTGGCGCTGGCCCCAACCAACCACCCGCACGGACGGACGGAGGGAGACCGACGACGGCGCGGTGGTGGCGTCCCTCCCGTCCCACTCTCCGTCTCCCCAAGGCTGGCGAATCTGGCCGCAAGGAGGCTCCATCTGCAGCCTTGGGTGAGAAAGAGAGGGACGGAGACCGCCAGCGGCGGGAGATTTGGGGTCGGGGGCGGCAGCGGCGACCGATTTGGGTGGGGGAACGACGGCTGATTTGGGAAGGATGAGGGAGTTTGTGTGCAGCCAGACACGGAGATGGAGGCGGACGATGTAGGGAGGGAGGGAAGGAAGGGGAGGGGAGGTTGGGGCACGGCGGTGACAGGCGAGGTCGGTGGTGGCGGCGGGGAGGGGATGGGAAGCGACGAGTGGCTGGGTAGGGTTCGCGGGGACGAGGAGTGGGTGCGGTAGGTTTTTTTCTCCTTTCTTCAGATGGATGGATGGATGGACATGGGATTGCTAGCAATGGATGGTAGGATGTCTGCCATGTCATCGATCCGTGTCATACATGGTTCCACCAATCAAAATCCAGCTTATGTAATTGTGTTTCTTTCTTTTGTCTCTTTTATATTTTTTACCCTCTTATTTCGGGTAAACACTCAACATATTAGCGTCATGTTGTATGTTTAAATGACCCAATATTCTGCACATATGTGTATCTTAGGATTTCAAACAATGATGATTTTCTGGTCTTCATTTGCATTGCACAAAAAAAAATTATTTTTCCTTTTTTGAGTGCCCAAAATGAGTTTTTTCTGAAGGGCCTACCAAATAATTGTCGCAAAATTGGACCAAAACAATTTTCTGAAATACTAGGTCGTATTTAATGTACAATTCACCAGATAGTTGGGTGTCAAAATTTTTCATCCACCTCTCGTGAAAAAGACAATTTTTTGCCGATTCAGCTGGAAGTGGGTCAAATTTGAACTGCAGCTACCTTATAGTTTGCTATTTATTTTTTCCAAAAATCATTTCTAGGTACATAAGTATCTGTTTAATCATAGAAACACCAAATTTTTTCCAATATTCAACCACTAGCTAGGAACGGTCATGCCCGCCATTTTGACCGCATTTTGAAACGGGCATGAAAAGTTCAAAAAAAAAGTTAAAAAAATTAGAAAACCTTCGCATAGTGTCATTATATGTGTCAAAGTTACCAGGAAAAATAATAAACTTATAATACAATAATTATTTTTGAAAAGTGTTCTCAAAAACGAGCTATCATGTGTGGAGATCAATGGCTTTCAAGTTAAATGATCAATCTTAAGGCCACATTCATAGCATAGTTTGTTCAAATGATCTCATATTGTGCACAAGGGTGCATGTTGGAATGTCAAACAATGTTGCCTAAGGAATTTTTCATTTTCTTTGGACGAAAAAAACATTTTCCATTTTTCGAGCGCCCAAAATGAGCTTTTTTGTGAAGGACCTACCAAATAATTGTTGCAAAATTATACCAAATCAATTTTCTAAAATACCAGGCCATATTTAATGCACAATTGACCAAATGATTGGGTGTAAAAAGTTTTGACCCACCTCTCGTGAAAAAGACAAATTTCTAACGATTCAGTTGGAAGCGGGTCAAATTTGAACTGCAGCTGGCTCATAGTTTGCTATTTATTTTTTCCAAAAATCATTTCTAGGTACATAAGTATCTATTTAATCAAAGAAACACCAAAAAAATTCCAAGATTCAACCACTAGCTAGGAACGGTCATTCCCGCCGTTTTGACCGCATTTTCAAACAGGCATAAAAAATTCAAAAAAATCAAAAAATTGAGAAACCTTCGCATTGTGTCATTATATGTGACCAAGTTCCCAGGAAAAATAACAAACTTGTAATACGACAATTATTTTAAAAAAGTGTTCTCATAAATGAGCTATCATCTCTGAAGATTCATGGCTTTCAAGCCAAATGATCAATCTTATGGCCACATTCATGGCATAGTTTGTTCAAATGATCTCATATTGTTCACAAGGGTGCATATTGGAATGGCAAACAATGTTGCCTAAGGGAGTTTTCATTTTCTTTGGACGAAAAATCAATTTTCCATTTTTCAAGTGCCCGAAATGAGTTTATTTTGTGAAGGACCTACAATATATTTATTGCAAAATTGGACCAAATAAATTTTCTAAAATACTAGGCCATATTTAATGCATAATTGACCAAATGTTTGGGTTTCAAAAGTTTTTATCCACCTCTGGTGATAAAGACAAATTTCTGCTGATTCAGTTGGAAGCGTGTCAAATTTGAACTATGGCGGCCTGATAGTTTGCTCTTTATTTTTCCAAAAATCATTTCTAGGTAGAAAAGTATCTATTTAATCAAAGAAACATGAAAAGTTTTCCAAGATTCAACCACTAGCTAGGAACGGTCAAGCCCGCCGTTTTGATCGCATTTTAAAACGGGCATAAAAAATTCAAAAAAAATCAAAAAATTGGAAAACCTTCGCATTGTGTCATTTTATGTGACCAAGTTTCCAGGAAAAATAATAAACTTGTAATACGACAATTATTTTTAAAAAGTGTTATCAGAAATGAGCTATCATGCATGAAGATTCAGGGCTTTCAAGCCAAATGATCAATCTTATAGACACATTCATGGCATAGTTTGTTCAAATGATCTCATATTGTGCACAAGGGTGCATCTTGGAATTATAAACAATGTTGCCTAAGGGAGTTTTCATTTTCTTTGCACGGAAAATACATTTTCCATTTTCCGAGTGCCCGAATGAGTTTTTTTGTGAAGGACCTACCATATATTTGTTGCAAAATTGGACCAAATCAATTTTCTAAAATACTAGGCCATATTTAATGCACAATTGAAAAAATGGTTGGGCGTCAAAAGTTTTGATCCACCTCTGGTGAAAAAGACAAATTTCTGCCGATTTAGTAGGAAGCGGGTCAAATTTGAACTGCAGCTGCCTCATAGTTTACTATTTATTTTTTCCAAAAATCATTTATAGTTACATAAGTACCTATTTAATCATAAATACATGGTTTGGTGGCGATACGTCGAGGTTTGGGCGGTGGCCGAGACCCCCAACTCTAGAGCGCGTAAACTCGCATGCCCGCCGCGTGGTCACCGCGTGACCGTGGCGTTTCCATGTGTTCTAGGCAGCCTAGGCATGTCTAGTGGGTTGGGCACTCCCCAGGTAGGTGCTAGGAAGAAAATTACAACATAAGATTCTCACGAGGAGACTGATCGATGCTCAAACATGAATTAGCAGCCAAGTGTTTGATTAGCGGTACAGGAAATGTACATGGCTAATGGGCGTGAGTTTTGGTTGAGGATGATCAGTTACTAAGAAGACCGTCTTCACAAATTTTCAGCTCAAAAGGAGGAGCCTAGGTGGTACTTGCTTTGCAAACTACCACACTAGACATAAATACGAATGTTGAAGCTCGGCTCAAAATAATGAATGGATTGAGCTGGCATTTGGTGGAGGATGGTTATTTGGGCATAGGAAAGCACTGTAGAAAATGGATACTATTTGGACATGCCAAAGTGGTACTTCCTTCACAAACTGTGGTTCTGAACAGAATAGGAAAATGAATATTTTTGAATTATTTTTGAACTAGGCAAGGAAGGTTTTTTACATATTTGACGAAGATATGACCCAAAGAGTTTATGAGATTTTTTTTGGGAATTTTGGGAATGACAGAAATATAGGTTGCTTCACAACCTAGGGCAAAAACTGCCACATGGACATGACACATAGGCAAAACTAATGAGGTGGCGCCTAGTCATAGCGACCCACCACAATTTACAAGGTTATGACCATCTATATTGGTCATGATCAGCTAGAAATAAGGCAGCAGACCAGTGCTATCTGCTTTATGACCATTTCGTGGAAGGAAATTACGACCTTTCTGACCAAAATGGTCGTTATAGTTTAGGGTTTGGAGCCCCCCGAACAGCTTTTGACCAATTGGTCTGAAATGGTCATAGATCTATGACCAATTCTTCTAGGGTCACTGACAGAAGGTCACTAGTTGACATATTTCTTGTAGTGAAGGATTCACCCTTTTTTACCCATGCCTTCTTCCTCCTTGCTTACCCATTCTCGCACGCTCGAGCTCCAGCGCCCAAGTTTGCGTCTTTCTTCTCAAACCACTCCAAGCATGTCCGGAGCGGGAGGCAAGTGGATGGTGACGGAGGAGAACATCACAAAGTTACGGGAAGCCAGATATCTGGCCGCGGATATCGCGCACCGGCTGCCCGATGCAGGGCAGCTCATCCCTACGCCCGAACCCCATGAGAGGGTAGTTTTTATTACCCACTTCGTCCGCGGACTGGGATTTCCCCTTCACCCGTTTGTCCGCGGGCTCATGTTCTACTACGGGTTGGATATTCATGATCTGGCCCCCAATTTCATCCTCAACATCTCGGCGTTTATCACCGTGTGCGAGGCCTTCCTCCGCATCAGGCCCCACTTCGGCCTGTGGCTGAGGACCTTCAATGTTCGAAGGTGGTGGTCGGCCAGCAAGCAGAGTGCGGAGGCGCCATGGTGGGAAAAATGCCTAATGTCACCTGGCTCGAAGGCTCCTACATGGAGACCATAAAAGGGGTGGCAATCGGGGTGGTTCTACATCACCGAGCCGCGCGACACCAACTGGGTGGTGGCCCCCAAATTTCGATCCGGAATCCCCACGCGGCTCACTTCCTGGAAAGAGAAGGGCCTTTCCTGGGGTTCTTCGGTAGAGCTGACCGGACTCCAGACCTGCATCAGGAACATGATGAGCAAGAAAATCAAGCTCGTCAACGTGGTCCAGGTCATGCTCTTCCGCCGGATTCTCCCGTGTCAACGACGGGCATTCAATTTGTGGGAGTTCGACCCGGCCCAGTACCAGACGCTGCGAGAGCTCTACGACACGACACATAAGGACGTCTGGAGGGTGCTGTTCAAGGGCGCCGAGGTACCTCCTTCCCTCACCGAGGACCATGGACTCAGCGCAAAGCGCCATGCCAATCCGGTAAGTTTTTGTACCTCACAGGGTATTTATTTGCCCCAGTTAAATGATGTGCGGGATCTAAGCTCCCATGCCATTAACAGGACTGGATAAAGACAGCGGAGCAGCTTGATTGCCCAGCCCCCTGCCTGAAAATCCTGCAGATGCTCTCCTAACGGAGATGCTGGCTACGGCACCTTACGAGGTGCCGGCGAAGAAGACCAAGAAGAAGACCACGGGGACCGAAAGGGTCTCTGGCACAAGGTTGTATCGGACTCATTGTCCGATGACTCCGACGGGCACTCCTCCCATGAAAACGAGGAGGAGGAGGAGGAAAGTTCTCTCCCCCCAGCCGGGGGAGACAAGAAAAGGAAGGCCGACCCAACCGGGGAGGCCGAAGGGTCCAAGAAGGGAAGGACCCTCCCTCCGGACTGCTCCACAACGGCCGCCTACAGCGGCGACGAGTGGCTACCCAGGGTCAAGCCCCTGGCCAAGTCGTAAGTATCCGGACACCATAGTAATTCATGGTATGTTTTATTGCACTGCTTCTCCTCATGCCGAACATGATTGTGCAGTCCATCCCGAGCTCATCTCGACGTATCCTCGTCGAGCGGTTCCTTGGACTCGTCGGATATGAACAGTGGTTCTCTTCCGACCGCGTCCACCCCTCGCCCTACGGACAATGTCGAGGTGTTGTCTCGAAAGGCACTGAGCCGAGGGGAGGTGGTCCTGGGGGCGCCTCAAGGCGACCTCCCGGACCCTGGGTACAAACGGAGCAAAACTCCCACGGGCTCCGAGTCCGGCCCCCAGCCGAACACTGCGCCGAAACCTTCAATGGTTCCGGACTCCGGCAGGCGATCCCCCGTTAAGGGGGGCCAACCGCCCGTGCCACTGTCCTCTGTCCATCCAGAGGCACTGGACAACTTGCTGGAAGTGCTTCGCAGTGCCTCCATCGACGAAGAGCATCGCACTATCATGAGTGCGGTGATCGAAAAAGTTCAGTCCGCCAAAAATGGACTGACCGAAGCTTGTGCGAGCCTCCTAACAGGCTTTGAGGTAAGCAATCAAAATGTAAGAAAATATTACCGCATAGATAGTAGCCCCTGATGCTCTGTTCGGCGTTCGAGAAGAAAGGACGAATAGAGGATCAAATGATGACTCATGAGTCTAATCAGAATATGTCTATGTGTATGTGCAGGCTTCACTGCTGGCCGCTGCCGCACGTACTGCGGAGGTCTCTGCACTGAAGCAGGACCTGGAGTGGTCCGAGAACGAGCTCGGCCTTACCAAGAGGCAGCTCGAGGAGAGCAAAGGTAAGCAATACCTTGTCTATGCTTTGAAAAGAAGCTCGGTTGTAAAATAATAGGATCATCATGAATTTGCCAGGGGCCACGACCGAAGTGGCCACCCTGAAGAAGGCGTTGTCCGAGGCCGAAGACAAAGCGGCCAAGGAGTGCATCGAGCGGGAGAAGCAAGAAGCCCGAGTGGGTGAGGTGCAGCAAGAGCTCGAGGCTCTCACCAAAAAACACGAGTCCTTGGAGCTTGACTCTAAGACGTAAGAGTCCGAGCTCGCGTAGGCACTTGAAAGTGCCTGGAGCGCCAAGGATGAAACCCACAAGGCCCTCCAGGAGATTGATGCGGTGAAGAAGATAGCAGCCTGTAAGGCATTCATTATGCAAAGCAAGCGTGTGAAGGAAACTTTCCTTTTTCTTACCTGAGTTCGGAGCTATCCAGGAGCGTTCGCAGATCTTCCCCGCAGTGTACTGGATGCCGCGGAGTTTTACCGAGCTGAGGAGGGGGGCTCGACGGAAAAGTTGTTCTGGTCTCAGTATACTGGGACCGAACACCCAATGCCCTTGAGCGACCAGCTGAAGCAACTGGTCGAGCTTCACAAGGCGGCCGAACAGGCCATGAGGGGCCTTATAGTCCGGATGTGGCCTGGCGAGCCCCTGTCCGACAGCTACTTCGGTTTGGTGAGGCGGCTTGTGGAGGCCTACCCACGGCTTGAAGTCATAGAGCGGTCCATCTACATCGAGGGTGCGCGCAGGGCTTTTGCCCGGGCGAAGGTGCACTGGGCAAAGCTGGACGCCGTGAAGCTGGTGAAGGAGGGGCCGCCGGAGGGCAAGGAGCATTGCTGCCCCGAGATGTATTATGAGAGTGTCCTGAAGGGTTCCCGCCTTGTGGCGGATGAATGCGCCAAGGATGTAATTTTTGAATGAACATGTTTATGTGATCCTGTAATGTGAAATGAGTTCATCTGCGCTATGCAATGCTTTTTTAATTTAAAATATTACCTTCTGTGCGGCCATTTATAAAGTCTGAGAGTCGGCCAGTCATCAGCTTCTGCCCGCATGTAACTAGTACTGGGGTGTTCGGGATAAACCTGAGCACTCTTTACCCCAATTTTGGGTCCTTCAAGGGAGGTGTTCAGCGCAACGAACCACGCAATCGGACTATAAGGCTTTATCACTCTCACAGAAGTCTACAATTTTAAATTTTGGCGAAGCCCCTAGTATTCGGAAGGCCGAATTTGGGGCGCTATACACGCCTAAGCCGGACAAGGCCGACTCCTCGCTCGAAGCGAAAAAAGTCTTTAAGGACTTGAGACCTCTCGAATAGCGACTAGTCTCTCGCCTTATCATGACAGTCAGTTTTCGGCTTTCTCTACTGAGGTGCTCGTCCGGAAGAACCGGGACACAATCGCAGTAGTTCTCCCACCGCTACCTTAGCCAATATAGTAGAACGTAAGGTACCAAAGCATGGGAGCCGGGCAAACCCAACTATTGACCCAAGACATGATTCGGAGCTGATGCATATAGTGCTATAAGTTCGAGGTGCCGCACTGTCAAAAGTGTTCGGACTTCTCGCGCCGTATTATGGGGTAAACGAAAGCCCCTGGCGTACCGACCATACCCGAATGTACGGGTGCGAATTGTCGTAAATGGACATATAAGAAAAAAAGAAGGATAAGTAATGCAATAATAGACTAATGCTATGCATTGTTATTTAAATAATACGTCGAAGCGTACTGGTACAAGTAGTGCAATGAGCAGAAAGTAGGACTATTCGAAATGCCCTATCCAAGGGCAAGCTGCGTATGGATAGTAGAAAGCGGGTATATCAATTATTGTTAGGGACCACCTGGGGGTTCCCGTGTACATCTTAGCTTCTTGCCGCCTTGGTTGTTCCTTCCCGTAATGTGTCCGGCAATCGTACTGCCGGAAAGGGCTTCTAGAGAGTTAGGCCCTGAAAGAGAAAATAAATGATAAAGGTATATAGCCCCTAGGGCGGTTAAGCCGCATTGCGGGACGTGCCCTGATCGTGCCCCCGCCTATGTCCATGGTATTTTCAGTGCGTAATTATGTACGCGCGGCACGTATTTCGTTACTTGACTGGTACTGGGACGGGGGCAGAATAGCTAGGCGAGCTCTGAATGTGCCAGGCGATCCTGTTGCAGTTTACTCCGGACTCGCTTGAAGGTGTCCGGGGGCTGTAACGCCGAATTAGTGGTTTGCCTTAAAAGGCTGCTTTGTGCTTCTGCTGCGAGGGCTGCAGTGTGCTCTTCCGTGCGGAGCAAGCGTTCTGTGTTTCCATTTACTGTTATGACCCCCCTATGTCCTGGCATCTTGAGCTTGAGGTATGCGTAATGCGGTACTGCATTAAATTTTGCAAATGTTGTTCGTCCGAGGAGTGCGTGATAGCCACTGTGAAACGGGACGATGTCAAAGATTAACTCCTCGCTTCGGAAGTTGTCCGGTGATCCGAAGACTACTTCCAGTGTGATTGAGCCCGTGCAATGGGCCTCTACACCTGGGATGACACCCTTAAAGGTGGTTTTGGTGGGTTTGATCCTCGAGGGATCGATAACAATTTTTCGCACTGTATCCTGATAGAGCAGGTTCACGCTGCTGCAGCCGTCCATAAGGACTCGAGTGAGGTGATGAAAGTGCAACTATCCCTAGGTGGTTTTGGTAATTCATAACAACATATAGCTCATTGAGCTAATGCTATTCCAAGATGATTATTTCAGGAAAGCTCAATGATTGGCATGGCATGGATGTGAAAGTGGAACCCTCAAAATGCTAAGGAAAAAGGATTGGCTCAAGCTCAAAAGCTCAAGACTCTTAATTTTATATTTTAGTGATCCAAGATCACATTGAGTCTTTAGGAAAAGCCAATACTATCAAGGAGGGATGAGGTGTTGCATAATGAGCCTGTTGCTTCATGTGCTTAGTGATATGCTCCAAAAATCCTCAACTACTTTCCCATATCCACATATGACCTAAACCCTAAGCCAAACTCGGTCCTACCGATTCTTCCTATCCGGCACCATCGAGTTTCACTTGTCATTAGCCACTGCCAAACCCTAGCAATTCGGTTCTACCGATAGGGATCTCAGTCTCACCGAGATGGGATTGCAAACTCTCTGTTTCCCTTTCGTAACTTTTCGGTCTCACCGAAAGAGCGAATCGGTCCCACCGAGATTGCAATGTAAATTCAGTGTTTCCCCTTTGTAACTTTTCGGTCTCACCGAAAGAGCAAATCGGTCCCACCGAGTTTGCCTGACCAACTCTCTGGTTAGCTAATTACCAAATTCGGTCTCACCGAGTTTGTGTAATCGGTCTCACCGAGATTACGTTATGCCCAAACCCTAACCATATCGGTCCTACCGAGTTGCATGTCAGTCCCACCGAAAATCTCTAACGGTCACTAGGTTTACATTTTTGGTCCGACCGAGTTTGTTGATTCGGTCCCACCGAGATTGGAAAACTGTGTAACGGTTGGATTTTGTGTGGAGGCTATATATACCCCTCCACCTCCTCTTCATTCCAAGAGAGAGCCATCAGAACACATACACCATTCCAACTCGTATGTTCTGAGAGAGAACCACCTACTCATGTGTTGAGACCAAGATATTCCATTCCTACCATATGAATCTTGATCTCTAGCCTTCCCAAGTTGCTTTCCACTCAAATCTTCTTTCCACCAAATCCAAATCCTATGAGAGAGAGTTGAGTGTTGGGGAGACTATCATTTGAAGCACAAGAGCAAGGAGTTCATTACCTACACACCATTTGTTACTTCTTGGAGAGTGGTGTCTCCTAGATTGGCTAGGTGTCACTTGGGAGCCTCCGACAAGATTGTGGAGTTGAACCAAGGAGTTTGTAAGGGCAAGGAGATCGCCTACTTCGTGAAGATCTACCGCTAGTGAGGCAAGTCCTGTGTGGGCGATGGCCATGGTGGGATAGACAAGGTTGCTTCTTCGTGGACCCTTTGTGGGTGGTTGCTTCTTCGTGGACCCTTCGTGGGTGGAGCCCTGTGTGGACTCGCGCAACCATTACCCTTTGTGGGTGGAGCCCTGTGTGGACTCTCGCAACCGTTACCCTTTGTGGGTTGAAGTCTCCATCAACGTGGATGTAGGATAGCACCACCTATCCGAACCACAGGAAAAACATCCGTGTCTCATATTGCGTTTGAATTCTCCAAACCCTTCCCTTTACATTCTTGCAAGTTGCATGCTTTACTTTCCGCTGCCAATATACTCTTTGCATGCTTGCTTGAATTATGTGATGATTGCTTGACTTGTCCTAAAATAGCTAAAATCTGCCAAGAACTAAAATTGGGAAAAGGTTAAGCTTTTATTTGGTCAAGTAGTCTAATCATCCCCCTCTAGACATACTTTCGATCCTACAGGTGAAATCCGTCGATGATGGGGTCTAGGACCAGTGCGGCAGATCCGCCATGACGGATACTAGTGGGGTGGTCCCTGCGATCAAAGGTGATTGGACAAGCGGACCGTGGGTTGAACTTTGGGGCGACGGGCTCCATCGCATAGACGTCCCTTAGTGCACGCTTCCGCTCCCTCTTGGGAATGTGGGTTGCGTATATCATGTTCACTTTCTTCGCTTGTGGGGGGGGAACCCCTTCTGTCCTCCCGTGTTCGGCGGCCGGGGCTCCTCCTCGTCATCACTATGCAGCCCCTTGTCCTTGTTTTTGGCATTTAACATGTCGGCCTTCTTGAACACCCAGCATTCTCTGTTGGTGTGATTGGCTGGCTTGTCGGGGGTGCCGTGGATTTGACACGAGCAATCCAGTATGCGATCCAAACTGGACGGAGCCGGAGTACTTCTTTTAAATGGCTTTTTCCGCTGACTGGATCTAGAGCCTCTGAATCCGGCATTGACTGTAGTATCATCATTGTTATCGCTGTTGTTGTGGCGCTTTGGTCCGTTACGACGTGGTCTGCCGTTGGCATCTTTGGTATCCAAAGTGCCCGAATTCCTTGATGTGTTGTTGTTGCGAGCCAGCCAGCTATCCTCGCCTGCGCAAAAGTGGGTCATGAGTGTCGTGAGGGCTGCCATAGACTTCAGCTTCTCCTGGCCGAGCTGGCGAGCAAGCCACTCATCGTGGATGTTATGCTTGAATGCCGCTAGGGCCTCTGCATCCGGACAGTCGACAATTTGGTTTTTCTTGGTCAGGAACCATGTCCAGAATTTCCTGGCCGATTCCCCTGGCTGCTGAGTTATATGGCTCAAGTCATCAGCATCCAGTGGTTGCACATAAGTGCCCTGGAAGTTGTCAAGGAATGTGTCTTCCAAATCCTCCCAACTGCCGACGGAGTCTGCTGGCAAGCTATTCAGCCAATGCCGAGCTGGTCCTTTGAGTTTGAGTGGGAGGTACTTGATGTCATGTAGATCGTCACCGCGAGCCATGTGGATGTGAAGGAGGAAATCCTCAATCCATACAGCGGGATCTGTTGTACCATCATACGGTTCGATATTTATGGGTTTAAAACCCTCCGGGAATTCGTGATCCATAACTTCATCAGTCAAGCATAGGGGGTGTGCGGCACCTCTATGCCGGGCTATATCACGACGCAGTTCATATGAGTCTTGTCTACTGTATTCGGCCCGGCCGGATTTACCTTTGGTGTATCCGGCGCGACGATCATCGTCCCGTGTTGGCGCGCGTGCCCGTGACCCGTATATTGACCTTGCAAGTTTTGCCCTGCTGTCCAATACGTCTCGTAGGTCCCGTGTGTTGCCCAGGCCTTGGTATTTTTGATTGAGTGGCGGCGGGGTGCAGGCTGAACTTTAGGCTGAAACGCCGCTCTGGCTCGGCCACGCGGTGGCCGGTCAGCCGCATTGTACACTGGTAATGGAGGTTTCAATGCTTCCTCCTCGAGGTGAGGTAGCAAACTGCGTTTTGGGTAACTCTTGGAGGGGCGCTCGAGTTCGTATTCCTCGGCCGCAAGGACTTCGGTCCATCTGTCTACCAGCAAGTCTTGATCAGCTTGAAGCTGTTGTTGCTTTTTCTTCAGGCTATTTGCTGTGGTCATAAGCCGGCTCTTGAAGCGCTCCTGCTCGACGGGATCCTCAGGCATGATAAATTCTTCGTCGCCGAGGCTCACCTCGTCTTCGGAGAGAGGCATGTAATTGTCCTCCTCCGGTTCTCCATCTGCCGCCTGCTTTGTAGGGCTAGCTTGTTCATCCTCCCGATCTACATCATACTGGAGGGGATTGTGGTTGTCTTTGGCACTATCTGGAGTGTTATTATCTCCTGTGCCGGTATCACTACTTTTGCTGTGGCGGGACTTAGAGCGGCGCCGCTGATGTCGGCGCTTGGGTTGCTTCTTGGAGGGGTCATCCTCCGCTGTCTCGTCGCCATTGCCTTCTTTGGGGGTGTCCACCATGTATATATCATATGATGAGGTGGCGGTCCAGCGCCCTGTGGGCGGTGGTTCCTCTTCGTCTCCTGCATCATCGTCCATACCGTCGATGTCTTCGGAGTCGAAGTCGAGCATGTCGGTTAAATCGTCGATAGTGGCTACTAAGTGGGTGGTGGGTGGGCAGCGAATTTCTTCGTCGCCCGCATCCCATTCTAGCCGGACATAGTTCGGCCAAGGTTCTCCTGACAAGGAGAGAGACCTTAATGAATTTAGCACATCGCCGAAAGGTGAGTGCTGAAAGATATCCGCGAAGGTGAACTCCATGATCGGTGCCCAGTCGGATTCGATGGGCGCGGATGCAGGCGGCTCGGAGTCCGTGGCCGGAGACGAATCCAGTAGTTTAGTGACACGGCTCTCGTAAGGGGTGAAGTCAGTATTCGGCTCTATCGCCACTAAGAGTGCAGCCTCCATGGCGGGGTCTATCCCTCTGCTATCGGATGGCGTGATTTGCTCCGGATTGACGGCCGGAGTAGTTGCAGATGCGATCTCCTGAATACTGTCCGACGACAGAGTTACGTCATGCTCGTCGTGACTGTGCGGCGCACCTGACACGGGCTCGAATCCGTCGAAGATCAAGTCTCTGTGGATGTTGTCAGTGTAGTTCAAGTTTCCAAATCTGACCTGATGGCCAGGGGCGTAGCTCTTGATCTGCTCCAGATGGCCAAGCGAATTGGCCCACAGTGCGAAGCCGCCTAATACAAAGATCTGCCCGGGGAGGAAAACCTCACGCTGAATTGCATCGCTACCAATGATTGAAAGAGCCATCAAGCCTTACGGTGACGACACAGTGGAACTCTCAATGAAAGCACCAATGTCGGTGTCAAAACCGGCGGATCTCGGGTAGGGGGTCCCGAACTGTGCGTCTAAGGCGGATGGTAACAAGAGGCAGGGGACACGATGTTTACCCAGGTTCGGGCCCTCTTGATGGAGGTAATACCCTACGCCATGCTTGATTGTTCTTGATGATATGAGTATTACAAGAGTTGATCTACCACGAGATTGTAGAGGCTAAACCCTAGAAGCTAGCCTATGGTATGATTGTATGTTGTCCTACAGACCAAACCCTCCTGTTTATATAGACACTGGAGGGGGCTAGGGTTACACAGAGTCGGTTACAAGGGAGGAGATCTACATATCCGTATTGCCTAGCTTGCCTTCCACGCCAAGGAGAGTCCCATCCGGGCACGGTACGAAGTCTTCAATCTTGTATCTTCATAGTCCAACAGTCCGGCCAAAGGATATAATCCGGCTGTCCGGAACCCCCTAATCCAGGACTCCCTCAAATAGCTTTCTAGTGGTTTCGTGCCCGACAACAATTTCTTTACTACAAGTAATTTTGGAGTGAACTCTACGCCGCACTTGAGGGATTTGCATATGATTCAACTGTCAACATTGTTGGGAGATCACACTAGTGAAAGTACAAACCCTAGGCCTTGTTTCTAAGCATTGCAATACCGTTTTTGTGCCCGTTTACTATTGGTTACCTTGCTGTTTTTATAATTTCATATTACAAAAACCAACATCTACTATCCATATTACACTTGTATCACCATCTCTTCACCGAACTAGTGCACCTATACAATTTGCCATTGTATTGGGTGTGTTGGGGACACAAGAGACTCTTTGCTATTTGGTTACAGGGTTGTTTGAGAGAGACTATCTTCATCCTATACCTCCCACGGATTGATAAACCTTAGGTCATCCACTTGAGGGAAAATTGGTACCGTCCTATAAAACTCTGCGTTTGGAGGCCCAACATGTGTCTACAAGAATAAAGTTGTGTAGTAGACATAAAGCTCTTTTCTGGCGCCATTGCCGGGGAGGTGAGTGCTTGAAGGTATATCTTTAGATCTTGCAATTGAATCTTTTAGTTTCTTGTTTTATCACTATTTTGGTTTTATAATAGAAAACTACAAAAAGAAAAAAATGGAGAGTCAGTTACCTCAGGTTCTTCTTTATCTTTATAATGTCTATCTTGAGAATAAGGATTCCGATAATTGTGCTCAATTGCTAGAAAAAGAATTTAACAAAATTTATGGCATAAAAATGTTGGATGATGGGCATGATTGCAATATTGCTAGTATGAATTCATTGAATATCCATGATGTTAATGATGATTGCATTAGTCATGATAATGATGTCTCCTATAAGAATTTCAATTTTTGCAGAGTGAACTGGGAGTGCAATTGCACACCAAAAAGGGAGGATAGATTTTGTAAGACATAAATATTTAGAAACGAAAAAGTTGCAAGAGAGGCTAGATGATTGTGCTGAAAGTATTGCAAGAGAGGCTATAACCAAAATAACTTTGCTGCAATTTTTTTCCTTTTATTTTGTTTTGCAATTTATCCATCTACCTATACAAAATTTGATCCTTGCAAGTAACGAGTTCAAGGGGATTGACAACCCTCTTGCCCGCGTTGGGTGCAAGTATTTGCTTTTGTGTGTGTAGGTGTTGTTCACAAGGCTTTGTGTGATTCTCCTACTGGAATGATACCTTGGTTCTCACTTAGGAAAGTACTTATCTCTATTGTGTTGCATCTCCTCTCCTCTTCGAGGAAAATCCCAACACATCTCACAAGTTGCATTGTGGCAAGGTGAGTCTTTAGGATTCATCAAGTCTCATTGCCAAGGGTATCAAGACTAGCATTACATATGGTTTGGATAAGGATCAAGTGGTGAGGTTGCAGCAAGCAACTAAGCAATTTAAACCAACTACTCCTTTGAATAGTGGAACAAGATGAGATCAACCTACGCAGAAGGGGTCGCAAACTAGTTGCTCAATAAGTGATCCTAAATATCCGCCTACGGTTTCATTCATCACCCCACCTTGTCCTCTTCTTGCTTGCATACCCACATGAAGGGACAATCGTAGTACGCATGCATTGATCAAGTTTTAGTCTTTAGTTCAAGTTATCAATTTCTGGCATTATAAATTTCCATGTCGTTCGTAACCGCGGACATTGGTTTGTAAAATATTTAACCCTGTAGGGATGCTCCAACTCTTCATCAATATAGATTCCACATGCATACCCGTTCCTCCCAGTACATGGCCCCTTTGAACCATCATGTAAACACGATATGGTCCGTAAGTTTAGAGGTAACAAGTTCCTCTAGCTAATGCTAAACTAATCCAGAAGACCTCCTGATGCATGGGTCGACATCTAGATCAGAAATGGATGTATCTCTAGCCCGATCCCGTCCGAATGATCAAAGCATACAACTAGCCAAACCCAGTTTCCCATTGTGACCCCGCACACTGATACGTCTCCAACGTATCTATATTTTTTGATTATTCCATGCTATTATATTATCTAGTTTGGATGTTTTATATGCATTAATATGCTATTTTATATTATTATTGGGACTAACCTATTAACCTAGAGCCCAGTGCCAGTGCTAGTTTCTGTTTTTTCCTTGTTTTTGAGCTTCACATAAAAGGAATACCAAAAGGAATAGACACCTATTGGACTTGGACTCCAAGTCAGAAGACCTTGGAGTAGACGACAAGCCACAGGGGGGTGCCCTAGGGGGGCTGCTTTATGGCCTACTCCAACACCCCCCGACCTAATTATTCGCCCTATATATTCACATATATTCCCAAACCACCAGAAGCATCCATGAAAACACTTTTCCACCACCGCAACATTGTGTTACTGTGAGATCCCATCTTGGGGCCTTTTCCGGCATCCTGCCAGGGGGGGATTCGATCACGGAGGGCTTCTACATCAACTCTATTGCCCTTTCGATGAAGCGTGAGTAGTTTACCTCATACCTATGGGTCCATAGCTAGTATCTAGAGGGCTTCTTCTCTCTCTCTCTCTCTCTTTGATTCTCAATACCATGTTCTCCTCGATGTTCTAGGAGATCTATCCGATGTAATCTTCTTTTGCGGTGTGTTTGTCCAGAACCGATAAATTGAGGATTTATGATCAGCTTATCTATGAATATTATTTGAATCTCTCTGAATTCTTTTATGCATGATTTGATATCTTTGTAATTCTCTTGGAACTATCGGTTTAGTTTGACCAACTAGATTGGTTTTTCTTGCAATGGGAGAAGTGCTTAGCTTTGGGTTCAATCTTGCGGTGTCCTTTCCCAGTGACAGTAGGGGCAGCAAGGCACGTATTGTATTATTGCCATCGAGGATAAAATTATGGGGTTTACATCATATTGCTTGAGTTTATTCCTATACTCATGTCATCTTACTTAATGCGTTACTCTGTTCTTCATGAACTTAATACTCTATATGCAGGCAGGAGTCGGTCGATGTGTGGAGTAATAGTAGTAGATGCAGAATCGTTTTGGTCTACTTGACATGGACATGATGCCTATATTTCATAATCATTGCCTTAGATATATTCATAACTTTGCGCTTTTCTATCAATTGCTCGACAGTAATTTGTTCACCCATCGTATTATTTGCGATCTTGAGAGAAGCCACTAGTGAAACCTATGGCCCCCGGGTCTATTTTCCATCATATAAGTTTCCGATCTACTATTTTGCAATCTTTTACTTTTCGATCTACTATTTTGCAATCTTTTACTTTCCGATCTATAAACCAAAAAAACCAAAAATATTTACTTTATCGTTTGTTTAATTTTATCTATCTCTATCAGATCTCACTTTTGCAAGTAACTGTGAAGGGATTGACAACCCCTTTATCGCGTTGGGTGCAAGTTGTTTGTTTGTTTGTGCATGTGTTGGTGATTTGTGCGTTGTCTCCTACTGTATTGATACCTTGGTTCTCTAACTAAGGGAAATACTTATCTCTACTTTGCTGCATCACCCTTTCCTCTTCAAGGGAAAAACCAACGCAAGCTCAAGAAGTAGCAGGAAGAATTTCTGGCGCTGTTGGTGGGGTGATCTACGCCAAGTCAAGCCTACCAAGTACCCATCATAAACTCTCATCTCTTGCATTACATTATTCACCATTTGCCTCTCGTTTTCCTCTCCCTCACTTCTAAAATGATTTTTGAAAATATTTGCCCTTTTATTCGCCCTTCTTCTGTTTGTCTTTTCGTTTGCCCTTATGTCTTACTTGGTTTGTTTGCTTGTTCGCTTGGGATAATTGTGTATTTATTGGAAAGCAAGAATAAAAAGCTTATGGTTCCTCATCCACTTGCTAATCTTTGTAAGAGATCCAATTTTGATGAACCAATTGCTAGTGAGTTGAGTGCACTAGATTATCTTTATGATGTTTTGCTTGAGATTCGTGAATCTGAAATTTGTGATGAAGTGTTAAAATAAGAAATTTATGAAGTGATTCACGATAGCTCCTTGTATGAAAAGCATGATTGCAATGGTTCTACCATATATTCTATTAATGTCAGTTGTGCTAATGATATGCAAAACCGTAAGCTTGGGGATGCTAGTTTTGCTATATCCGCTACTTATTGCAATGATCATGATTGGGGTGATAATGCTTCTTATAATCTTGAAAATTTATTTAAGCCCCATGATGAATATGAGATTGATAATAATGTTTGCAATAATACCGAAATTGGGTTTGCAAGAGTGTCAACTTTAGATCCCACATATGTGGATAATGTTCAATCTTATGAAGTTTTTGATAAAAGTGGGTTCAGAGAGGTCATGACTTTATTTTATGATAATCCCACTATTTTGGAAGAGTGTCAACTTTGCATGCATGTGGATCATGAAGACAAAATTTTATGTGATAGCTATATTGTTGAATTTGATTATGATCCTACATGTAATTATCATGAGATAGGAGAATATGGTTGTAGAAATTTTCATGTTACTAAATTACCTCCCATTATGTTGAGATTGTTATTGTTTCTTTCTTGTTCCTTGCATGTGGTGATTTTTGCTTATCTTGATAATTTTGATTATAAAATCCCTATGCATAGGAAGCATGTTATACTTAAACTTGTTTGTCACATGCTACATGATGCTCTCTTCGTGTTTCAATTGCTATCTTTCATGTGAGCATCATTAAAATTATCAATGCCTAGCTAAAAGGTTTTAAAGAAAAGCGCTTGTTGGGAGACAACCCAATATTTTTATTTTCCATTTTTGAGTAAATAATTCATCTAGCCTCTGGTTAGATATGTTTTTGTGTTTTAATTAGTGTTTGTGCCAAGCAAGACCTTTGGGATGGCTTACGGTGATAGTTGATTTGATATTGCTAAAAAAGAAACTTTTGCACCCAGGAAGACAATTCTAATTTTAAAAAACAGTGCGATAAAATACTAATTGTTTTTGCAGAAGATTAATAGACAAATTGCCCAGGTTTTCCTAATTTTTTAGAAATTTTGGAGTTACATAAGTATCCGAGAGTTACAGATTACTACAGATTGTTCTGTTTTTGACAGATTTTGTTTTCTATGTGTTGTTTCTTATTTTGATGAATCTATGGGTAGTATCGGGGGGTATGTGATGACCCACAAGTATAGGGGATCAATTGTAGCTCTTTTCGATAAGTAAGAGTGTCGAACCCAACGAGGAGTAGAAGGAAATGACAAGTAGTTTTCAGTAAGGTAATGCCAGCAAGTGCTGAAATTGTAAGTAATTGAGTAGTTTGATAGAAAGATAATTTGTAACGGGAAAGTAACGATAGTAGTAACAAAAGTGCAGAAAGATAGCCCAATCCTTTTGAGGCAAAGGATAGGCCAAAACGGTCTCTTACGATAAGCAAAGCGTTCTTGAGGGTACACGGGATTTTCATCTAGTCACTTCCATCATGTTGGTTTAATTCGTGTTCGGTACTTTGATAATTTGATATGTGGGTGGACCGGTGCTTAGGTGTTGTTCTTATTTGAGCAAACCTCCTACTTATGATTAACCCTCCTGCAAGCATCCGCAACTACGAGCAAAGTATTAAGAATAAATTCTAACCATAGCATTAAACTTTTGGATCCAATCGGTCCCTTACGGAATAGCGCATAAACTAGGGTTTAAGCTTCTGTCACTCTCGCAACCCATCATCTAATTGCTACTCCACAATGCATTCCCTTAGGCCCAAATATGGTGAAGTTTCATGTAGTCGACGTTCACATGACACCACTAAGGGAATCACAACATACATACTATCAAAATATCGAACACATATCAAGTTCACATGATTACTTGCAACATGATTTCTCCCATGACCTCAAGAACAAAAGTAACTAATCACAAATGATAATCATGCTCAAGATCAGAGGGGTATTAAATAGCATATTGGATCTGAACATATAATCTTCCACCAAATAAACCATATAGTAATCAACTACAAGATGTAATCAACACTACTAGTCACCCACAAGCACCAATCTATAGTTTCGGTAACAAGATTGAACTCAAGAGATGAACTAGGGTTTGAGATGAGATGGTGTTGTTGAAGATGTTGATGTAGATTGCCCTCCCCAAGATGGGAGAGTTGTTGGTGATGATGACGATGATTTCCCCCTCGGTGAGGGAAGTTCCCCGATGGAATCGCTCTGCTGAAGGGAAAAAGTGCTCTTGCCCAAGTTCTGCCTCGAGATGGCGGCGCTCTGTCTTGAAAGTCCTCTCTTTATTTTTTTCTAGGTCAAAATGACTTATATACTAGAAGATGGGCACTGAAGGTGGGCCTGGGTGAGCACAACCCACCAGGGCGCGCCTAGGTGGGTTGTGCCACCTGGTGGGCCCCTATGGTAGTTATTTGCTCCAATATTCATCATATATTTGATAAAAAATCTCCGTGAAGTTTCAGCTTGTTTGGAGTTGTGCAGAATAGGTAGCCTGACATAGCTTTTCTAGGTCCAGATTTCCAGCTGCCGGAATTCTCCCTCTTTGTGTATACCTTGCATATTATGAGAGAAAAGGCATTAGAATTACTCCAAAAAGCATTATTATGGATAAAAACATCATAAATAATAGTAGGAAAACATAATGCAAAATGGACGTATCAATATGAACCATGGAGAAGTTGGAATACAATAGATATTACACCAATATAAATAAAGAATGAGTTCACAACAATACCAAAAGTGGTGATTTATTTTCTTATACTAACGGAGCTTATGATAATATAACAGCATGGAATAATCAAAAATTATAGATACGTTGATGACGTATCAGCATCCCCAAGCTTAATTCCTGCTCGTCCTCGAGCAGGTAAATGATAAAAACAGATTTTTTTGATGTGGAATGTTGCCTAACATGTTCATCCCATATTCTTTCTTTTTGTAGCATGGACATTTGGAATTTTATATGGTTCAAAGCAATAGTCTAGTTTTGACATGAGGACTTTAATACTCAAGCATATCAACAAGCAACCATGTCTTTCAAAATATCAACACTAAAGCAAGTTATCCCTAGCCCATTATGCTCAGTCATTGATCCATTCATGAAACACACTCGCATATTAGCTACACCCAATGCTCAAATCCGATCATAGTGCCCCTTAGTTGGTGCTTTATAATACAAGATTGAGACTCAAGTAAAAATAAAAATTGCATAAAGTAAATAGAAAGGCCCTTCGCGGAGGGAAGTAGGGATTTGTAGAGGTGCCAGAGCTCAAAGCGAAAAAGATAGAGATAAAACATTTAGGGTGGCATGTTTTTCCTGTCAAAGAAAACGATCGAATAGTTCCGAATACTTTCCATGCTAGATATATCATAGGCTCTTCCTAAATAGAAAATAAAGTTTATTCCTTTTTCCACCATACTTTCACTTTCCATGGCTAACCGTATCCACAGGTGCCTTCCATACCAACACTTTCCAATGAATTTATTATTTGACAACAAAGAGTGAATTCATTTTTTATTCTGGGACTGAGCATCCCTAATACCTTTGCCGTACTCTCGTGCAATGACAAGTGAATAAACACTCATCTTGAGAATAACACATCTAGCATGGAAACATATCAGCCACCCCCTACCGTTTCATGAGCGGTACGAGCACACACAAGAGAAGTTTATTGTGAAAAATTAGAGATGGACTCATGTGGCAAAACTGGTTTAAAGGATTTGGATGCACAAGTAGTGAAGGCTAGAAAAAGATTGAGAAGCATCCAACCAAGAAACGAAAAATCTCATAAGCGAGCATTAAGCATAACTAACACCGAATAATGCACCACAAGTAGGATGTAATTTCATTGCATAACTATTGACTTTCGTGCTTTCATAGGAAATCACAAACCTTAACACCAATATTCTTACTAAAGCATAATTACTCATCAACATGACTCACATATTATATCAACATATCTCAAAACTATTACAAGGAATCAAGTTTACTTCGTCCAATGATCTTAATGAAAGTTTTTATTGTATCCTCCTTGGATATCTATCCCTTTGGAACTAGTTTCATATGTTGCTTTGAATAAGCTCAAACAAATATAAGTGAAGAACATGAGCATCATATTTATTTCTCTCAAATTAATCTAAGTGAAGCATGAGAGAATTTCTTCGAAGATAACAAAGCACACCGTGCTCAAAAATATATAAGTGAAGCACTAGAGCAAATGACTAACTACTCTGAAAGATATACGTGAAGATCAAGCGAGTAGTTAAGTGAAGGGGTAGCTATGTGAGGACTATCTTTTATTTAAAAACTTTCTGATCTAAGTATCTTATTAAAACAGCAAGCAAAACAAAATAAATGAAATTATAAGAATAGCACAACTCATGTGAAGAAGCAAAAAACTTAGGCTCAACCGATACTAACCGATAATTGTTGATGAAGAAAGGGGGGATGCCTACCGGGGCATCCCCAAGCTTAGATGCTTGAGACTTCTTGAAATATCATCTTAGGATGCCTTGGGCGTCCCCAAACTTGAGCTTTTGTGTCTCCTTAATTCCTTTTATATCACGGTTTCCCTAAATCTTAAAAACTTCATCCACACAAAACTCAACAAGAACTCGTGAGATAAGTTAGTATAAACCAATTCAAAAAACTTATCATTCTCTATTGTAGAAAATCACTAAAATTATTATTCAACATTGCATACTAAATGCGTTTGCATATTTAATACTGCTATCCTCAAATAGAATCATTAAACAAGCAAACATATGCAAACAATACAATCATAACAGCAATCTGCCAAAACAGTACAGTCTATAAAGAATGCAAGAGTATCAATACTTCTTTAACTCCAAAAATTATGAAAATTTAACACACTGTAGAAAATTTATCAGAGCTTATTGTGCAAAAAGTTTCAACATTTTATTGCATTCTGACTTTTCTCGGGAATTTTTGAAACAGTGATAAACTTTCTGTTTTCAAACAGCAACATGTAGACTTGCAAAATAAGCATAGTAAAGGCTATATTTGACATTTTTATTGAAATAAAAGATGTAAAACATTATTCTGAATAACAGAAAGCAAATCCTTGCAAAATAAAATGATGCTTCAAGGAAAACACATATCATGTGATGAATGAAAATATAGCTCCAAGTGAGGTTACCGATAATGTTAATGACGAAAGGGGGATGCCTTCCGGGGCATCCCCAAGCTTAGTTGCTTGGATATTCCTTGGATATTAACTTGGGGGCGCCTTGGGCATCCCCAAGCTTAGGGTTTTGTCACTCCTTATTCTCCTCATATCGATATCTCACCCAAAACTTGAAAACTTCAATCACACAAAACTTAAGGAACTTCGTTAGATAGGTTAGTACGATAAAGACAAATCATCCACATTGGTATCGATAAAGGAAAGATTCATAATTTTTCTCACATAATGCTTACTATACCTCATCATTTCTACAATTTATATTGAGCAATATGATACGTCTCCAACGTATCTATAATTTTGATTGTTCCATGCTATTATATTATCTGTTTTGGATGTTTATGGGCTTTATTATACACTTTTATATTATTTTTGGGACTAACCTATTAACCTAGAGCCCAGTGCCAGTTTCTGTTTTTCCTTGTTTTAGAGTATCGCAGAAAAGGAAAATCAAACGGAGTCCAATTGACCTGAAACTTCACGGAACTTATTTTTGGACCAGAAGAAGCCCACGGAGTATCGGAGATGGACCAGGAGAGTCCCGGGCTGCCCACCCCCCCTGGGCGCGCCCCTCTGCCTCGTGGACAGCCCGGAGATCCACCGACGTACTTCTTCCTCCTATATATACCCATATACCCTAAAAACTTAGAGGAGCACAATAGATCGGGAGTTCCGCCGCCAGAAGCTTCCGCAGCCACCAAAAACCAATCTAGACCCGTTCCGGCACCCTGCCGGAGGGGGCAATCCCTCTCCGGTGGCCATCTTCATCATCCCGGTGCTCTCCATGACGAGGAGGGAGTAGTTCTCCCTCGGGGCTGAGGGTATGTACCAATAGCTATGTGTTTGACCTCTCTCTCTCTCTCTCTCGTGTTCTTGAGGTGGTACGATCTTGATGTATCGCGAGCTTTGCTATTATA
Organism: Triticum aestivum; assembly: GCF_018294505.1. Classification (NCBI taxonomy): domain Eukaryota; kingdom Viridiplantae; phylum Streptophyta; class Magnoliopsida; order Poales; family Poaceae; genus Triticum; species Triticum aestivum. The sequence continues at coordinate 732,686,718 of NC_057797.1, read as the reverse complement.
GTTGGATCTTATGATGTTTCTCCCCCTATACTCTCTTGTAATGGATTGAGTTTTCCCTTTGAAGTTATCTTATCGGATTGAGTCTTTAAGGATTTGATCCACTTGATGTATGTTTTGGTGATCAACTTGCGGGTTCCGCCCATGAACCTATGCATAGGGGTTGGCACACGTTTTCGTCTTGACTCCCCGGTAGAATCTTTGGGGCACTCTTTGAAGTACTTTGTGTTGGTTTGAATAGATGAATCTGAGATTGTGTGATGCATATCATATAATCATACCCACGGATACTTGAGGTGACATTGGAGTATCTAGGTGACATTAGGGTTTTGGTTGATTTCTGTCTTAAGGTGTTATTCTAGTACGAACTCTAGGATAGATTGAATGGAAAGAATAGCTTCGTGTTATTTTTCTATGGACTCTTGAATAGATCGATCAGAAAGAATAACTTTGAGGTGGTTTCGTACCCTACCATAATCTCTTCATTTGTTCTCCGCTATTAGTGACTTTGGAGTGACTCTTTGTTGCATGTTGAGGGATAGTTATATGATTCAATTATGTTATTATTGTTGAGAGAACTTGCACTAGTGAAAGTATGAACCCTAGACCTTGTTTCAACGCATTGCAATACCGTTTGTGCTCACTTTTATCATTAGTTACCTTGCTGTTTTTATATTTTCAGATTACAAAAACCTTTATCTACCATCCATATACCACTTGTATCACCATCTCTTCGCCGAACTAGTGCACCTATACAATTTACCATTGTATTGGGTGTGTTTGGGACACAAGAGACTCTTTGTTATTTGGTTGCAGGGTTGCTTGAGAGAGACCATCTTCATCCTATGCCTCCTACGGATTGATAAACCTTAGGTCATCCACTTGAGGGAAATTTGCTACTATCCTACAAACCTCTACACTTGGAGGCCCAACAACGTCTACAAGAAGAAGGTTGTGTAGTAGACATCACAATATAAGCCATAGAAACTAGAAAACAAGCCAACTATGCATTGAAAACAAAATTTATCAAAAACAGAACAGTCTGTAGTAATCTGCACTTCAACCCTACTTCTGCTACTCCACAAATTCTGAAAAATTAGGAAAATGTAGGGAATTTTTATATCTATCACCTGTAAAAACTTCAGATCAAACGAACGTTCTAGTGAATGTTGAAAATTCCTGGACTGAACGCAAAAGTTTCTGTTTGTGCACAGATTCAAGACAACTATCATCCACACTATCCCAAAGGCTTTGATTGGCACTTTATTGAAACAAAAGCTATAAAACATGATTACTATAGTATCTTAATAAAGTGAACACATAAAAACAGCTAGGCATGACAATTTTGAATGATGATTACATAGAAGTAAATAATTGAAACACAAAGGGAGCATCATGAGAAATATATCAAACACATTTAAGCCTAACCCACTTCCTATGTTTGGGTATTTTGTGAGCAAGCAATCCAAGATAACAAGAACCAACTAGCATAGGAAGGAAAAACAAGTACAACTTCAAAGAATCAACACACAGGGAAGAAACTTGATATTATTGAAATATGTAAGAGCATATGTTCCTCTCTCGTAATAATTTTCAGAAACATCATGAATGGATTCAACAATATAACCATCACAAACAACACTCTTTTCATGAGGCACAAGCATAGAAGATTTATTACTCTTTATGGCACACATGTCATCATAAAAATTTTCATAGATAGCAACTTTATTGTCATAGTCAATTGAAACCTCTTCCAAAATAGTGGATGTATCACCAAATAAAGTCCTGACCTCTCCAAATCCACTTTCATTAATGTAATCATCATAAATATGAGTGTCAGTGTCAAAACCGGCGGATCTCGGGTAGGGGGTCCCGAACTGTGCGTCTAAGGCGGATGGTAACAGGAGGCATGGGACATGATGTTTACCCAGGTTCGGGCCCTCTTGATGGAGGTAATAACCTACGTCCTACTTGATTGTTCTTGATGATATGAGTATTACAAGAGTTGATCTACCACGAGATCATAGAGGCTAAACCCTAGAAGCTAGCCTATGGTATGATTGTATGTCGTCCTACGGACTAAACCCTCCGGTTTATATAGACACCAGAGGGGGCTAGGGTTACACAAAGTCGGTTACAAGAGAGGAGATCTACATATCCGTATTGCCAAGCTTGCCTTCCACGCCAAGGAGAGTCCCATTCGGACACGGGACGAAGTCTTCAATCTTGTATCTTCACAGCCCAACAGTCCGGCTGTCCAGAGACCCCCTAATCCAGGACTCCCTCAGTAGCCCCTGTACCAGGCTTCAATGACGATGAGTCTGGCGCGCAGTTTTGTCTTCGGCATTGCAAGGCGGGTTCTTCTTCCGAATACTCCATAGAAGATTTTGAACACAAGGATAGTGTCCGGCTCTGCAAAACAAGTTCCACATACCACCGTAGAGAGAATAATATTTCCACAAATCTAATCTGCTATCATGTTTTGATAGCATGACATCATGTCATGACCCGGTCATTATTCGAGCCGTTTTTCTCAACCAGCACTGCACATATCGCAAGGCGGTTTTCCTGACACGTCTTGTCAAAGCAGAGATCGTGTCCCCCTTATTACGGGATTCTCATCAATACGGACATGGGTAACCCAATCGTGCCTATTGGTACGACTCCTTGATTTTAGGCAAGTCCCAAACGGCCACGAGGAGGATGCTTGATATTCACCCTCTTTATAAAGAGGCCAAGGCCTGTCCTTTTTTCCCTCTCGTGCTCAATCAAATCCTTCCCCCGCCTCGAGTTCCAACACCCAAGGCTCAGGTCAGGCGCTTCGGCCCTTCAACCATGTCCGGATCCAACCTCCAAGGTCGGTGGATGCCTTCCTCTGTCACAGAGGAGGACATCAAGAAGCTGAGAGGGGCCAAGTATCTGACCGCCAAAATCTCGCACAGGCTGCTTGCCTGAGGGCAGGTCATCCCCACTCCCGAACCCAACGAGAGTGTTGTGTTCATCTCTCACTTCCTCCGAGGGCTAGGCCTCGCTCTGGATCCCTTTGTTAAGGGGCTCATGTTCTATTATGGGCTGGATTTTCATGATCTGGCCCCGGATTCCCTCCTTCACATCTCTTTGTTCATCATCGTGTGTGAGGCCTTCCTCCGCATTACCCCAGACTTCGGCCTATGGCTCAAGACTTTCAATGTGAAGCCGAAGATGATCGAGGGGCGACACGCAGAGTGCGGAGGTGCCGTGATAAGAAAAAGCGCTGATGTTCCATGGCCAGAGGGTTCGTTCCCAGAGGTGTCCAGTTTATGGCAACGAGAGTGGTTTTACATCACAGCTCCTCGAAGTGCCAAGTGGGTAGCCGCCCCTGCCTTTCGCTTGGGCCCTCCGCCACAACTGATGTCATGGATCAACAAGGGGCTGAACTGGGGGCCAGTAAATGATGTGTCGATATTGCAGAGTCGCATCTGAGATCTCCTTGAGAGAGATGTCAGCCTAGTCATGGTAACGCAAGTCATGCTAGTTCGTCGAGTCCAGCCTTGCAAACGTCGACCCCTTCGTATGTGGGAATTCAACCCGGAAGGACCGCGAACTATTCAGCATTTCCTCGGCATGACGCTCGAAGAGGTGTACAAATTGTTCTTCGGACCCCAAATAGGGTGTCCGGACACCACCGAGGATGCGGTTCTGAGCTGTAATCGCACCGATACCCAAGTAAGTAATCCCATGGCCGAACACGCTGTCTTTTTATTTATCATAACATCATTATGAAAAGTCGCTCTTTGACCAGGACTGGATAACAAAGGCAAAGATGATCAGGTGTTCGTCCCCCTTCCCGAAGGCTTGGCCAATCCAGTACTAGTCAGGATGCTCGAGCCGGTGTCTTATCAGGCGCCCTCAGGGGAAGATAAAGGGGGGAATAAAGAGGGTAAAAGCAGGCCTCACTCATCATTCATCCAAACTGGGGGAATTAGCGCCTCCGCGAAGGAGGATAACCAGGGAGAAGAATCTAAAATTCCCTCTCCCCAGGGAAGGAAGAGGAACACCTCTGAAGACCCGAAAACAAAGGTTTTCAAACGGGCGAAGAAATCTTCGCCAGAGGGTCCCGTCTTGGAGGGTACTCTTGCCGCACAGTGCCCGCAAGGGGACCAGCCCTCGACCGAGCTGTAAGTAAACAAAAAGTACTTAATAGTGAAAATATCCTACCTTACTTCTGAAGACAATAACCAAAGCTTATATCTTGTAGTTCAGATCGTAGCCCTTCTCGAGAGAGTTCATCTTCGGGGGATCTTCTTCCGGAGATGATGGAGAGCGAAACACCTCCCCCTGCCACCCCACCTCATGAGGCGGGCGACCCTGAAGTGTCGTCGCGGAGGGTTTCTCCTAATCCGCCAAGGCCAGAGGGTAATCCTTTGGCCACCCAAAGGCCTCAGTATTCGGCTCCTAAAGATAGCAACAGAAAGAGTCCGGAACCATACAGTGTGCGGTCGGACGCACTGAAGGATCTTCTGGAGCAAGCGGCCATCTCAGAAGCGCATCGTACGCTAATGGGTACGGTAATTGAAAGGATTTCATCTGCCGAAAGTGGGTTGCATGAAGGTTTTATGAGTCTGCTGAAAGGCTTTGAGGTATGTGAAATAGTGTATGTTTTGACAGTACCGCACACGTTAGGTGTGCCCTATGCAGATAGTAGCCCCTGAGACTCTGGTTGCCGTCGAGGACGGCGGCAAACAGAGGATCATAGTCCCAGGTAATAATCAGGCTGCCTTCATGTGCAGGTGGTTGAAGGTCCGGTGGCTAGCCGGACTGATGAGTTTGCCGAGCTGAAGCGGCAACTTGATGCGGCAGATGCCGACATCGTGCTTGTCAACAAGTGGCTTGACGAGGCACGGGGTATGTGATTTCTCCGGTGATCAACACATAGTAAGAGGAGCATGATGCCAGTATCTTTAATATGTTGTGACTGTAGATGGAGCTGCCACCGTGGAGACCCTTCGGGCGGAACTTGCCCGAGCCAAGGAACAAGCCAAAGGCAGTCGAAGAGCTGAGGGCCGAACAGGTCGCGCATTGCCAAAGCAAGGAAAGAATAGCCAAGATGGCTGTGGAGTTGAAAGATGCCGCTGACCGTTACCAGCTTCTTGAAAAAGAAAACCGAGCGAAGGCGACGGACCTGGAGAAGGCCATGGTAGTAGCCAAGGAAGCCCTCTCCAAAATCAGAGCGACGAAGGAGGAGCTGCGTCAAGCTGGAGATATCGCGGCTGGGAAGCCCTTTTTGTTGCGGACTAGGTTCGGAGATCCGAAGTATGCCCATCTTGATCAACTATGGAGTTCTGCAGACGCATACGTGGATTTGGCAGCAAGTGTCGCTGATGCGGCCGAGTACTTCAAGGATCAAAAAGATTGTGAAGTGGAAAAGCTGTTCTGGTCATAGTTCCATGCTCCAGTGCGTCCGCTGCTGTTGAATGAGCGAATGGCCGAGTGGGCCGACTTCCATAGGTTGTCCGGACTTGCGATGAGGTCTATTGTAGATCATCTGTGGCCTGAAGGGGCAAGGCCGAATATATATTTTAGTTTAGTGCAACAATTCCTTGGTGCTGTGCTGCACACGATGCTATGAAGAGATCGACGTGCATAGAGGGTGCGCGGATGGCACTTGCCCGTGTCAAGACATACTGGGCAGAGATGGAGGCCACCACTATTGCAACACAGGGTTCGACCGTGGGCCGAGTAGCTGCAGAGCACTACTTTGAAGAAGTCCTTGAAGGCGCTCGTTCGATAGAGGCTCAGTGCTCGAAGAATATTAAGTTCTAGTGACATGTATTCCCATTGTAAAAACAATGTTTTGTTGAATTATAAAGGCTGTGTTTATACTTTTGCCTGAAAGTATTATGATGCCTCCTGTGCGGCCGTTTATGTATATATGTATATAACCTGAAAGTTTGCAGTCGTCGGCTTCAGCACCCACGCATATAATGCGGGGGTGTTCGCAAAAAACACGTATTCACACTTGATCCAACGTCTTGGTCCATGAAGGAGGTGATAGCGCAGCGAACGAGGCAATCGGACTATATTGCTTTAACACTTTCACTTAGCCATAGGAGTTTGACGGTGGGACTACTATATAGCCCCTGGCACTTCTGCGCTCGTCCGAAGACGGGGCGCATACGTACATGACCGGGAAACGGCCCTTCGTTAATGCGGAGGAATCCCAAGATTCCGCTAAGTCATCGAGTGGTTGAGCAGTCTCGCGCTTTATCATGACAGTCAGTTTTCGGCTTTGTCTACTGAGGTTCTCATCCGGATGAACCAGGGCACAATCGCAGTAGTTCTCCCAGTGCTACCTTAGCCGATATAGCGGAACATAAGGTACCAAAACATGGGAGCCGGGCAAACCCAACATTTGACCAAAGACATGATTCAGAGCTGATGCATATAAGGCCAAACTCGCGACGCCGAACACTCCCTAAGGTATTCGGTCTTTATAACATATGCCAGGCTGAACAATGCCCTTAATAATAAACCCCGAGTGTCTAGGTACGTGCAATATCCTGACGTGGCCACATGCCAATAACGTCAGCATCCTTCTCGGTTGTATTGAGTATCCGGAGGATGTGAACAACAAGAGACAGTAAAAAAGGTTTACGCAGGGTCTTAATCTGAAAAGAAACCTTTGAGCGGGTCCATGCTGCACGTCTGCGCCTGTGTCTCCGTTGTGCCATGTCCTGGACGGGTGTAGCACAATTTTCATCTGTAAAAGAGAAGAACTTAGGTGAAAGTTGCCGTGCCAGAAAATTGGTTATTATCAATAAACCATTAAAATTCAAGATAAGTCAAGTTGAGCCAAACTAGCCCTGATTACACGCGGGAAGCCCCTGGTACCGTCTATGGGGGTTTAACCATCAAACCAATCTCATGTATATGTGGTGATGCACCTGACTCGTCTAACCGTGTCCGTGGTCTTGACGACCTGTCATTTATTCTGGTTGGTGAGGCCGTCTAGTGTTCGACTGTTAAAGCCGCCGCACATTCTTCCACGCGTAGAGAACGCTCAATAACTGTGATGGTGCCACGTGGACTGGGCATCTTAAGCTTGAGAGAAGCATAATGTGGTACTGCATTAAAACGAGCGAAAGCCGCTCTTCCGAGTAGTGCTTGATAGCCACTTCAGAATGGAGTGATGTAGAAAGTTAACTTTTCGCTTCGGAAGTTGTCGGGAGAACCGATTACAACCTCTAGTTATAGAGAGCCCGTACAGCGGGCCTCTGGGCCTGGTATTACTCCCTTGAAGGTAGTATTATTGTGGCTTATTTTTGTCGGGTCTATCCTCATTTTGCGGACTGTGTCCTGATATATCAGATTTAGACCACTGCCGCCATCCATAAGGACTCGTGTGAGATGGTATCCGTTTATTATTGGGTCTAACACCAAGACAGCCAATCCTTCATGCCGGATGCTTGTCGCTTGATCCCCACGATCAAAAGTGATCGGGCAGGCCAACCAGGGGTTGAACTTAGGGGTGACGGGCTCTATGGCGCGTATATCTCGTAGTGCATGTTTGCTTCTCCTCTTTGTTGCATGGATCATGTTTACTGTTTTAACCTCTGGTGGGAATTTTTTCTGTCCTCTAGTGCTTTGCTGGCGAGGTTCGTCCTCTTCTTTGCTTGGTGTCTCCCCCCCATTGTGTTCGGCATTTAGCTTACCGGCCTGCTTGAAGACCCAACATTCTCTGTGGGTGTGATTTGCAGGTTTATCAAGGGTGCCATGAATCTGACATAGTTTGTCAAGAATCTTGTTTAGGCCAGACGGTCCATCTCTGCTGCCTTTGAAAGGCTTTTTCTGCTGACCTGGTCGAGAGCCCCAGAATCCGGTGTTTACCGCTGTATTATCTAGGCCATCTTCTTTATTTCGATGCTTGTTTTTATTGCGTCGTGGTTTTCCATTGCCATCCCTGACTTTAGATGTGCTTGGGTCGCTGGTGCTACTGCGGGCTATCCAGCTATCTTCGCCCATGCAAAAGCGGGTCACGAGGCTTGTCAAGGCTGCCATTGTTCTTAGTTTTTCTTGGCCGAGGTGTCTAGCGAGCCATTCGTCTCGGATGCTGTGCTTGAAAGCTGCTAAGGCCTCGGCATCCGGGCAGTCGATGATTTGGTTCTTCTTAGTGAGAAACCTATTCCAAAGCTTTTGGGCCGACTCTCCGGGCTGCTGAATTATATGACTTAAATTGTCTGCATCCGGAGGTCGGACATAGGTCCCTTCAAAATTAGCCCGGAAAGCATCCTCGAGCTCCTCCCAACTTCCAATTGAGTTTTCGGGGAGGCTTTTCAGCTAGTGCCGAGTTGGTCCTTTAAGCTTGAGGGGCAAGTACTTGATGGCATGGAGATTGTCTCCGCGAGCCATATGGATATGGAGGATAAAGTCCTCAATCCAGACCCCAGGGTCTGTGCTCCCGTCGTACGCCTCTATGTTCACTGGTTTGAATCCTTCTGGGAATTCATGGTCCAGCACCTCATTAGTGAAACATAGGGGGTGTGCGGCACCCATGTATTTGGATGTACCATGGCGTTCGGACGGTTGTAGTATTTGGTTTGATTTTGTGCCGGAGCGCGCTTCCTAGATCCATAGATGGATCTGGTCGTACCGGAATTTTTGCGCAAGTCCTCACGTAGATTGTGTGTTGGCTTATGTGCGACCTTGTTAGCCGCTCTATCACGGTCACAAGGTGGTTGACCCGACCGATTGGCCATTTTATTTTTCGATTGTGTGGGCTCTAAGGCCTCATCATCGAATTCAGGTAATAGCTTGCGCTTTGGATAGCTCTTTGTCTGGTAACTTCCACCATACTTTTCTTCGTTGTCGAGCACTTTGTTCCACCTGCTGTTGAGCGTATTTTGTGCGGCCTTAAGCCTTTGCTTCTGCTTCTTCAGACTCCTCGTTGTGGCAATAAGCCTTCTGCGAAGGCTCTCTTGTTCCAAGTGCGTTTCTGGGATGATGTGTGCATCTTCCTCCGGACTGTTTTCCTCCCCAGAGGGGGTTTCATGAGGCTTATCCTCGGCGTCGCCGTGTTCGGACATTGGATCCGTACTATTTTTGCCGTTTGCAGTTTCGTCGTGCTCTGCCGCTGGGTCGATCTGGTCGTCGTTTCCTCTGGAGTCGACTGGAGTGTTATTTTCTCTTGTGCAAGTATCACTACTTTTGGTGTGGTGGGACTTAGAGCGGCGCCGCTGACGTCGGCGGTTGGGTTATTTCTTGGAGGGGTCATCCTCCGCTCTCTCGTCGCCATTGCCTTCTTTGGGGGTGTCCATCTGAAAGTGCAACTATCCCTAGGTGGTTTTGGTAATTCATAACAACATATAGCTCATTGAGCTAATGCTATTCCAAGATGATTATTTCAGGAAAGCTCAATGATTGGCATGGCATGGATGTGAAAGTGGAACCCTCAAAATGCTAAGGACAATGGATTGGCTCAAGCTCAAAAGCTCAAGACTCTTCATTTTATATTTAGTGATCCAACATCACATTGAGTCCATAGGAAAAGCCAATACTATTAAGGAGGGATGAGGTGTTGCTTAATGAGCCTCTTGCTTCATGTGCTTAGTGATATGCTCCAAAAACCCTCAACTACTTTCCCATATCCACATATGACCTAAACTCTAAGCCAAACTCGGTTCTACCGATTCTTCCTATCCGGCGCCACCGAGTTTCACTTGTCATTAGCCACTGCCAAACCCTAGCAATTCGGTTCTACCGATAAGGATCTCGGTCCCACCGAGATGGGGTTGCAAACTCTCTGTTTCCCTTTCGTAACTTTTCGGTCCCACCAAAAGAGCGAATCGGTCCCATCGAGATTGCAATGTAAACTCAGTGTTTCCCCTTTGTAACTTTTCGGTCTCACCGAGTTCCACTCGGTCTCACCAAAAGAGCAAATCGGTCCCACCGAGTTTGCCTGACCAACTCTCTGGTTAGCTAATTACCAAATTCGGTCTCACCGAGTTTGTGTAATCGGTCTCACCGAGATTACGTTATGCCCAAACCCTAACCGAATCGGTCCTATCGAGTTGCATGTCAGTCCCACCGAAATCTCTAACGGTCACTAGGTTTACATTTTCGGTCCGACCGAGTTTTCTGATTCGGTCCCACCGAGATTGGTAAATTGTGTGTAACGGTTGGATTTTGTGTGGAGGCTATATATACCCCTCCACCTCTTTCTCATTTAGTGAGAGAGCCATCAGAACACACACACCATTCCAACTCATATGTTCTGAGAGAGAACCACCTACTCATGTGTTGAGATCAAGACATTCCATTCCTACCATATGAATCTTGATCTCTAGCCTTCCCAAGTTGCTTTCCACTCAAATCTTCTTTCCACCAAATCCAAATCCTATGAGAGAGAGTCGAGTGTTGGGGAGACTATCATTTGAAGCACAAGAGCAAGGAGTTCATTACCTACACACCATTTGTACTTCTTGGAGAGTGGTGTCTCCTAGATTGGCTAGGTGTCACTTGGGAGCCTCCGACAAGATTGTGGAGTTGAACCAAGGAGTTTGTAAGGGCAAGGAGATCGCCTACTTCGTGAAGATCTACCGCTAGTGAGGCAAGTCCTTCGTGGGCGATGGCCATGGTGGGATAGACAAGGTTGCTTCTTCGTGGACCCTTTGTGGGTGGTTGCTTCTTCGTGGACCCTTCGTGGGTGGAGCCCTTCGTGGACTCGCGCAACCGTTGCCCTTGGGTGGAACCCTGTGTGGACTCGCGCAACCGTTACCCTTCGTGGGTTGAAGTCTCCATCAACGTGGATGTAGGATAGCACCACCTATCCGAACCACGGGAAAAACATCCGTGTCTCCAATAGCGTTTGACTTCTCCAAACCCTTCCCTTTATACTCTTGCAAGTTGCATGCTTTACTTTCTGCTGCCCATAAACTCTTTGCATGCTTGCTTGAATTGTGTGATGATTGCTTGACTTGTCCTAAAATAGCTAAAATCTGCCAAGAACTAAAATTGGGAAAAGGTTAAGTTTTTAATTGGTCAAGTAGTCTAATCACCCCCCTCTAGACATACTTTCGATCCTACACCATCATGTATATATCATATGATGAGGTGGCTGTCCAGCGCCCTGTGGGCGGTGGTTCCTGTTCGTCTCCTGCATCGTCGTCCATACCGTCGATGTCCTCGGAGTCGAAGTCGAGCATGTTGGTTAAATCATCGACAGTGGCTACTAAGTGGGTGGTGAGTGGGCAGCGAATTTCTTAGTCGTCCGCATCCCATTCTAGCCGGACATAGTTCGGCCAAGGTTCTCCTGACAAGGAGAGATACCTTAATGAATTTAGCACATCGCCGAAAGGCGAGTGCTGAAAGATATCCGCGGAGGTGAACTCCATGATTGGTGCCCAATCGGATTCGATAGGCACAGATGCAGGCGGCTCGGAGTCCATGGCCGGAGACGAATCCAGTGGTTCGGCGACACGGCTCTTGTAAGGGGTGAAGTCAGTATCCGGCTCCATCGCCACTGAGAGTGCGGCCTCCATGGAAGGGTCTATCCCTCCGTCCTCGGATGGCGCAATTTGCTCCAGATTGAAGGCCAGAGTAGTTGCAGATGTGATCTCCCGAACACTGTCCGACGGCAGAGTTACGTCATGCTCGTCGTGATTGTGCGGCGCACCTGACATGGGCTCGAATCCGTTGAAGATCAAGTCTCCGCGGATGTCGACAGTGTAGTTTAAGTTTCCGAACCTGACCTGATGGCTAGGGGCGTAGCTCTTGATCTGTTCCAGATGGCCAAGCGAATTGGCCTGCAGTGCGAAGCTGCCGAATACGAAGATCTGTCCGGGGAGGAAAACCTCACCCTGGACCACATCATTACCGATGATCGAAGGGGCCATCGAGCCTTACGGTGACGGCACAGTGGAACTCCCAATGAAAGCACCAATGTCGGTGTCAAAACCGGCGGATCTCGGGTAGGGGGTCCCGAACTGTGCGTCTAAGGTGGATGGTAACAGGAGGCAGGGGACATGATGTTTACCCAGGTTCGGGCCCTCTTGATGGAGGTAATACCCTACATCCTGCTTGATTTTTCTTGATGATATGAGTATTACAAGAGTTGATCTACCACAAGATCGTAGAGGCTAAACCCTAGAAGCTAACCTATGGTATGATGTTATGTCGTCCTATGGACTAAACCCTCCGGTTTATATAGACACCGGAGGGGGATAGGGTTACACAAAGTCGGTTACAAGGGAGGAGATCTACATATCCATATTTCCAAGCTTGCCTTCCACGCCAAGGAGAGTCCCATCCGGACACAGGACCAAGTCTTCAGTCTTGTATCTTCACAGCCCAATAGTCCGGCAAAAGGATATAGTCCGGCTGTCCGGAGACCCCCTAATCCAGGACTCCCTCAATGAGGCATGCTATTATTAGAATAAATTTTCTTATCAAAAGTAGAAGGAATCAAAGGATCATATTCATTACGCAAAGCATCCCCAAGCTTAGGACAAGCATCATTTCCAGCAAATAAATCTTCAAACATTTCATACTCATCAAATATAACATCCCCAAGCTTGTGGTTTTGCATATAATCACAATCATTCTTATAAATAGCATGAATGGCACCAATAGTATAGCAAACATTATTATGATATTCTTCCAAACAAGTGCTAAAAAGATTTTCAAGATCATAAGAGACATCATTGTCTTCCCAATCATTACAACAAGTAGTAGGCATCACAAAACCATACTCAATATCATCATCCTCCATCAGCATACTTGATTCACATTCATGAGGCACAATGGTGATAGGAGCAATATTACTTGGGAGAGTTCCCTTTTTACCTATAGTTCTCCTTCTTTTCCTTTTCTTCTTCACCACCTCACGTATGGGTTTAATCAATTTTTTCGAGCTTCTTGTTGAAGAGATTGATTGGATAGGAAGCTCCTCCTCATTACCTGATTCATCATAATAAACACCAGAAGGGTATTGGGAAATATATTCCCTTTCATTAGTACTATCTTCATATTCTATTTGTTTTCTTGTCTTTAGATAGTTGGCAATATAAGGATTCTTAATGCAATTTACCGCACAAAACATATAAATTTCCTCTAGATCAAAATCAAGAAATCTCTTGAGATTAAATTTTGGAACACCCTCAGTTATATGTTTCATTTCTTCATACCCCAAAAGAAGACTAAGCTCCTTATGATGCTCAAGGGTAATCAATTCATCACAATTTTTGGACACGATTTGATCATGAAACAATTTGCATTGGAGATTTAAATGACCACGTTCATTGCAAAGTTTACAAGGATGGCGAGAAAAATTAAATCTTTTAGCACAATCATCTAGCATCTCTTGCAACTTTTTCGTTTCTAAATATTGATGCTTCTTACAAAATCTATCCTTCCTTTTCGGTGTGCAATTGCACTCCCAATTCACTCCGCAAAAATTGACATTCTTATACGAGACATCATTATCATGACTAATGCAATCATCATTAACATCATGGATATTCAATGAATTCATACTAGCAATATTGCAATCATGCCCATCATCCAACGTTTTAATGCCATAAATTTTGTTGAATTATTTTTCTAGCAATTGAGCACAATTATCGGAATCCTTATTCTCAAGATAGACATTATAAAGATAAAGAACACCCTGAGGTAACCGACTCTCCATTTTTTTCGTAGTTTTCTATTTGTTGACACCAAATTTTGGCACGGTCAAGAACTTAATTAATATGGCCTCAAATGGAGAAGTGGTCTATATAATTTTTTTGTATTATCGATATGAGCATCTTTCAAGTTTGGGCCATCGCCATCCGATCTCATCTTGAAGGCCGAAGTTGTGGTCGACATACTGACATTTTGTATTCAGAATAATATTTGGCTGATTACGCCCCTAATACGGCCTTATATGGGAACATATTATGCATGAGTTGTCTTCGTCTCATCAAAATGATCGATTTTGATATAAAAATCGTATCAATCCGAGATCGTATGTAAAAGTTACGTCCACCTGAGTGCGGCCATGTCACTGTGTCTGATGGGTAGCGGGAGTAACATCCTGTTTTGTGCGATCGATTTGTCCCTGAAGATGGCCTCGAATCGAAAAACGTTCAACACGAAAGTTGTTCGTCTCGTCGACCCGGTCAGATTTGCCTTTTGGCTTATCTTCATCTGAGGTAGTTTGTGGCCTGTGGGACCTAAAAACCGAACTGATGTTCCAGACTTACCTAAATCCGAGTTCGGTTAATTTTGGAAAGATTTGAACATGATTTGGACGTTATTTGGAGACCTTTTCTTATACGGGAAGTCCATCCGCCTTTTATATACCTAAGGGGTGACGGTCGATTGAACAACACATAATCGAACAATCATATACCACTTTTTATCTTTTATCTTTTCTCCTTAACCCTAGTTCTTCTTCTCCTCGTTCTTCATTCGTTCTTCTTAACGCAGGGCGGCGAACCTCGAGGCCCTAGGTGCGGTCAGGCCGACCTAGGGCAGCCTATAGCCACCGCGTGCCCTAACGGGTCCCTCCCGAACGTGTGGGGTTCGGGTCTTCAAAAGCGCCCGCCGGATTGCTTGCGTACCGCGTTTCCGAACGGGTCTCCTTCGACGTGAGCTGCGGTGCATCACCCCCAGTGTCGAGGGTACACGGTGGCGTGTTCGTGTGTGAACACACTTTTTGGAGATTCCGCTGGGGACGAAGCTTTGAACGGTCTCTGACCCGTTCTTGCTACGAAGAGATTGTCATCTAGGGTTTGCAATCTACAAAGGTAACATGAATACCCAATTCACTTATTTAGATGCAAATAATGCATATGTTGTTGCTAGATCACTTAATGAGCAGAATATGTCGGCTAGCCCTAGTTTTAACAATTATGCATCAAATTATGCGCAACGGCCGATTCAGAATAATCTTCATGCTTCAACTTCATATAATTTTAGCAACATGCAACATATGTATCCCAACTCCCATGCATCGGCAACCCCACAAATTTATATGTCGATGAACAACATGATGAGTTCGGTTAATCAAGTTGAGACACCCCATGTAGGAACTTCCAATAGGATGCAACAAAGTGTTTCAACTTTTTATTCATCGGCAAATAGCTTGCAGTATGTTAATCTAAACATGTCGGTGGATAGGGGAATTGGCCATACTACTACTAGTTATTCGGCCAATTACCCTCAAACATCATATGCTACACCTCATGCTATTAATTTTCTGGCACCATATGCAACTGTTGATATCCATATTTCGGCTCCGCACCTTCATGGTCATGGCCGAATAAGTGAAACTTCTACAGGGGCACAAATGCCTTCACCTACTATCGTGGCATATCATGTCCCCCCAACACAATTACAGAATTTAGGCAACATCTCATTGCCGAAAGAGTCTAAAAGCATCAAGGGGCAACCATATCCAGATTGGGTAATTGAGAAAAAGCTTACATTCTCTTGGGATTTGTGCAACGATATTTGCCAGGAACTAATAGATGACGGGAAGCCTCATGACTTTGTTGCTGTAAAAGCAAGAGTTGTGCAAATGATGCATTCGCCTAGTTCTGTAGCAACCAATGTACCCCCTAAACAATTGCAAAGTTTTGGCACCTCATTGCCGAAAGAGTCTCAAAGCATTGGGGCGGGGGGGAATCTCATGAGGAGTGGATGCAAATTGAGATGAAATTTTTTAAAACTCGCCAAACTGAGATGTGGGCTAAACTAAGACAAGAGTGAGAAGCCTTGCAAAGTCAAAAAGAGAAAAGTATTGATTCATGTAACAAAGAAAATTCGGTTATTGAAAAAGCTGAATCAAATAGTATGTGTACCGAATCTATCGAAGAAAAAGAGGATGCCAAGGCATTGGAGAGTTATTGAAAAGTGGAACATAGTATTATTCAAGTGATACAACCATCACACTTTCCCAACGTGTATGAAGAGGTATGTATACGAAGTGATTTACCTATTTTTAGATTCGGTCACAACTTTATTGTTGATGCATCTATTAGGAAAAATCTTATGAGTAATTTTGAAAGACTAATGATGAAGGATAATTTACTTGTTAGCAACAAAACTGTTATAGGACATATCGCTCAACCTATTGTGCCATCTACAAAGACCGACAGTGATTTATTATTGCAGCCAAAGTTTTTCCCTTTGCTTTATGATACGTCTCCATCGTATCTACTTTTGCAAACACTTTTGCCCTTGTTTTGGACTCTAACTTGCATGATTTGAATGGAACTAACCCGGACTGACGCTGTTTTCAGCAGAGTTGCCATGGTGTTATTTTTGTGTAGAAATAAAAGTTCTCGGAATGACCTGAAAATCAATGAAGAATTATTTTGGAATATATAAAAAAATACTGGAAGAAAGATCCACGTCAGGGGGGCCTCCACCTGTCCACGAGGGTGGGGGGCGCGCCCTACCCCCTGGGCGCGCCCCCTGCCTCGTGGGCCCCCTGACGCTCCACCGACCTCAACCCTGACTCCATATATTCACTTTTGGGGAGAAAAAACCCAGGGAGAAGGATTCATCGCGTCTTAGGTTACGGAGCCGCCGCCAAGCCCTAAACTCTCTCGGGAGGGCTGATCTGGAGTCCGTTCGGGGCTCCGGAGAGGGGAATCCGTCGCCATCGTCATCATCAACCATCTTGCATCACCAATTTCATGACGCTCACCGCCGTGCGTGAGTAATTCCATCATAGGCTTGCTGGATGGTGATGGGTTGGATGAGATTTATCATGTAATCGAGTTAGTTTTGTTAGGGTTTGATCCCTAGTATCCACTATATTCTGAGATTGATGTTGCTATGACTTTGCTATGCTTAATGCTTGTCACTAGGGCCCGAGTGCCATGATTTCAGATCTGAACCTATTATGTTTCATCAATATATGAGAGTTCTTGATCCTATCTTGCAAGTCTATAGTCACCTACTATGTGTTATGATCCGGCAACCCCGAAGTGACAATAATCGGGACCACTCCCGGTGATGACCGTAGTTTGAGGAGTTCATGTATTCACTATGTGTTAATGCTTTGGTCCGGTACTCTATTAAAAGGAGGCCTTAATATCCCTTAGTTTCCAATAGGATCCCGCTGCCACGGGAGGGTAGGACAAAAGATGCCATGCAAGTTCTTTTCCATAAGCACGTATGACTATATTCGGAATACATGCCTACATTACATTGATGAACTGGAGCTAGTTCTATGTCACCGTAGGTTATGACTGTTACATGATGAACCACATCCGGCAAAATTCTCTATCACCGATCCACTGCCTTCGAGCTTTCCATATATTGTTCTTCGCTTATTTACTTTTCCATTGCTATTGTTATCATCACTATAAAACACCAAAAATATTACTTTTGCTGCCGTTACCTTTTACCACCGTTACCACTACTATCATATTACTTTGCTACTAAATACTTTGCTCCAGATATTAAGTTATCCAGGTGTGGTTGAATTGACAACTCAGTTGCTAATACTTGAGAATATTCTTTGGCTCCCCTTGTGTCGAATCAGTAAATTTGGGTTGAATACTCTACCCTCTAAAACTGTTGCGATCCCCTATACTTGTGGGTTATCAAGACTATTTTCTGGCACTGTTGCCGGGGAGCATAGCTCTATTCTTTGACTCACTTGGGATTTATACGCATGTGCTTTGACTTCCATGCTCTGAATGTTGGGTCATGAGACCCATGTTTGTAATATCTCGCTCCTGGGAGCCTATTGAATAAATACTTCGAGTCATAGAGTTTTGTTGTGATGCCATGTTGTATTTACACATATCGAGCATATTGTGTGTATGATTGAAATGCTTGATATGTGTGGGATTCGACAACCTAGTTGTTTATCCTTGGTAGCCTCTCTTATGGGGAAATGTAGTCTTGTGCTTCCATGAGCCATAGTAGTCCGCTACAGCCCGGTTCACCGGAGTCCTGCTAGCCCAACACTACTGCTCCGGAACACTTGACTGGCCGGCATGTGATTCACTTTGTTCCTATGTCTGTCCCTTCGGGGAAATATCACGCGGTGACATCCGGAGTCCTACCTAGCCTGCTACAGCCCAGTTCACCGGAGTCCTGTTAGCCCAGTGCTACAGCCCGGATTCACACGCTGCTGACCGACATGCTCGATGTTGATTCATGTATGCCTGTCCCCGTAAGTTAGTGCCACTTTGGGTTCACGACTAGTCATGTCGGCCCGGGTTCTCTGTCATATGGATGCTAGTGACACTATCATATACGTGAGCCAAAAGGCGCAAACGGTCCCGGGCCATGGTAAGGCGACACCCATGGGAATACCGTGCGTGAGGCCGCAAAGTGATATGAGGTGTTACCGGCTAGATCGATGTGACTTGGAATCGGGGTCCTGACAGCTTTGGTATCAGAGCCTGACTGCCTGTAGGATTACCAAGCCATACATGTCGAAGTTGTGTCTAGAAATGCTTTAGTTATGTAAGGGAATTGATTTTGGAAGGGAACGTAAGGCTCTTTTTACTATTTTACCTTATGCCCTTCTGATCTGAGTCATCCTCTTCTCTTCTATGGGGATTAAGAACTAGGCCTTCTCATCTATCTATTAGGATGACGAGTTACTATGATAGAGACTTATAGGATTGATGGATTCAAGCCTCAGTTCAGTCTCTACTACTTCCGTGTGTTCATAGCTGGCCTCAGAACCTTGATATGATGTTATTGAGTGGTTATGCCACCATTTTGCAGGGTGTCTCAATTATTTTTGAGCATTTACAACCGTTATGTTGTCTGAGTCATCCCAGGTTACTACATAGTCTGATGCATTTGCAAATCCTTTCTTTCCATTCTCGATGTCCTTTTGGTCAGAATAAGCACACTAACCGGTGCGCTGAGGTACTCTATTGCCTCAGTATATATGTTGGGGCTATTATTATGACCCTAGGTGTTTTAGGGAGTCACCTAGTAATCTAGCCATGTTTTGTGTTCCCGGTGTGATGATTCTGGCCACCATTCTCGAAAGCATCCCGTGATGCCATTTAGTAGTAGGTATTCTACTCCTGGGTTCTTGACCCAAGATCCACTCTACTTACCTCGTGTTGATAGTGTTACTCGTACCTTTAGGATATTAGTAATCTTTGTGATAGTCTTTGAGGTCCGTGGTATATCATTCTTCCAAATACCATGAACCATCATGGCAGAAGTTCTTTTGAACCAAAAGATCACAACCAGGGTGCTCTTCAGGAGTACTCCATTCATATTGTGAATCTGCCAGTCCCTTTTCTTCTGCATGGGTTATCCGGAAGTAATATGTTGAACTTGCTCGACATACTAATCTATGCATCCATAACTCAGAAAATCATATGTTCTTTGAGTTGTCCCTTATTAGTTGTTTTCTGACCTCCGATTATCAATTTGTAGTCAGGAGTAGCCGTGCGTTCGTGTTATCGATGCCTATTGTTCTTATGGTCTGACAAGCCATTCTATTCTAGAATGACTAGGAGAAACAAACTCCAGCACCTCATCCACTTCTTGGACTGGTCAAAGTAGTTGTATTTCGCGGAGCAAAATGCCAATCCAGCTTTTGCTCCGTTCTACCTTGGAGTGTTACCATCTTTATGCCAAGAATGTCATGAGAATTGCACCACCTCTTATGAATTCTTGATGGAGTGATACTTCTCGCCATCATTATTCATTCCCTGGTCCCGTGTTGTTGTAACCAGAATGCCGACAAGTGAACTGTGATGTGTGAAATTAATACTACTAGCAACCTCGTTGCTTGGTAGTTAATGGACAATACTCTCACTCTTAGCGTGCTGGTTATTGAATCATCATCCTAAGATTGATCGTGCTACCTAGTCCTTATTTCTGGTGCACACTTTGATCAATGAGTTCGGATTACTCAATCCCTTGCTTATTTGATCATATCGTCTTGTCCTGAAAAGCAAGATTGTTCTTGAGCTTAGAGACATATCGGTGGTTCGTCATTTTTCGGATATCTTCTCGGAAGTATTACCAGGTTTCCCCCTGATCGTTATGTTGAGCTCGCGATCAAGTTGGTTTTCTTATAAACCACCCTTCTCCAAGAATCTGTGTTGGATACCCCTAAGCTAGTTGGTTAAGCCAAAAAAACAACTTGGAGAGTTGGAAGACAGAAGCTGGTCTGACTTAGTTCATGTTAAGGGATATCTTTTGTGTGTGTGTTGAAGAAAGATGAGATCTTCATCGATTGGTCCTCATGATCAGTTGTTGGATCTATTGTCTAGTCAAAACTTTGACTTGAGTATGGGCTATCATCAAGTCAAATTAGAACCAACGGTGTTCGTAATGTTGTCTTACTCGTGCTTGATCCCTCAAGCATACACCATTACATCTTTTGGTCTGACCAATGCTATCACCGTGTTCACATGATGGCGGAAGTCCAGTGATATGGAAATTCCGATGAGTTGCTGTTGACCCCATCAGCAGTATTTTGTCTCCCCCATGATTCATGTTGAACATCAACCTAGTGTTGAAAACTTTGTAAGCAATGCCTTCGTGTTCCGTTCATGACTTTTATGCTTGGATGAAAGAAGTGGCTTTCTCCAAGTTCACGTGCATTAGGTGTAAGTTGCCGCCATGGATTTGAGAAAGGTTTGTTTTGTTTCCCTTGGAATCATCCCAAATCAGTCATGCATACGTGCAAATCTGGGCTGGGCCTCCGGTTAATAGGTTAGTCCCAAAAATAATATAAAAGTGGAAAATAAAGCCCAAAATTGCCCAAAACAATAGATAATATAGCATGGAGCAATCAAAAATTATAGATACGTTGGAGACGTATCAAGCATCCCCAAGCTTAATTCCTGCTCGTCCTCGAGTAGGTAAATGATAAAAAGATAGTTTTTGATGTGGAATGCTAGTTGGCATAATTTCAATGTAATTCTTCTTACTTGTGATATGAATATTCAGATCCGAAAGATTCAAGACAAAAGTTCATATTGACATAAAAATAATAATACTTCAAGCATACTAATAAAGCAATTATGTCTTCTCAAAATATCATGGCCAAAGCAAGCTATCCCTACAAAATCATATAGTCTGGCTATGCTCTATCTTCACCACACAAAGTATTTAAATCATGCACAACCCCGATGACAAGCCAAGCAATTGTTTCGTACTTTTGATGTTCTCAAAAATTTTCAATCTTCACACAATATATGAGCGTGAGCCATGGACATAGCACTATAGGTGGAATAGAATAGTGGTTGTGGAGAAGAAAAAAAAGGAGAAGATAGTCTCACATCAACTAGGCGTATCAATGGGCTATGGAGATGCCCATCAATAGATATCAATGTGAGTGAGTAGGGATTGCCATGCAACGGATGCACTAGAGCTATAAGTATATGAAAGCTCAACAGAAGAAACTAGTGGGTGTGCATCCAACTTGCTTGCTCACGAAGACATAGGGCATTTTGAGGAAGCCCATCATTGGAATATACAAGCCAAGTTCTATAATGAAAGATTCCCACTAGTATATGAAAGTGACAACATAGGAGACTCTCAACCATGAAGATCATGGTGCTACTTTGAAGCACAAGTGTGGTAAAAGGATAGTAGCATTGCCCCTTCTCTCTTTTTCTCTCATTTTTTTATTTTTATTTTTTATTTGGGCCTTCTCTTTTTTATGGCCTCTTTTTTTTACTTGGTCTTCTTTGGCCTCTTTTTTTATTTTTCGTCCGGAGTCTCATCCCGACTTGTGGGGGAATCATAGTCTCCATCATCCTTTCCTCACTGGGACAATGCTCTAATAATAATGATCATCACACTTTTATTTACTTACAACTCAAGAATTACAACTCGATACTTAGAAAAAGATATGACTCTATATGTATGCCTCCGGCGGTGTACCGGGATGTGCAATGATGCATGAGTGACATGTATGAAAGAATTATGAACGGTGGATTTGCCACAAATACGATGTCAACTACATGATCATGCAAAGCAATATGACAATGATGAAGCGTGTCATAATAAACGGAATGGTGGAAAGTTGCATGGCAATATATCTCGGAATGGCTATGGAAATGCCATAATAGGTAGGTATGGTGGCTGTTTTGAGGAAGGTATATGGTGGGTTTATGGTACCGGCGAAAGTTGCGCGGTACTAGAGAGGCTAGCAATGGTGGAAGGGTGAGAGTGCGTATAATCCATGGGCTCAACATTAGTCATAAAGAACTCACATACTTATTGCAAAAATCTATTAGTCATCGAAACAAAGTACTACGCGCATGCTCCTAGGGGGATAGATTGGTAGGAAAATACCATTTCTCGTCCCCGACCGCCACTCATAAGGAGGACAATCAATAAATAAATCATACTCCGACTTCATCACATAACGGTTCACCATACGTGCATGCTACGGGAATCACAAACTTCAACACAAGTATTTCTCAAATTCACAACTACTCAACTAGCATGACTCTAATATTACCATCCTCATATCTCAAAACAATCATCAAGTATCAAACTTCTCTTAGTATTCAACACACTCATAAGAGAATTTTATTATTCTTGAATACCTAGCATATTAGGATTTTAAGCAAATTACCATGCTATTAAGACTCTCAAAATAATCTAAGTGAAGCATGAGAGTTCATCTATTTATTCAAAATAAAACTACCACCATGCTCTGAAAGATATAAGTGAAGCACCAGAGCAAATGAAAAACTACTCCGAAGGATATAAGTGAAGATCAATGAGTAGTTGAATAATTATGCAACTATGTGAAGACTCTCTAACATTCAATAATTTCAGATCTTGGTATTTTATTCAAACAGCAAGCAAAGCAAAATAAAATGACATTCTAAGAATAGCAAACATCATGTGAAGAAGGAAAAACTTAGGATCAACCGAAACTAACCGATAATAGTTGAAGAAGAAAGGTGGGATGCCAACCGGGGCATCCCCAAGCTTAGATGCTTGAGACTTCTTGAAATATTATCTTGGGATGCCTTGGGCATCCCCAAGCTTGAGCTTTTGTGTCTCCTTAATTCCTCTCATATCACGGTCTCCCTAAATCTCAAAAGCTTCATCCACACAAAACTCAGCAAGGACTCGTGAGATAAGTTAGTATAAACCATTGCAAAAACCTTATCATACTCTACTGTATCAAACCACTAAAATTATTATTAAACATTGCATACTAAATGCCTCTGCATATTTAATAGTCCTATCGTCAAATAGAATCATTAAAGAAGCAAACATATGCAAACAATGCAAACATAACAGCAATCTTCCTAAACAGGACAGTATGTAAAGAATGCAGCAACATCCATACTTCCCTAGCTCCAAAAATTATGAAAGAAAATTCTCACTGTAGTAAATTTATCAGAGCTTAATATTCAAAAGGTTTCAACATTTTATCACATTCTTACTTTTCTAGGGAATTATTGCAACAGCGGTAAACTTTCTGTTTTCAAACAGCAACATGTATACTTGTAACATAGGTATAGTAAAGGCTATCAATGCAACTTTTATTGAAATAAAAGATGCAAAACATTGTTCTAAATAACATCAATCAAATTCTAGCAAAATAAATTGATGCTCCAAGCAAAACACATATCATGTGGTGAATAAAAATATAGCTCCAAGTAAAGTTACCGATGAACGAAGACGAAGGAGGGGATGCCTTCCGGGGCATCCCCAAGCTTAGGCTCTTGCCACTCCTTATTCCATAGTCCATCGAATCCTTACCCAAAACTTGAAAACTTCACAACACAAAACTTAACAGAAAACTCGTAAGCTCCGTTAGTATAAGAAAGCAAAACACCACTTTAAGGTACTGTAATAAACTCATTATTTATTTATATTGGTGTTAAACCTACTGTATTCCAACTTCTCTATGGTTTATAAACAATTTTACTAGCCATAGATTCATCAAAATAAGTAAACAACACATGAAAAACAGAATCTGTTAAAAACATAACAGTCTGTAGTAATCTGAATCAAACTTATACTTCTGGAACTCATAAAATTATCAAATAAATTGCTGGACCTGAGGAATTTATCTATTAATCATCTGCAAAAATAATTAACTAAATAGCACTTTCCAAATAAAGATGGCAGCAATTCTCGTGAGCGCTAAAGTTTCTGTTTTTTACAGCATGATCAACAAGACTTTCCCCAAGTCTTCCCAAAGGTTCTACTTGGCACAAACACTAATTAAAAGCATAAAACCACATCTAAACAGAGGCTAGATGAATTATTTATTACTAAACAGGAACAAAAAGCAAGGAACTAAAATAAAATTGGGTTGCCTCCCAACAAGCGCTATCGTTTAACGCCCCTAGCTAGGCATGATGATTTCAATGATTCTCACATAAAAGATAAGAATTGAAATATAAAGAGAGCATCATGAAGAATATGACTAGCACATTTAAGTCTAACATACTTCCTATGCATAGGGATTTTGTGAGCAAACAACTTGTGGGAACAATAATCAACTAGCATAGGAGGGCAAAACAAGCATAACTTCAAAACTTTAAGCACATAGAGAGGAAACTTGATATTATTGCAATTCCTACAAGCATATGTTCCTCCCTCGTAATAATTTTCAGTAGCATC
The DNA here is from genome assembly GCF_018294505.1 of Triticum aestivum. Lineage (NCBI taxonomy): Eukaryota > Viridiplantae > Streptophyta > Magnoliopsida > Poales > Poaceae > Triticum > Triticum aestivum. The sequence continues at coordinate 732,662,151 of NC_057797.1, read as the reverse complement.
ATGAATGAATTCAACAATATAACCAGCACCTAAAGCATTCTTTTCATGATCTACAAGCATAGAAATTTTATTACTCTCCACATAAGCAAAATTCTTCTCATTCGGGATAGTGGGAGTATCATAAGAGACTTGGATACTATAAATTGTTTCCACATTAAAAGAGTAATGTTCAAAAAAGAGGTAACCATAATCATGACAAGTTTTATAAATATAATCCTCACTACTTTTTATAGCATATGTATCATCACAATAATTTGAAGGAAACATGCCCTAGAGGCAATAATAAAGTTATTATTTATTTCCTTATATCATGATAAATGTTTATTATTCATGCTAGAATTGTATTAACCGGAAACGTAATACTTGTGTGAATACATAGACAAACAAAGTGTCACTAGTATGCCTCTACTTGACTAGCTCGTTAATCGAAGATGGTTATGTTTCCTAACCATAGACATGAGTTGTCATTTGATTAACGGGATCACATCATTAGGAGAATGATGTGATTGACATGACCCATTCCATTAGCTTAGCACCCGATCGTTTAGTATGTTGCTATTGCTTTCTTCATGACTTATACATGTTCCTATGACTATGAGATTATGCAACTCCCGTTTACCGGAGGAACACTTTGTGTGCTACCAAACGTCACAACGTAACTGGGTGATTATAAAGGTGCTCTACAGGTGTCTCCAAAGGTACATGTTGGGTTGGCGTATTTCGAGATTAGGATTTGTCGCTCCGATTGTCGGAGAGGTATCTCTGGGCCCTCTCGGTAATACACATCACTTAAGCCTTGCAAGCAATGCAACTAATAAGTTAGTTGCAAGATGATGTATTACGGAACGAGTAAAGAGACTTGCCGGTAACGAGATTGAACTAGGTATTGAGATACCGACGATCGAATCTCGGGCAAGTAACATACCGATGACAAAGGGAACAACGTATGTTGTTATGCGGTCTGACCGATAAAGATCTTCGTAGAATATGTAGGAGCCAATATGAGCATCCAGGTTCCGCTATTGGTTATTGACCGGAGACGTGTCTCGGTCATGTCTACATTGTTCTCGAACCCGTAGGGTCCGCACGCTTAACGTTACGATGACAGTTTCATTATGAGTTTATATATTTTGATGTACCGAAGGTTGTTCGGAGTCCCGGATGTGATCACGGACTTGACGAGGAGTCTCGAAATGGTCGAGACATAAAGATCGATATATTGGACGACTATATTTGGACACCGGAAAGGTTCCGGGTAAGATTGGGACAATACCGGATCACCGGGAGGTTATCGGAACCCCCCGGGAGGTATATGGGCCTTATTGGGCCTTAGTGGAAAGGAGGGGAAAGGAGCAAGGGAGGGGGCGCCCCCCCCAAGCCCAATCCGAATTGGGAGGGGGCCGGCCCCCCTTTCCTTCCTCCCTCCTTCCTCTTCCTTCCCTCTCCTACTCCTAATAGGAAAAAGGGGAGTCCTACTCCCGGTGGGAGTTGGACTCCCCCCTTGGGCGCGCCACCCTCCTTGGCCGGCCCCCTCCTCCACTCCTTTATATACGGGGGCAGGGGGCACCCCAGAGACACAACAATTGATCATTGATCTCTTAGCCGTGTGCGGTGCCCCCCTCCACCATAATCCTCGATAATATTGTAGCGGTGCTTAGGCGAAGCCCTGCGACGGTAGAACATCAAGATCGTCACCACGCCGTCGTGCTGACGGAACTCATCCCCGACACTTTGCTGGATCGGAGTCCGGGGATCGTCATCGAGCTGAACGTGTGCAAAAACTCGGAGGTGCCGTAGTTTCGGTGCTTGATCGGTCGGGCCGTGAAGACGTACGACTACATCAACCGCGTTGTTATAACGCTTCCGCTTCCGGTCTACGAGGGTACGTAGACAACACTCTCCCCTCTCGTTGTGTGCATCACCATGATCTTGCGTGTGCGTAGGAATTTTTTTGAAATTACTACGTTCCCCAACAGTGGCATCCGAGCCTAGGTTTTATGTGTTGATGTTATATGCACGAGTAGAACACAAGTGAGTTGTGGGCGATATAAGTCATACTGCTTACCAGCATGTCATACTTTGGTTCGGCGGTATTGTTGGATGAAGCGGCCCGGACCGACATTACGCGTACGCTTACGCGAGACTGGTTCTACCGACGTGCTTTGCACACAGGTGGCTGGCGGGTGTCAGTTTCTCCAACTTTAGTTGAACCGAGTGTGGCTACGCCCGGTCCTTGCGAAGGTTAAAACAGCACCAACTTGACAAACTATCGTTGTGGTTTTTGATGCGTAGGTAAGATTGGTTCTTGCTAAGCCCGTAGCAGCCACGTAAAACTTGCAACAAACAAAGTAGAGGACGTCTAACTTGTTTTTGCAGGGCATGTTGTGATGTGATATGGTCAAGGCATGATGCTAAATTTTATTGTATGAGATGATCATGTTTTGTAACCAAGTTATCGGCAACTGGCAGGAGCCATATGGTTGTCGCTTTATTGTATGCAATGCAATCGCCCTGTAATGCTTTACTTTATCACTAAGCGGTAGCGATAGTCGTAGAAGCATAAGATTGGCGAGACGACAACGATGCTACGATGGAGATCAAGGTGTCGCGCCGGTGACGATGGTGATCATGACGATGCTTCGGAGATGGAGATCACAAGCACAAGATGATGATGGCCATATCATATCACTTATATTGATTGCATGTGATGTTTATCTTTTATGCATCTTATCTTGCTTTGATTGACGGTAGCATTATAAGATGATCTCTCACTAAATTTCAAGATAAAAGTGTTCTCCCTGAGTATGCACCGTTGCCAAAGTTCGTCGTGCCCAGACACCACGTGATGATCGGGTGTGATAAGCTCTACGTCCATCTACAACGGGTGCAAGCCAGTTTTGCACACGCAGAATACTCAGGTTAAACTTGACGAGCCTAGCATATGCAGATATGGCCTCGGAACACTGAGACCGAAAGGTCGAGCGTGAATCATATAGTAGATATGATCAACATAGTGATGTTCACCATTGAAAACTACTCCATTTCACGTGATGATCGGTTATGGTTTAGTTGATTTGGATCACGTGATCACTTAGAAGATTAGAGGGATGTCTTTCTAAGTGGGAGTTCTTAAGTAATATGATTAATTGAACTTAAATTTATCATGAACTTAGTACCTGATAGTATCTTGCTTGTTTATGTTTGATTGTAGATAGATGGCCCGTGCTGTTGTTCCGTTGAATTTTAATGCGTTCCTTGAGAAAGCAAAGTTGAAAGATGATGGTAGCAATTATACGGACTGGGTCCGTAACTTGAGGATTATCCTCATTGCTGCACAGAAGAATTACGTCCTGGAAGCACCGCTGGGTGCCAGGCCTGCTGCTGATGCAACTGACGACGTTAAGAACGTCTGGCAGAGCAAAGCTGATGACTACTCGATAGTTCAATGTGCCATGCTTTACGGCTTAGAACCAGGTCTTCAACGACATTTTGAACGTCATGGAGCATATGAGATGTTCCAGGAGTTGAAGCTAATATTTCAAGCAAATGCCCGGATTAAGAGATATGAAGTCTCCAATAAGTTCTATAGCTGCAAGATGGAGGAGAACAGTTCTGTCAGTGAGCATATACTCAAAATGTCTGGGTATAATAATCACTTGATTCAACTGGGAGTTAATCTTCCGGATGATTGCGTCATTGACAGAATTCTCCAATCACTTCCACCTAGCTACAAGAGCTTTCATGATGAACTATAATATGCAAGGGATGGATAAGACAATTCCCGAGCTCTTCACAATGCTAAAAGCGGCGGAGGTAGAAATCAAGAAGGAGCATCAAGTGTTGATGGTCAACAAGACCACTAGTTTCAAGAAAAATGGCAAGGGGAAGAAGAAGGGGAACTTCAAGAAGAACAGCAAGCAAGTTGCTGCTCAGGAGAAGAAACCCAAGTCTGGACCTAAGCCTGAAACTGAGTGCTTCTACTGCAAGCAGACTGGTCACTGGAAGCGGAACTGCCCCAAGTATTTGGCGGATAAGAAGGATGGCAAGGTGAACAAAGGTATATGTGATATACATGTTATTGATGTGTACCTTACTAGAGCTCGCAGTAGCACCTGGGTATTTGATACTGGTTCTGTTGCTAATATTTGCAACTCGAAACAGGGACTACGGATTAAGCGAACACTGGCGAAGGACGAGGTGACGATGCGCGTGGGAAATGGTTCCAAAGTCGATGTGATCGCGGTCGGCACGCTACCTCTACATCTACCATCGGGATTAGTATTAGACCTAAATAATTGTTATTTGGTGCCAGCGTTGAGCATGAACATTATATCTGGATCTTGTTTGATGCGAGACGGTTATTCATTTAAATCAGAGAATAATGGTTGTTCTATTTATATGAGTAATATCTTTTATGGTCATGCACCCTTGAAGAGTGGTCTATTTTTGATGAATCTCGATAGTAGTGATACACATATTCATAATGTTGAAGCCAAAAGATGCAGAGTTGATAATGATAGTGCAACTTATTTGTGGCACTGCCGTTTAGGTCATATCGGTGTAAAGCGCATGAAGAAACTCCATACTGATGGACTTTTGGAACCACTTGATTATGAATCACTTGGTACTTGCGAACCGTGCCTCATGGGCAAGATGACTAAAACGCCGTTCTCCGGTACTATGGAGAGAGCAACAGATTTGTTGGAAATCATACATACAGATGTATGTGGTCCAATGAATGTTGAAGCTCGTGGCGGATATCGTTATTTTCTCACCTTCACAGATGATTTAAGCAGATATGGGTATATCTACTTAATGAAACATAAGTCTGAAACATTTGAAAAGTTCAAAGAATTTCAGAGTGAAGTTGAAAATCATCGTAACAAGAAAATAAAGTTTCTACGATCTGATCGTGGAGGAGAATATTTGAGTTACGAGTTTGGTTTACATTTGAAACAATGCGGAATAGTTTCGCAACTCACGCCACCCGGAACACCACAGCGTAATGGTGTGTCCGAACGTCGTAATCGTACTTTACTTGATATGGTGCGATCTATGATGTCTCTTACAGATTTACCGCTATCGTTTTGGGGTTATGCTTTAGAGACGGCCGCATTCACGTTAAATAGGGCACCATCAAAATCCGTTGAGACGACGCCTTATGAACTATGGTTTGGCAAGAAACCAAAGTTGTCGTTTCTGAAAGTTTGGGGCTGCGATGCTTATGTGAAAAAGCTTCAACCTGATAAGCTCGAACCCAAATCGGAGAAATGTGTCTTCATAGGATACCCGAAGGAGACTGTTGGGTACACCTTCTATCACAGATCCGAAGGCAAGACATTTGTTGCTAAGAATGGATCCTTTCTAGAGAAGGAGTTTCTCTCGAAAGAAGTGAGTGGGAGGAAAGTAGAACTTGATGAGGTAACTGTACCTGCTCCCTTATTGGAAAGTAGTACATCACAGAAACCGGTTTCTGTGACACCTACACCAATTAGTGAGGAAGCTAATGATGATGATCATGAAACTTCAGAACAAGTTACTACTGAACCTCGTAGATCAACCAGAGTAAGATCCGCACCAGAGTGGTACGGTAATCCTGTTCTGGAAGTCATGCTACTAGATCATGATGAACCTACGAACTATGAAGAAGCAATGGTGAGCCCAGATTCCGCAAAATGGCTTGAAGCCATGAAATCTGAGATGGGATCCATGTATGAGAACAAAGTGTGGACTTTGGTTGACTTGCCCAATGATCGGCAAGCAATTGAAAATAAATGGATCTTCAAGAAGAAGACTGACGCTGACGGTAATGTTACTGTCTACAAAGCTCGACTTGTCGCAAAAGGTTTTCGACAAGTTCAAGGAATTGACTACGATGAGACCTTCTCACCCGTAGCGATGCTTAAGTCTGTCCGAATCATGTTAGCAATTGCCGCATTTTATGATTATGAAATTTGGCAGATGGATGTCAAAACTGCATTCCTGAATGGATTTCTGGAAGAAGAGTTGTATATGATGCAGCCGGAAGGTTTTGTCGATCCAAAAGGAGCTAACAAAGTGTGCAAGCTCCAGCGATCCATTTATGGACTGGTGCAAGCATCTCGGAGTTGGAATAAACGCTTTGATAGTGTGATCAAAGCATTTGGTTTTGTACAGACTTTTGGAGAAGCCTGTATTTACAAGAAAGTGAGTGGGAGCTCTGTAGCATTTCTGATATTATATGTGGATGACATATTGCTAATCGGAAATGATATAGAATTTCTGGATAGCATAAAGGGATACTTGAATAAGAGTTTTTCAATGAAAGACCTCGGTGAAGCTGCTTACATATTGGGCATTAAGATCTATAGAGATAGATCAAGACGCTTAATTGGACTTTCACAAAGCACATACCTTGACAAAGTTTTGAAGAAGTTCAAAATGGATCAAGCAAAGAAAGGATTCTTGCCTGTGTTACAAGGTGTGAAGTTGAGTAAGACTCAATGCCCGACCACTGCAGAAGATAGAGAGAAAATGAAAGATGTTCCCTATGCTTCAGCCATAGGCTCTATCATGTATGCAATGCTGTGTACCAGACCTGATGTGTGCCTTGCTATAAGTCTAGCAGGGAGGTACCAAAGTAATCCAGGAGTGGATCACTGGACAGCGGTCAAGAACATCCTGAAATACCTGAAAAGGACTAAGGATATGTTTCTCGTATATGGAGGTGACAAAGAGCTCATCGTAAATGGTTACGTTGATGCAAGCTTTGACACTGATCCGGACGATTCTAAATCGCAAACCGGATACGTATTTACATTAAACGGTGGAGCTGTCAGTTGGTGCAGTTCTAAACAAAGCGTCGTGGCGGGATCTACATGTGAAGCGGAGTACATAGCTGCTTCGGAAGCAGCAAACGAAGGAGTCTGGATGAAGGAGTTCATATCCGATCTAGGTGTCATACCTAGTGCATCGGGTCCAATGAAAATCTTTTGTGACAATACTGGTGCAATTGCCTTGGCAAAGGAATCCAGATTTCACAAGAGAACCAAGCACATCAAGAGACGCTTCAATTCCATCCGGGATCTAGTCCAGGTGGGAGACATAGAGATTTGCAAGATACATACGGATCTGAATGTAGCAGACCCATTGACTAAGCCTCTTCCACGAGCAAAACATGATCAGCACCAAGGCTCCATGGGTGTTAGAATCATTACTGTGTAATCTAGATTATTGACTCTAGTGCAAGTGGGAGACTGAAGGAAATATGCCCTAGAGGCAATAATAAAGTTATTATTTATTTCCTTATATCATGATAAATGTTTATTATTCATGCTAGAATTGTATTAACCGGAAACGTAATACTTGTGTGAATACATAGACAAACAAAGTGTCACTAGTATGCCTCTACTTGACTAGCTCGTTAATCGAAGATGGTTATGTTTCCTAACCATAGACATGAGTTGTCATTTGATTAACGGGATCACATCATTAGGAGAATGATGTGATTGACATGACCCATTCCATTAGCTTAGCACCCGATCGTTTAGTATGTTGCTATTGCTTTCTTCATGACTTATACATGTTCCTATGACTATGAGATTATGCAACTCCCGTTTACCGGAGGAACACTTTGTGTGCTACCAAACGTCACAACGTAACTGGGTGATTATAAAGGTGCTCTACAGGTGTCTCCAAAGGTACATGTTGGGTTGGCGTATTTCGAGATTAGGATTTGTCGCTCCGATTGTCGGAGAGGTATCTCTGGGCCCTCTCGGTAATACACATCACTTAAGCCTTGCAAGCAATGCAACTAATAAGTTAGTTGCAAGATGATGTATTACGGAACGAGTAAAGAGACTTGCCGGTAACGAGATTGAACTAGGTATTGAGATACCGACGATCGAATCTCGGGCAAGTAACATACCGATGACAAAGGGAACAACGTATGTTGTTATGCGGTCTGACCGATAAAGATCTTCGTAGAATATGTAGGAGCCAATATGAGCATCCAGGTTCCGCTATTGGTTATTGACCGGAGACGTGTCTCGGTCATGTCTACATTGTTCTCGAACCCGTAGGGTCCGCACGCTTAACGTTACGATGACAGTTTCATTATGAGTTTATATATTTTGATGTACCGAAGGTTGTTCGGAGTCCCGGATGTGATCACGGACTTGACGAGGAGTCTCGAAATGGTCGAGACATAAAGATCGATATATTGGACGACTATATTTGGACACCGGAAAGGTTCCGGGTAAGATTGGGACAATACCGGATCACCGGGAGGTTATCGGAACCCCCCGGGAGGTATATGGGCCTTATTGGGCCTTAGTGGAAAGGAGGGGAAAGGAGCAAGGGAGGGGGCGCGCCCCCCAAGCCCAATCCGAATTGGGAGGGGGCCGGCCCCCCTTTCCTTCCTCCCTCCTTCCTCTTCCTTCCCTCTCCTACTCCTAATAGGAAAAAGGGGAGTCCTACTCCCGGTGGGAGTTGGACTCCCCCCCTTGGGCGCGCCACCCTCCTTGGCCGGCCCCCTCCTCCACTCCTTTATATACGGGGGCAGGGGGCACCCCAGAGACACAACAATTGATCATTGATCTCTTAGCTGTGTGCGGTGCCCCACTCCACCATAATCCTCGATAATATTGTAGTGGTGCTTAGGCGAAGCCCTGCGACGGTAGAACATCAAGATCGTCACCACGCCGTCATGCTGACGGAACTCATCCCCGACACTTTGCTGGATCGGAGTCCGGGGATCATCATCGAGCTGAACATGTGCAAAAACTCGGAGGTGCCGTAGTTTTAGTGCTTGATCGGTCGGGCCGTGAAGACGTACGACTACATCAACCGCGTTGTTGTAACGCTTCCGCTTCTGGTCTACGAGGGTACGTAGACAACACTCTCCCCTCTCGTTGCTGTGCATCACCATGATCTTGCGTGTGCGTAGGATTTTTTTTGAAATTACTACGTTCCCCTACATAATTATCATAAGTAGGAGGCATGTTATTATCATTATAAATTTGCATATCAAAACTTGGGATACTAAAAATATCATCTTCATTAAGCGTAGCATCCCCAAGCTTGGGACAAACATTAATTGCAGCAAATATATTCTCAAAAACATCATCTTCATCAAACATAGCATCCCCAAGCTTGGGCCTTTTCATATTATAAGCATAATCACTCTCATCATTAATAGTATGGATAGCACCAATAGTATAGCAATTATCATATTCTTCCAAGCAAGTGCCAAAAAGATTTTCAAGATCGTAAGAAGTATCATTATCTTCCCAATCATAATCATCACAACAAGCAATAGGCATAACGAGATCATCATCAAGTGTATCATCTTCATTTTCATGAGGCACAACAATAATAGGAGCAGCATTATTTGGAAGAGATATCTTTTTACCTCTCTTCCTTTTTCTTTTCTTATTCTTCACCACATCATGTGTGGGTTCAATCCTCTTTTTGGAGCTCCTTATTAATGAGATTGGTTGAATAGGAGGCTCCTCCTCGTTACCTGATTCATCATAAGAAATAATAGGAGGATATTGAGAAGTCTCTTCCCTTTCATTAGTATTTTCTTCATCCTCTATTTGTTTTCTTTTCTTTATGTAATTGGCAATATAAGGATTTTCAATGCAATTCACCGCGCAATACATATAAATTTCCTCTAGATCAAAATGAAGAATTTTATCAAGGGCAATTTTTGGAATATCCTTAGTTCTACGTTTAATTTCTTCATAACCCAAGAGCAAACCAAGTTCATTATGATGTGCAAGGGAAATCAAGTCATCACAATTTTTGGACACGATACGCTCATGAAACAATTTGCATTGGGCACTGAAAATGATCACGTTCATTGCAAAGTTCACAAGTAGGGCTAAGAAAAGACAAATTTTCAGCACATTCATCTAGATCTTCTTGCAACAATTTGGTTTCTAAGTACTTATGCCTCTTGCAATATCTATCTTCCCTATTTGGTGTGTACTTGCAAACCCAGTCTACTCCACAAAAATTGACATGTTTATAGGAGCCATTTTCATCATAACTAGTGCAATCATCATTAGCATCATGGATATTCAAAGAATTCGTACTAACAACATTGCAATCATGCTCATCATTCAAATATTTAGTGCCAAACATTTTATAGATTTCTTCTTCTAGCACTTGAGCACAATTATCCTTTCCATCATGCTCACGAAAGATATTAAAAAGGTGAAGTGTATGAGACAAACTCAATTCCATTTTTTATAGTTTTCTTTTATAAACTAAACTAGTGATAAAACAAGAAACTAAAAGATCCGATTGCAAGATCTAAAGATATACCTTCAAGCACTCACCCCCCCGGCAACGGCACCAGAAAAGAGCTTGATGTCTACTACACAACCTTCTTCTTGTAGACGTTGTTGGGCCTCCAAGTGCAGAGGTTTGTAGGACAGTAGCAAATTACCCTCAAGTGGATGACCTAAGGTTTATCAATCCGTAGGAGGCGTAGGATGAAGATGGTCTCTCTCAAGCAACCCTGCAACCAAATAACAAAGAGTCTCTTGTGTCCCCAACACACCCAATACAATGGTAAATTGTATAGGTGCACTAGTTCGGCGAAGAGATGGTGATACAAGTGGTATATGGATAGTAGATAAAGGTATTTGTAATCTGAAATTATAAAAATAGCAAGGTAAATAATGGTAAAAGTGAGCATAAACGGTATTGCAATGATGGTAAACAAGGCCTAGGGTTCATACTTTCGCTAGTGTAAGTTCGCTCAACAATAATAACATAGTTGGATCACATAACTATCCCTCAACATGCAAGAAAGAGTCACTCCAAAGTCACTAATAGCGGAGAACGAACGAAGAGATTATGATAGGGTATGAAACCACCTCAAAGTTATTCTTTCCAATCAATCCGTTGGGCTATTCCTATAAGTGTCACAAACAGCCCTAGAGTTCGTACTAGCATAACACCTTAAGACACAAATCAATCAAAACCCTAATGTCACCTAGATACTCCAATGTCACCTCAAGTATCCGTGGGTATGATTATATGATATGCATCACACAATCTCAGATTCATCTATTCAACCAACACAAAGGACCTCAAAGAGTGCCCCAAAGTTCTACCGGAGAATCACGACGAAAACGTGTGCCAACCCCTATGCATAGGTTCATGGGCGGAACCCGCAAGTTGATCACCAAAACATACATCAAGTGAATCACGTGATATCCCATTGTCACCATAGATATCCACAGCAAGACATACATCAAGTGTTCTCAAAGCTTTAAAGACTCAATCCAATAAGATTACTTCAAAAGGGGAAAACTCAATTCATTACAAGAGAGAAGAGGGGGAGGAGAAACATAAGATCCAACTATAATAGCAAAGCTCGCGATACATCAAGATCGTGCCAAATCAAGAACACGAGAGAGAGAGAGAGAGAGATCAAACACATAGCTACTGGTACATACCCTCAGCCCCGAGGGAGAACTACTCCCTCCTCGTCATGGAGAGCGTCGGGATGATGAAGATGGCCACCTGTGAAGGATTGCCCCCTCCGGCAGGGTGCCGAAACGGGTCTAGATTGGCTTTCGGTGGCTACGGAGGCTTCTGGTGGCGGAACTCCCGATCTAATCTCTGTTCTGGAAGTTTTAGGATACGTGGGTATATATGGGTGAAAGGAGTACGTCGGTGGACCGAAGGGGTGGCCACGAGGCAAGGGGGCGTGCCCCAGGGGGGTGGGCGCGCCCCCTACCCTCGTGAGCTCCTCCTTCATCTTCTGACATAGGGTCCAAGTCTATCCGGTAGGTTTCCTTCCAAAAATAACTTCTCCAGTTGATTTCGTTCCGTTTCGACTCCGTTTGATATTCCTTTTCTTCGAAACACCGAAATAGGCATAAAACAGCAAATCTGGGCTGGGCCTCCAGTTAATACGTTAGTCCCAAAAATAATATAAAAGTGGAAAATAAAGCCCAATATTGCCCAAAACAGTAGATAATATAGCATGGAGCAATCAAAAATTATAGATACGTTGGAGACGTATCATCCCCCTCTCTGTTTTCTCGGTTGCACGCTGTAGTCGCCATTTCGCCGATGACCAAACCCCGCCGCCACCTGCGCTCGCCGCCGCCGACACTCCGGTGACCATTTGGTCTCGGGCGCGTGTCCACCGAGCTCGCTGCACCGCGTAGAGCATTTCCAGTGCTTCGCCCCGCCCGTTTGCACAGCGTAGCCGCGCTCCCGCGCACACCCGAACGCCGGCCGCCACGACCGAGCTCCTCGCCGTCGTCCCCGGCCGCCCCAGCCCCTGCAACCACCACCGTTGGACGCGCCGCATCACGGCCGTTCCAACGAGACCAGCCCCGCTTGCTCCTGCCGCCGGAGTTGGCCGCACGGGCAACGCCGCCGCGTCCTGGTTACGCCGACGATTAGCCACCGGTGATAGCCACTGTTAGGGGTTAATCACCCCGCTAACTAAGCCCCTAGCCACTGACAGTCGGGCCCCGCTGATTTATTTAAACCCCTAACAGAATTAGTTAGACTTGATCTAATCCCGGTGGACCCACGTGTCAGTGTTGACGTGGCCGTTGACCGGGCCCACCTGTCCGTGACCTAACAAGCCTAGGGTCACTGACCACTGGGTCCCGATGGTCAGGTTTGACCTGGACCGTGCCCCATTGACCTGCTGACGTAATGACAATGTCAGGTTGACGCAGTAATCCTTTTCTGGAATTTAAATAAATCTTAAATGATTTATTTATTTCAGAAAATATCCAAAACTTTGAAAAATCATAGAAAATAACCTATAACTCCAATGGAAATAAGTTATATATGAAAAATGATCAGAAAAATATAAAGAATCTGTTTATGCCATGTTCATGCATGTTTGAGCAAGTTAACATCACTGTTTAGGACAAACTATGTAAGTGGCATTTGATTATTCACATATGAAGTTTGAATTTGAACCTTGGGTTCAAACCAACTTCATATAATCTGGACTCTAGTTGCATTAGCTCAAACACAAGCATATTGCCATGTCATGATCGTGCATCATATTGTTGCATCGCATTGATTGTGTCCTTTTCTGTTTGCCGGTAACCATCCCCTCTCAATAGACGATGTTTCCGACGACGTGATCGATGACACTGATGAAGAGCTATATTATCTTCAGGAGTGCCAGGCAAGCAAAACCCCCTTGTTCATTCCGATACAATCCCACTCTCTCGCTCCTGCTCTCTTTTACTGCATTAAGACAACAACGATTCAATTGTTACATGTTGCGGTAGTTGAACCCCTTTCCTCTGCATGACCTGTCATTGCCACAGTAAATAGATGAAACCCACTAGCACCCCCGACCCTCGCGTCGTCTCTCTGAGGCGAGTCGAGGGTTCCCAACCCTAGCGCCGCCATCCCCCTTCCCCACTCCTCCTTCCACTCCGCCGCCACCTGAGGTGCGCCCCGGCTCGCACGCGCGTCATCTATGATGGTGGCGGCGGGGATTTGGCTGCTCCGCATCTCGTGGAGGGCCTAGGGTGCCGGGGCGGCGGCCCCGGATGGTGAGCCCGGCATGGATCCCTCGGCAGGTGGCGTCGGTGGGCGCTGGATGGCTATCCTCTTGGCTGCGCGGGTAGCAAGGGGGCAGCGGGCGTGGGTCGCGACGCGGTGGTCTCCGCGCGGACCTCATTGGCGTCTTGTGGAGAAGGCCCGCCTCATCTTGCCCGATATGCTCGATCCCCTTCTGATTCCGATGGCCAGCGTCCCTCTTGGTGCTGTCCTTCGGCTCGGGTTGTTGGGAGCTCGAGGCTGTGAGTGGGAACTGGGGTAACCCCTTCGCCAGCGCGGCGGCCATAGCGAAGTCGACGCCTTTGGCACCGATCCCCTCCTTGGAGGCTTCGGTGAGGTTCCCCTCCTCCTCTTCCTGCCCCTTGCTTAGTGGTGAAGACCTTGGTCCCCTATTTGGGCGGCGACGGTGTTGCGATGTCGTATTCCTTCTTGGAGGCGTCGTTCGGGGATAGCAGTGGTGGCGGCTGGCGGCTTGTGCTGGCCTTGTTCACTTGCGCCTGCTCTAACGGCTTTCGTCCTGCACTGTGGCTGAGCCGGTGGCGGTGATGGCATTTCGACGGAGTTCGGCCCAAGTTTGCTGGTCTGCGCTTGCTCCTCTCCTAGCAGCCATGGTGTCCAAGTCCAAGTGGGATCTGGTGATTCGCTTCGCTTCGACGGTGCGGCGTCCTACGAGCCAGGACAAGAGGGTTGTGGCCCTCTGTGGCGGCGAAGACACTTGTTTCTTGCCCATGGCGGTCTCTTGAGTTTGGACAAGGGTACGATGCATCCTCGGTGGTGCCTTAATTCAAGACCATTGCTTCCCTCAGGTGTTGGTCCTAGTGTAGGGTGATGGCATTAGCACTGCTTGTTCCTCGCAGCTGTTGTTGCCTTTGAGCTGTTCTGTCCAGCGCTGTGTATCAGCTATTTTTCTTTCCTTTTCTCCTGTTTTTAGTTTTTTCCTCTTGTAACCCTCTATGATTTGTCCTCCTGGCCGGTTGATGGCTTTGTTAATTCAAAGCCGGGCTTTTGAGCATTTTCTCTAAAAAAACACTAGCATAAGTAGGAGTTGTTTGAGCCCTGATGTGCCTACTCATTCATGTTTGTTTGTCATGCCTGCTACCGCGTAGAGTTGAGTCAGGTCTGATTCATCGAGGATGAATTGGAATGGTGATGAACATGTCCTAATGTGTGAGCTAAGTGTGTGAACACGATTTGGTAAAGGTAGCGGTGAGAGGCCATGTAGGAGTACATGGTGGGTTGTCTCAGTGAAATCGTTCTTAGAAACTGAGTTTTGTGTTTGTGATCCATGAATAGCTACTACCACTCATTGGGATCCTTAATTGACCCTCTCGACTTTTTAACTGCCCTAGTCCTCTGTCTAGGAGTTGCAACTAGTTTCTGGTGTTTATAGGATATGTGTTGGTGGCCGTGCATAGCGCTGACCGTAGGGGTGGGCTATGATGTGGTAGATACACCGTGGCACGGTGTACCGGGCGCCCGTTTGGTGTCTCAGGAACCCTGCACACATCGTTTGGGGTTGTGAGCGAAACTCCGGGCGGATCTCCTCGTGGATGGAACCCGAATAGGCGATAAACCTAGACTAGAGACTTGTGTGGTTTAAGATAGCCACCGAGTCAAAGCTGGCTTGCTGCAGTTAAACTCCACCCCCCCCCCTTGGTGATACCGATGCATATGTAGTTAGTTCTGATGTAAGTCTTGCTGGGTACATTTGTACTCACGTTTGCTTAAATTATGTTTTGCAGAGAGACGTCAGTCTCTCTAGTAGTTCCGTGTGGACTTCGACGTTTAGCTTGATACCTCAGCTACGATCTTGTGCCCTCGGCAAGATCTGGTAGATAGTCAGGCTTCTTAGCCTTTTTCATTTGTAGATGTCTGTACTTACACATGTTAAGCTTCCGCATGTGCTTTGACTTGTATGCTCTGAATGTTGGGTCATGAGACCCATGTTTGTAATATCTCGCTCCTCAGAGCCTATTGAATAAACACTTTGAGTCGTAGAGTTTTGTTGTGATGCCATGTTGTATTTACACATATCAAGCATATTGTGTGTATGATTGAAATGCTTGGTATGTGTGGGATCCGACAACCTAGTTGTTTATCCTTGGTAGCCTCTCTTATGGGGAAATATAGTCTTGTGCTTCCATGAGCCATAGTAGTCCGCTACAGCCCGGTTCACCGGAGTCCTGCTAGCCCAACACTACTGCTCCGGAACACTTGACTGGCCGGCATGTGATTCACTTCGTTCCTGTGTCTGTTCCTTCGGGGAAATGTCACGCGGTGACATCCGGAGTCCTGCCTAGCCTACTACAGCCCGGTTCACCGGAGTCCTGTTAGCCCAGTGCTACAGCCCGGATTCGCACGCTGCTGACCGACATGCTCGATGTTGATTCATGTATGCCTGTCCCCATAAGTTAGTGCCACTTTGGGTTCACGACTAGTCATGTCGGCCCGGGTTCTCTGTCATATGGATGCTAGCGACACTATCATATATGTGAGCCAAAAGGCGCAAACGGTCCCGGGCCATGGTAAGGCGACACCCATGGGAATACCGTGCGTGAGGCCGCAAAGTGATATGAGGTGTTACCGGCTAGATCGATGTGACTTGGAATCGGGGTCCTGACATTGTTGTCGGGCATGAAACCCCCACAAAGCTATTCCTTAGAATAACACCTTAAGATGCAAATCAACCAAAGCCCTAATGTCACCTAGATATTCCAATGTCACCGCAAATATCCGTGGGTTTGTTCATACGATAAGCATCACACTATTTCAGATTCATTTATTTGATTCCCAAGGAGTGCCCCAAAATATATATCGAGAGTCGAGATGAGAACGTGTGCCAACTCCTATGCATAGGTCCTAAAGTCACGGAACCCGCAAGTTGATCACAATAATATACATCAAGTAACTCAATTATATATCCCAATGTCACTATAGATATCCTCATGCAAAACATATATTAAGTGCTCTCAAATCCTTAAAGACTCAATCCGATAAAAAAACTTCAAAGGGAAAACTCAATTCATCAAGAAGATAGAGAGGGTAAAAACTCCATATGATTCATCTATGTCAACAAAGCCCGCGTTACATCAAGATACAACACATAGCTACTGTGACATACCCTCATCCCCGAGGGAGGACTACTCCCTCCTCATCATGGTGGCCGCCGGGATGATGAAGATGGCCACCGGTGATGACCCCCCCCCCCTCCGACAGAGTGCCGGAGAAGGGCTCTAGATTGGATCTCATGGTTCTGGAACTGGCGGCGGCTGGAACAAAATTTTGTCGACCCCCCTAGGGTTTTTGGAATATTTGGGCATTTATAGAGAGAAGAGGCGGTGCGGGAGGCCATCGAGGTGGGCACATTTTTTGGGACTAACCTATTGATATAGTGCTCAGTGCCAGTTGCTATTTTTTGCTTGTTTTTACATCGCGGAAAATCAATATCAAACAGAGTCCAAATGCAGCAAAACTTTTTGGAGATTTTTTTGGACCAGAAGACATCTAGTGGGCAAGAGAAGCACCTGGGGGGGCCCCGGGGGGGCACAACCCACCTGGGCAAAAAAGTCTTCACCATTTCACTTATAGTTTGGACTACAATATTCTTTAACACTAGTGTGCACAAGTATATACCTTCCAAATATTTATAACCTAAGTACTAAACAACATTTCTGGATGGAACATACTGGAATGCATTGTTCATGTCAAAGTTAACCAATTTTCTGAAACCATTTCTTATTATTTATGCATTAAATCAATTTGAGGATATTGAACAGATATAGTTCAAAAACGAAACATTTACATTCACTTGTTAGTTTTTCTATAAAATTTAAATGTGGTACAAATATATTAAAATTGGCATGGCGTCATAAAACCACCTTTAAAATATATTAAAATTGGCATGGCACCATATCACTAAACTTGGATTGTATACATCTATGTAATTTCACACAATTTACAAAATATTGGAATCTTGAATTACAATTATTTATTAAGAACAAATTAAATCTTACTATTAACCTGCATGGAAATGCCATCAATAGATACTTGGGAAATTATGAATATTTCCATATATTATTCGTATATTTGGTGGTCCGTATGAATTTGGTATAAAGAATTGCAATACTAACTTGGCCACTTCAATATATATTTTTCTGAAAAAAGAAATATGCAAAGAACAAAACTGGAGAGTAGTAGTTTGGGCTGGCCTCAGTTGTCTTATTGGGCCATGACCCTGTTGTCGAAAATAGAAGGGAAAAAGGGAAGAAGAAGGGAAAGTAAACATGGGTTTGGCCCATTTGGTGGTAAAGGGAAATGAAAGAAAAAGGAAAAGGAGAGAGAAGAGATGTGTTTTGGCCCCTTAGATTTTCCTTCCTTTATGTTCCATCTTGTTATGTATTTTTCTATTTCTGAAATAACAAGATAAGGTACCTTGTATAGGACCTTACAAAAATATTTGTTTGCGGTATTCCAAATGTTTTGTACATGGAACATACTATTGTAGTGTTCATATCAAAGGTAGCATTTTTTTTAAATCATTTGCTATTATTTAGGTCTTAAATGAGTGTCGAGTTAATTACTAGATATTATTCAAATTTGAACTACATGTACCTCTCTCTATAGAAAAAGGTACATGTATCTCAGATAGGATCTGTAAATTCGAAATAAATTCATATTTTAAGTAATTATGCATCTTCCTTATATGTGATGTTTTTGGTGGTAACCCTCCTTTGGTCATGAAAAAGCACCACCCTATTGGGCATGGTAAACTTTCTTTTGATCGAGATGAAAAGTTTAGTGCCACCGCGGGATTTAGGCCAAAATTATCATAGTAAATTTGTCATAGAACAATAGATTATTGTAGTCGTGGTGTGTTGTGGTTGTGGGTAACCTTAGGCCTTCCACTATGTGATCGGTGCCCGGTACATTAAAATATTACAGATTGGGCATCGATGCTCTGAGAAATTTCTATGGCACCGGTCACACTATGTGCCTTTGCAGCCCATAGAAAAGTGGGACCACATGTATACATAAAAAATGGA
This sequence comes from Triticum aestivum, assembly GCF_018294505.1. Taxonomy (NCBI): domain Eukaryota; kingdom Viridiplantae; phylum Streptophyta; class Magnoliopsida; order Poales; family Poaceae; genus Triticum; species Triticum aestivum. The sequence continues at coordinate 732,643,564 of NC_057797.1, read as the reverse complement.
GCAAGCCAGCTTTCCCTCAATCCTTCGTACGAGTTCTCTAGTCCTCCTCTCTCTCATCCCGTTGATCCTTCACAGTTTAACATATTTTATTGCAATGCTAGAAGTGGGCATTGGTGCACCAACTTGCTTCGGTTCCCTGAAAAAATAGTATGGCACCGGCTGGGCAATGGAGGGCATCGGTGCCAAATGAACCAAAGTGTATTTGGCACCACTTTTGGCCTACATAGTGAAGGGCCTTACCTGATTCTTAAGTGGGCCTGGCTCGTTGGTTCGTGCATGCAACCAATCATGCCTTATGTGATCCACTCAAAAAAGATCGATCATGATTACTTAATCGGGTAAGCATTGAACAAAATTTGGAGTGGGAAAAAAAATCTGCGGAGCAACAAGAATGAAAAATCTTGAGAAAACAAAAATATCTGTGTCAAAAATAAACAAATAAATAAATAAATGAAGTCCCAATGGAATCAATGGGTCGTGTATGCGACGTGGTAGATAGATCGGCCGGCCAACCATTGCCGCTTGGTGCGTGCCACGACCACGATCAGACTGCAGCTGGATATGCATGGGTCGATCAGTACTGCGGCAGGCTGCACTCGGGGCCGGGCTTCTTGTTGTCCCTGTAGTCCACGCAGTAGTCGTAGATCCTGTGAGACTTCTGCACCTCCTGCATCTTGGCCCGCTGCTGGTCGGTGAGGCCAGCACAGTTCTGCTGCCGCCCGCCGTGGCTGAACGCCCCGGCGCAGCCGTAGACGCAGGAGTCGGCTCCGTCGCAGGGGCAGACGTCGAGGACCATGTCGCGGTAGCCGGCGACGAAGGGTGCCTTGGACCAGTCGGCCTTGACGCGGCCGCCCTGCGTGGCCCAGTCCTCCGCCGACCAGATGCTGGAGTAGCCGAACATGGGACGCTTGATCGGGTACGCAATGCCCTTGTCCCGGTAGTTCCGGAACACCCGGATGGGGACGTCGTCGACGTACCAGACGATCATGCAGGGCGTCCAGGAGATGGTGTAGGCATGGAAGTCAGCGGTGGGGTCGAACCAGGGCACGAACTGCATCTCCTTCTTGCCCACGCCGTCGGCGAACACGTTGGTGTGCAGCGTGTAGGGCTGCCCGGTCTCGTTCCCCAGGAACTCGAAGTCGATCTCGTCATGGTCGGCCCCCACGGACGATGTCTGGTGATTTACAATCAATGAAATGGTGCACATACGGTCAGTATCGCAGTACAAGCTCATTGGTAATAAGTATACTATAGGAATAGGATACGTACGTAGTATGTGGTGACGGTGCCGGCGGAGTTCCCCGGGACGAGCTTGATGAGGGTGGAGACGCTGCCGTAGATGAACTGCTTCTTCGTCTGCAGCAAGCAGCCGGAGGAGTTGCTCTTTAGGGACATGGTCAGGCCGTGGCCGTCGTCGGAGAAGGCCGCGTTCTCGGGGTTCCACTTGATGTCACAGTTGTCACGAAAACTGGCACTCGCGAGGCCGATGACCGTCGCCGCCATCGCCACCAGGAGGAGGGCCCTCCTTGAGCTCTCCATCTTCTCCTACTTCGTAGTTGGCACTAGCTTAGCTTTTGGTGGTGTAGGAAGTGTATGTCAAGAAGACTTGATGAAAATGCAGAGGTGCACAAGGGCTTTATATAATCCTCTCTGCGTTGCGGATCTGTGCTCATTATTTTCAGTCAAATGCAAAAGTGTCTGCTGCGCACGTAGTGTAGTATGTAAGCTGGGTTAGTTTGCGCCATGCATGTCTTATTATTCTCTCTTCAGGTTGCAGCTACCTAGTGCTTGTTGTCGGTTTGTTCAATTATCATATGGATTGCTTGCATTGAGAGCGTCTAGATTTGACGACATAGTTAGTGCTCAGCACAACGGTGTTTCGTACTTCCGCTTGGTTGCATGCCAAACTGCACACCTGTCGATGAAATGAGATGAGGGAGTGCGCCAACTGTGAGCCAAGAAGGGAAAGACACTAGTAGTACATAAATGGGCATTAGAGGCGTTCCACGTAGGGAAGCGGTTTTCACCCAAAACATTTCAGCCACCTCTAATAGCCTAACCGAGGCAGTTAATCATCCTCGTGAAACTCATGCATGCGATTAAAGTAGCAAAACCGTCTCTAATAACTAGTTGAGGCTGTCCTTAAATCTAGTCAAGAGGCGGTTTTCCGGCAAAGAAGATATCGGGCGGTGATTGGTCCGAAAAGACAACGTGAAAAGTTAAGATAGGTAGACTACGACAAGGGGAATATAAATCTTTGGATTTTAGAACCGTGTTTCATATGTTGGATGTGAAGTCTACAAAACTTTTGTATATGTCGCTTTGACATATTGAACATATATGAATGTATTATGAGATGCAATGGTTTTTTGTGGTGAATGAGAATGTGTGTGTGAAAGTGTTATTTAGGAATTTTAATTGCAGGGCTGGCTGCAAACAATAATTAAAATGCCAACCCTAAATAAGAATGGGAGGCGGTTCTGAATTGCAAAACCATTTCGAATGAGAGTATTCTCATTAGATGGAGCGCACCGAAATGTAAAGCATTGTAAGTAGTTTTGTTTAGGGAACCGCCTGCTACGGTACAACCTTGGAGACATTCTAAACGGTCAACCGCATTCGATAGTCTAAGCATTTTACAATTGTGCCATTTTATTTTTAGGATTAGCTAGTACTTGGAGAGATAGCTAATTGCATATTTGTTTATGTGATGTGTTTGGAAATTAATTGTTACTTCTAGTGTGTTCGCATGACGACATAGTTATTTTCTATGTCTATATTAATGAATATTATTGCCACATATTGATTTTTTTGTTTGGTTACTCGCAATTATGAATTTTTTGTTATGTTAAAAAACTGAAAGTTAATGTTTTTCCTAATTATGTTGTAGCCTAAGACTAGTTCTTCTCATGTGGCTAGTCCGAGTGGTATTGTCAATGATGGTTGGGAAAATATCCATGTTGGCAGGTGTGGTAACCATGCCAATCAAGACAACGAGAAAGGTGTGTCTACCTAAATGACATGTACGGTTATGTCTCGTGGCAGCAAATTCAATCCTTTTGGAGTATGTTGCCGTAACGAAAGAATTTCTAGCAAATGTGATGAATTTTGGTGATGCCTTTGATATTAGCATCAGTGATATCTTTTGTTATGATGAACTTGTATTTTAACTGGTCTACTTGTGCATTGATGAATGCATATGGAAATGAATTTCATGGAGTATTGGATGTAGTGATTTAGTTGTGATTTGAGAGTAAAATGTACCATACAATACTGAGAATAATCTTTATAATAAAAACCATAATTTTTGGTTTCTTATTTCCCTAAAGGTAACATCCGCAAGGAACCTTATTGACATTTCCTGACAGTGTACACCGTCAGGTTTTCTGTTTGTCTAGTGAGTAGTACATTCTCGGGGGTTACATTTCTCTTAGAGGTTGCCAGCATAAGGTTTACCTTTTTCCTTAAGGTTTCTACCGTAATGTTTTATTATCTTGTCGGTTGTTCCATCTCAAAGGGGAAATACACTAACGTACGTGGCGCCGGGTTCCTGGGGCTTTTGGCTATTGGTATTTTACTGTCATGTTTTATTTTCCTGATGGTAAAACATACTATCATGGCTTTCTGTCAACAAGTGCTTGTTGCCGGCTTGTTCAATTATCACATCAATTGATTGTTTCTTGGACGAGTCTTTGTCAGCACAATTGAGCTCTTTACTTTTGATTGGGTGCATACAATATTGCACACTCGTCGGTGAGACATAGACGATGGAATGAAACATAAATGAGCTAAGATGGGAAACTGGATGGTGTGTATACTTAATTAAATGTCGAGTTCAAGGAATATTTCTGCAACATGCGCATCCCTAATGAATTCATCCATTCAATAAGAAGGAATTTTGATCTCTATGTTAGAAAGAGTTCACTGTGACTGAGTTTCCCAGGATGAGCTTGACGCGGGTGGAGACGCTGTCGTAGATGAACTGCTGCTTCGTCTGCAGCAAGCAGCCGGAGGGAGTTGCTCTTTAGGGACATGATCAGGCCATGGCCGTCGTCGGAGAAGGCAGCATTCTTGGCATTCCACTTTATGTTGCAGTTGTTGTTGGAACTGTGTCGAATATAATGTACCACATAGGCTACAGTTGAACTATGAGTTGTATTGTGTTTACATAGGATATGAAGTCGTGTTCTAATTGGACACTTGTATCCTAGGCCTCTTATATAATGAAAGGGTAGACACATGATGTAACTTATGCCAACATAATAGCACAAACGCGGAAGAGGGAGCCGGCGGTGTGTCAGCACCCGGGTGGCCGGTGTGCAGTATTGTGACAGTGTCATGAGGAGGAGTGCATGTAGTCATGCCCCGGGGATGTAGCCGAGTTCGGTGAACCTCGTTAACAAATATCGGTGCCATGCCTTGTCGGCCCACTGGAAAGGGGGGTTCCCAGGGGAGACGAACCACTTGATAGAGGCAAAGGTGTCCCGATGTTTCGATGAGATAGATATCGTTTTCCATGGGAGTCGACTTTGACGATCCGACTAGGAACGTGCGAAGACGTCGCGCCTTAGCAATCGCTAAACCAACTTCCAAGGGTTATTGACCACGCCGGAGCACGATCAACCTGACCACGAGGGTCTATTTCCTGCGAGCAAACGAAGAACAAGCAAGAAACTGAGATTGCAATCTGAATATTGCGAATAAAAGAGGAAAGCTTTATTAATGAAGGTGGGGTTCTGTGACGTCTTGATCTGGTCGTTGGACACAAACGAAGGACGCGAAGTTGCAGCTATGGCGAACTTTTAGTCTAAACAAAACCTAAAGTCTAAACGATGCCCTAAGGGCTGTATATATGGAAGAGAGAGGGGGAATTTCGTAGCCCTTGGAGAAGGGGTCCGAAACCAACTCTAACTCTTGTTTTCCCACACATACGGACTCTAAAAACAGCCTATACTTAAGTATTTCGAAAATACATGGGCCTGGCCCAATAATAAGGTGACGCAGCACCTAGAATAGGCTCTGGACGAAATTTATGAAGTGACATCTTATATATTTCATCCAAGGCTTCAGGCACTCCTTATGGTGGCTTCAAAGTCCTGAAATCATCACTTGTAACTCCGTTCTTTATCCCCTTGCGCATGCCCTCATCTCCATGCTTGAACTTGCTCCAAGGTTCATCTTTCTTGTCCAAGCTAGGCCCTTCATTTGTAAGCAAAACAAATGTATCCAATTTAGGCAGCATCATATTCTCATGAGCATTAGAATCGTTACCAAGAAATGAAAGTACCTGATAATTCAATTGGCGTGCGCGAGCTCTAGTAATTGGTCCAGTATGTATAGCAGCAGGGGCTGTGGGTGTAACAATGGCATTGATGTCCTCATCATCCTCCCCTTCTTGAAATGAAGTCGTCCTCGACGAAAGCTCATCTTCCTCATCCAAATAAGACTTCAAATTTGCAATGCTAAAAGTGGGACTAACCCCAAAATCTGCAGGTAGCTCAAGTTTATATGCATTATCATTTATTTTCTCTAACACCTTAAAAGGACCATCATCACGTGGCATTAGCTTTGATTTGCGCAAATTAGGAAATCTATCCTTGCGCAAATGTAACCAAACAAGATCTCCAGGTGCAAACACAACATGTTTTCTACCCTTATCTCCAGCAAGTTTATATTTAGCATTCATACGCTCAATGTTTTCCTTAGTTAACACATGCATTTATAAAATCAATTCAGCACGTTCTTTAGCATCAAAATTAATCTTCTCCGAAGATGGAAGAGGCAACAAATCAATAGGTGCACGAGGTAGGAAACCATACACAATTTCAAAAGGGCACATCTTAGTAGTAGAATGCAATGAACGATTATAAGAAAATTCAATATGAGGCAAGCATTCTTCCCACATTTTCTTATTATTCTTCAAAACAGCCCTAAGCATAGTAGACAATGTTCTATTGACTACTTCAGTTTATCCATCAGTTTGGGGGTGACAAGTAGTACTAAAAAGTAGTTTAGTCCCCAACTTAGCCCATAAACATCTCCAAAAGTGGCTAAGAAATTTAGTATCACGATCTGAAACAATAGTATTTGGCACACCATGCAAGCGAATAATTTCACGAAAGATCAAATTAGCAACATTAACAGCATCATCGCTTTTATGACATGGTATAAAATGTGCCATTTTCGAGAACCTATCCATGACAACAAATATGCTATCCCTCCCCTTCTTTGTTCGAGGTAAACTTAAAACAAAGTCCATAGATATATCCTCCCAAAGAACACTAGATACAGGCAAAGGCATATATAAACCATGAGGATTGAGTCGTGACTTAGCTTTTTGACATGTAGTGCAGTGAGCAACAAAACGCTCAACATCCCGTCTCATCTGGCGAAAAGAAATGTGTAGCAAGTATATCCTCCGTCTTCTTGACGCCAAAGTGTCCCATTAATCCTCCTCCATGCGCCTCCTGCAACAACAAAAGACGAACAGAGCTAGCTGGAATGCATAGCTTGTTAGCACGAAACACAAATCCATCATTAAGAACGAACTTGTTCCAAGTTCTCGCTTCCTTACAATTCTGCAATACATCTTTAAATTCAGCATCATGCATATATTGATCTTTGATGATCTCCAAACCAAATATTTTAAAGTCAAGTTGTGAAAGCATAGTATAACGACGAGACAAAGCATCAGCAATAACATTTTCTTTACCCTTTTTGTGTTTAATGACATAAGGGAAAGTCTCAATGAATTCAACCCATTTAGCATGTCTACGGTTCAGTTTTGCTTAACTTTTAATGTGTTTCAAAGATTCATGATCAGAATGTATAACAAATTCCTTGGGCCATAAATAATGTTGCCATGTTTCTAAGGTCCGAACAAGAGCATATAATTCTCTATCATAAGTAGAATAGTTCAGACTAGGCCCACTCAATTTTTCAGAAAAGTATGCAACAAGTTTGCCATCTTGTAATAACACATCTCCTAATACAATTCCACTAGCGTCACATTCAAGCTCAAAAGTCTTATTAAAATCAGGAAGTTGGAGTAAAGGAGCATGTGTCAACTTATCTTTCAATACCGTGAAAGCTTCTTCCTGTGCGGTACCCCAAACAAAAGGCACATCCTTCTTTGTAAGCTCGTTGAGAGGTGCAGCAGTGGTGCTGAAATCTCTCACAAAACGCCTATAGAAACCAGCGAGACCAAGGAAACTTCTCACTTGTGTGACCGTTTTGGGCTGCGGCCAACTCTCAATAGCTTCAATCTTGGCTTTATCAACTTCAATTCCCTGTGGAGTAACAACATAGCCAAGAAAAGATACTCGGTCGGTGCAAAAGGTGCACTTTCCAAGGTTACCAAACAAACGTGCATCACATAGAGCAATAAAAATAGCACATAAATGTTCCAAATGTTCCTCCAAAGATTTACTATAAATCAGTATATCATCAAAATAGACGACCACAAATCGTCCAATGAAAGCACGTAAAACTTCGTTCATTAACCTCATGAAAGTACTAGGTGCATTAGTTAACCCAAAAGGCATGACTAACCACTCATATAATCCAAACTTAGTTTTAAATGTTGTTTTCCATTCATCTCCCAATTTCATACGAATTTGATGGTATCCACTACGAAAATCAACTTTGGAGAATATTGTAGAGCCACTCAATTCATCAAGCATGTCGTCTAGCCTAGGAATAGGATGACGATAACGAATAGGGCCGTAGCATCAAAGGACCTTCCGGGAGGGGATCCTTTGGCTCCATCAAGACCCCTAAGGCCTGGGAAGGAGGAGAGACAATACCTGACCAGGGCTCCTCCATGCGGGTCCCACCGGCATGGCGCGAGACTGTAGTGGCAACAAGACGGGGTATAGGCCCCCTTTTGACTTTGAGCCGCATGGAGGTTTATTGTGGGGAGGGGTCATCCACAGTGACCTATATAGATTCTCCCACTCGATGTGGAGCTACAGGAAGGCACTGTAGCTCCTCGTGACAGATGACTAGGGACCGTGCCCGGTGGTTGTTTGGGCAATACGGGTCCCCCTCTCTACACCCTCAACAAAGGGAAGAACGCATCCGCCCGCTGGTGGGGCGTGGGAAGGGAGCCTCGCCCTATAAATAGAAGAAAGGGAGTAGGGTGTTACACACACTCATATATCAACAAAGAGAGGGAGTAGGGTGTTACACCATCACGGTGGCCTGAACCTGGGTAAACTTCGGTGTCTCCCTTTCCCTCTCCTTCATCTCCGGCATAGATGACCTGGGCGAGAAGGCGTGTTCAGTCCCTGGCCGAACTCACAAAGGGTTGTCGTACACAACCCAATGTCTGGTTCCTAGACACCGACATTTGGCGAGCCATGTAGGGGGGATGAGGTTGAAGGAAATATGCCCTAGAGGCAATAATAAAGTTATTATTTATTTCCTTATTTCATGATAAATGTTTATTATTCATGCTAGAATTGTATTAACTGGAAACATAATACATGTGTGAATACATAGACAAACATAGTGTCACTAGTATGCCTCTACTTGACTAGCTCGTTAATCAAAGATGGTTAAGTTTCCTAACCATAGACATGAGTTGTCATTTGATTAACGGGATCACATCATTAGGAGAATGATGTGATTGACTTGACCCATTCCGTTAGCTTAGCACTTGATCGTTTAGTATATTGCTATTGCTTTCTTCATGACTTATACATGTTCCTATGACTATGAGATTATGCAACTCCCGTTTACCGGAGGAACACTTTGTGTGCTACCAAACGTCACAACATAACTGGGTGATTATAAAGGTGCTCTACAGGTGTCTCCGAAGGTACTTGTTGAGTTGGCGTATTTCGAGATTAGGATTTATCACTCCGATCGTCGAAGAGGTATCTCTGGGCCCACTCGGTAATACACATCACTATAAGCCTTGCAAGCATTGTAACTAATGAGTTAGTTGCGGGATGATGTATTACGGAACGAGTAAAGAGACTTGCCGGTAACAAGATTAAACTAGGTATTGAGATACCGACGATCGAATATCGGGCAAGTAACATGCCGATGACAAAGGGAACAACGTCTGTTGTTATACGGTTCAACCGATAAAGATCTTCGTAGAATATGTAGGAGCCAATATGGACATCCAGGTTCCACTATTGGTTATTGACCAGAGAAGTGTCTCGGTCATGTCTACATAGTGCTCGAACCCGTAGGGTCCGCACGCTTAACGTTCGTTGACGATATAGTATTTATGAGTTATGTATGTTGGTAACCGAATGTTGTTCAGAGTTCCAGATAATATCACGGACATGAAGAGGAACTCCGGAATAGTCCGGAGATAAAGTTTGATATATGGGATAATAGTGTTTGGTCACCGGAAGGGTTCCGGAATTCACCGGAAGGGGTTCCGGATGTTTCGCGAAATGTTTGGGTACGAGAACACTTTATATGGGCCAAAGGGGAAAGCCCACAAGGTTTTTGGAAAGCACAAAAGGAAGTTTTGCGGAGTCCAGGGGCCAGACGCCAGGGTCCCTGGCGTCTGGGTCCAGACGCCGGGAACCCTGGAGCCTACCCCTGGAGTCCGAGAAGGACTCTTGCCTTTCGGGTGAAACCGACTTTGTGGAGGCTTTTACTCCAAGTTTCGACCCCAAGGCTCAACATATAAATAGAGGGGTAGGGCTAGCACCCAAGACACATCAAGAAACACCAAGTCATGTGTCGGCTACTTCGTCCCCTCTAGTTTATCCTCTGTAATAGTTTTCGTAGTGCTTAGCCGAAGCCCTGCAGAGATTGTTCTTCACCAACACCGTCACCACGCCGTCGTGCTGCCGGAACTCATCTACTACTCCGCCCCTCTTGCTGGATCGAGAAGGCGAGGATGTCATCGAGTTGAACGTGTGCTGAACGCGGAGGTGCCGTACGTTCGGTACTTGATCGGGACGGATCGTGAAGGTGTACGACTACATCAACTGCGTTGATAAACGCTTCCGCTTACAGTCTATGAGGGTACATAGACAATACTCTCCCCTCTCGTTGCTATGCATCACCATGATTCTGCGTGTGCATAGGATTTTTTTTGAAATTACTACATTCCCCAACAGTGGCATCCGAGCCAGGTTTATGCGTAGATGTTATATGCACGAGTAGAACACAAGTGAGTTGTGGGTGATACAAGTCATACTGCTTACCAACATGTCATACTTTGGTTCGGCGGTATTGTTGGATGAAGCGGCCCGGACCGACATTACGCCTACGCTTACGCGAGACTGGTTCTATCTACATGCTTTGCACATAGGTGGCTGGCGGGTGTTAGTTTCTCCAACTTTAGTTGAACCGAGTGTGGCCACGCCCGGTCCTTGAGAAGGTTAAAACAGCACTAACTTGACGAACTATCATTGTGGTTTTGATGCGTAGGTAAGAACGGTTCTTGCTCAGCCCGTAGCAGCCACGTAAAACTTGCAACAACAAAGTAGAGGACGTCTAACTTGTTTTTGCAGGGCATGTTGTCATGTGATATGGTCAAGACATGATGCTATATTTATTGTATGAGATGATCATGTTTTGTAACGGAATTATCGGCAACTGGTAGGAGCCATATGGTTGTCGCTTTATTGTATGCAATGCAATCGCCCTGTAATTGCTTTACTTTATCACTAAGCAGTAGAGATAGTCGTAGAAGCAATAGTTGGCGAGACGACAACGATGCTACGATGGAGATCAAGGTGTCGCGCCGGTGACAATGGTGATCATGATGGTGCTTCGGAGATGGAGATCACAAGCACAAGATGATGATGGCCATATCATATCACTTATATTGATTGCATGTGATGTTTATCCTTTATGCATCTTATTTTGCTTTGTTTGACGGTAGCATTATAAGATGATCTGTCACTAAATTTCAAGATAAAAGTGTTCTCCCTGAGTATGCACCGTTGCCAAAGTTCATCGTGCCGAGACACTAGGTGATGATCGGGTGTGATAAGCTCTACGTTCGCATACAATGGGTGCAAGCTAGTTTTGCACACACAAAATACTCGGGTTAAACATAACGAGCCTAGCATATGCAGATATGGCCTCGGAACACTGGAGACCGAAGGTCGAGCATGAATCATATAGTAGATATGATCAACATAGTGATGTTCACCATTGAAAACTGCTCCATCTCACGTGATGATCGGACATGGTTTAGTTGATATAGATCACGTGATCACTTAGATGATTATAGGGATGTCTATCTAAGTGGGAGTTCTTAAGTAATATGATTAATTGAACTTTAATTTATCATGAACTTAGTCCTAGTAGTATTAGCATATCTATGTTGTAGATCAATAGCTCACGTTTAGCTCCTCTGTTTTATTTTCGATATGTTCCTAGAGAAAAACTAAGTTGAAAGATGTTAGTAGCAATGATGTAGATTGGATCCATGATCTGAGGATTATCCTCATTGCTGCACAGAAGAATTATGTCTTTGATGCACCGCTAGGTGACAGACCTATTGCAGGAGCAGATGCAGACGTTATGAACGTTTGTCTAGCTCAATATGATGACTACTTGATAGTTTAGTGCACCATGCTTAACAGCTTAGAATCGGGGCATCAAAGACGTTTTGAACGTCATGGATCATATGAGATGTTCCAGGAGTTGAAGTTAATATTTCAAGCAAATACCCGAGTTGAGAGATATGAAGTATCCAACAAGTTCTATAGCTAAAAGATGGAGGAGAATAGCTCAAGCAGTGAGCATGTGCTCAGATTGTCTGGGTACTACAATCGCTTGAATCAAGTGGGAGTTAATCTTCCAGATAAAATAGTGATTGACAGAATTCTCTAGTCACCATCACCAAGTTAGTAGAACTTTGTGATGAACTATAGTATGCAAGGGATGACGAAAATGATTCCCGAGCTTTTCATGATGATGAAATCGATGAAGGTAGAAATCAAGAAAGAGCATCAAGTGTTGATGATTAACAAGACCACTAGTTTCAAAAAAAGGGCAAAGGGAAAGAAAGGGAACTTCAAGAAGAACGACAAGCAAGTTGCTGCTCAAGTGAAGAAGTCCAAGTCTGGACCTAAGCATGAGACTAAGTGCTTCTACTGCAAAGGGACTGGTCACTGGAAGCGGAACTACCCCAAGCATTTGGTGGATAAGAAGGATGGCAAAGTGAACAATGCTATATTTGATATACATGTTATTGATGTGTACTTTACTAGTGTTTATAGCAACCCCTCGGTATTTGATACCGGTTCAGTTGTTAAGAGTAGTAACTTGAAACGGGAGTTGTAGAATGAACAAAGACTAGTTAAGGGTGAAATGACGATGTGTGTTGGAGGTGGTCCCAAGATTGATATGATCATCATCACACACTCCCTATAGTTTCGGGATTAGTGTTAAACCTAAATAAATGTTATTTGGTGTTTGCATTGAGCATGAATATGATCTGATCATGTTTATTGTAATACGGTTATTCATTTAAGTTAGAGAATAATTGTTGTTCTTTTTACATGAATAAAACCTTCTATGGTCATACACCCAATGAAAATGGTTTGTTGGATCTCGATCGTAGTGATACACATATTCATAATATTGAAGCCAAAAGATGCAAAGTTAATAATGATGGTGCAACTTATTTGTGGCACTGCCGTTTAGGTCATATTGGTGTAAAGCGCATGAAGAAACTCCATGCTGATGGGCTTTTGGAATCACTTGATTATGAATCATTTTGATGCTTGCGAACCATGCCTCATGGGCAAGTTGACTAAGACTCTGTTCTCCAAAACAATGGAGCGAGCCACTGACTTATTGGAAATAATACATACCGATGTATGCGGTCCAATGAGTGTTGAGACTCACGGCGGGTATCATTGTTTTCTGACCTTCACACATGATTTGAGCAGATATGTGTATATCTACTTGATGAAAAATAAATCTGAAACATTTGAAAAGTTCATATAATTTCAGAGTGAAGTGGAAAATCATCATAACAAGAAAATAAAGTTTCTACGATCTGATCGTGGAGGAGAATATTTGAGTTACGAGTTTTGGTCTTCATTTGAAACAATGCAAAATAGTTTTGCAACTCACGCCACCTGGAACACCACAGCATAATGGTGTGTCCAAACATCATAAACGTACTTTATTAGATATGGTACAATCTATGATGTCTCTTACCGATTTACCACTATCGTTTTGGGGTTATGCATTAGAAGACCGCAGCATTCACGTTAAATAGGGCACCATCTAAATCCGTTGAGACGACTCCTTATGAACTATGGTTTGGCAAGAAACCAAAGTTCTCATTTCTTAAAGTTTGGGGTTGCGATGCTTATGTGAAAAAGTTTCATCTTGATAAGCTCAAACCCAAGTCGGAGAAGTGCGTCTTCATAGGATACCTAAAAGTAACTGTTGGGTACACCTTCTATCACAGATCCGAAGGCAAGATATTTGTTGCTGAGAATGGATCCTTTCTATAGAAGGAGTTTCTCTCGAAAGAAGTGAGTGTGAGGAAAGTAGAACTTGATGAGGTAACTGTACCTGCTCCCTTATTGGAAAGTAGTTCATCACAGAAATCTTTTTCTGTGACTCCTACACCAATTAGTGAGGAAGCTAATGATGATGATCATGTAACTTCAGATCAAGTTACTACCGAACCTCGTAGGTCAACCAGAGTGAGATCTGCACCAGAGTGGTACGGTAATCCTGTTCTGGAGGTCATGTTAATTGACCATGACGAACGTACGAACTATGAGGAAGCGATGATGGGCCCAGATTCCGTGAAATGGCTTGAGGCCATGAAATCTGAGATAGGATCCATGTAAGAGAACGAAGTATGGACTTTCGTTGACTTGCCCGATGATCGGCAAGCCATAGAAAATAAATGGATCTTCAAGAGGAAGACGGGCGCTGATAGTAGTGTTACTATCTTCAAAGCTCGAATTGTCGCAAAAGGTTTTTGACAAGTTCAAGGTGTTGACTATGATGAGATTTTCTCACTCGTAGCGATGCTTAAGTCTGTTCGAATCATGTTAGCAAATTACCACATTTTATGAAATCTGGCAAATGGATGTCAAAACTACATTCCTTAATGGATTTCTTAAATAAGACTTGTATATGATGCAACCAGAAGGTTTTGTCGATCCTAAAGGTGCTAACAAAATATACAAGCTCTAGTGATCCATCTATGGACTGGTGCAAGCATCTCGGAGTTGGAATATACGCTTTGATGAGTTGATCAAAGCATATAGTTTTATACCGACTTGCGGTGAAGCATGTATTTACAAGAAAGTGAGTGGGAGCACTACAACATTTCTGATAAATATATGTGAATGACATATTGTTGATCGGAAATAATGTAGAATTTTTCTGGAAAGCATAAAGGAGTATTTGAAAGGAGTTTTTCAAAATAAAGATCTCGGCGAAGCTGCTTACATATTGGGCATCAAGATCTATAGAGATAGATCAAGACGCTTGATAAGTTTTTTCAATGAGTGCATACCTTGACAAGATTTTGAAGTAGTTCAAAATGGAACAGTCAAAGAAAGAGTTCTTGCCTGTGTTACAAGGTGCGAAATTGAGTAAGAGTCAAAGCCCGACCACGGCAGAAGATAGAAAGAGAATGAAAATCATTCCCTGTGCCTCAGCCATAGGTTCTATAAAGTATGCCATGCTGTGTACCAGATCTATTGTATACCCTACACTGAGTTTAGCAAGGGAGTACAATAGTGATCTAGGAGTAGATCACTAGACAACGGTCAAAATTATCCTTAGTGGAATAAGGATATGTTTCTTGATTATGGAGGTGACAAAAGGTTCATCGTAAAGGGTTACGTCAATGCAAGTTTTGACACTGATCCAGATGACTCTATGTCTCAATCTGGATACATATTGAAAGTGGGAGCAATTAGCTACAGTAGCTCCGTGCAGAGCATTGTTGACATAGAAATTTGCAAAATACATACGGATCCGAATGTGGCATACCCATAGACTAAACATCTCTCACAAGCAAAACATGATCACACCTTAGTACTCTTTGGGTGTTAATCACATAGCGATGTGAAATAGATTATTGACTCTAGTAAACCCTTTGGGTGTTGGTCACATGACGATTTGAACTATGGGTGTTAATCACATGGTGATGTGAACTATTAGTGTTAAATCACATGGCGATGTGAACTAGATTATTGACTCTAGTGCAAGTGGGAGACTGAAGGAAATATGCCCTAGAGGCAATAATAAAGTTATTATTTATTTCCTTATTTCATGATAAATGTTTATTATTCATGCTAGAATTATATTAACTGGAAACATAATACATGTGTGAATACATAGACAAACATAGTGTCACTAGTATGCCTCTACTTGACTAGCTCGTTAATCAAAGATGGTTAAGTTTCCTAACTATAGACATGAGTTGTCATTTGATTAACGGGATCACATCATTAGGAGAATGATGTGATTGACTCGACCCATTCCGTTAGCTTAGCACTTGATCGTTTAGTATGTTGCTATTGCTTTCTTCATGACTTATACATGTTCCTATGACTATGAGATTATGCAACTCCCGTTTACTGGAGGAACACTTTGTGTGCTACCAAACGTCACAACGTAACTGAGTGATTATAAAGGTGCTCTACAGGTGTCTCCGAAGGTACTTGTTGAGTTGGCGTATTTCGAGATTAGGATTTGTCACTCCGATCGTCGGAGAGGTATCTCTGGGACCACTCGGTAATACACATCACTATAAGCCTTTCAAGCATTGTAACTAATGAGTTAGTTGCGGGATGATGTATTACGGAACGAGTAAAGAGACTTGCCGGTAACAAGATTAAACTAGGTATTGAGATACCGAGGATCGAATATCGGGCAAGTAACATGTCGATGACAAAGGGAACAACGTCTGTTGTTATGCGGTTTGACCGATAAAGATCTTCGTAGAATATGTAGGAGCCAATATGGGCATCCAGGTTCCACTATTGGTTATTGACCAGAGAAGTGTCTCGATCATGTCTACATAGTGCTCAAACCCGTAGGGTCCACACGCTAAACGTTCGTTGACGATATAGTATTTATGAGTTATGTATGTTGGTAACCGAATGTTGTTCGGAGTTCCGGATAAGATCGCGGACATGACGAGGAACTCCGGAATAGTCCGGAGATAAAGTTTGATATATGGGATAATAGTGTTTGGTCACCGGAAGGGTTCCATAATTCACCGGAAGGGTTCCGTAATTCACCGGAAGGGATTCCGGATGTTTCCCGAAATGTTTGGGTACGAGAACACTTTATTTGGGCCAAAGGGGAAAGCCCACAAGGTTTTTGGAAAGCGCAAAAGGAAGTTTTGCGGAGTCCAGGGGCCAGACGCCAGGGTCCCTGGTGTCTGGGTCCAGACGCCGGGAACCCTGGCGTCTGACCCTAGAGTCCGAGAAGGATTCTTGCCTTTCAGGTGAAACGACTTTGTGGAGGCTTTTACTCCAAGTTTTGACCCCAAGGCTCAACATATAAATAGAGGGGTAGGTCTAGCACGCAAGACACATCAAGAAACACCAAGCCGTGTGTCGGCTACCCCGCCCTCTCTAGTTTATCCTCTGTAATAGTTTTCGTACTACTTAGGCGAAGCCCTACGGAGATTGTTCTTCACCAACACCGTCACCACGCCATCGTGCTGTCAGAACTCATCTACTACTTCGCCCCTCTTGCTGGATCGAGAAGGCGAGGACGTCATCGAGCTGAACGTGTGCTGAACGCGGAGGTGCCGTACGTTCGGTACTTGATCGGGACGGATTGTGAAGGTGTACGACTACATCAACCGCGTTGATAAACGTTTCCGCTTACGGTCTATGAGGGTACGTAGACAATACTATCCCCTCTCATTGCTATGCATCACCATGATCCTGCGTGTGCGTAGGAATTTTTTTTGAAATTACTACGTTCCTCAATAGAGGTGTCTCGTTTCGTTGATCCACGTAGCCCTCATCGTTGTTTCCCCAAGATCTATAGGACTGACTCACGGTGTCCTGAACTAGGGGGTACTCACCATGTCATCTCCCAACCAAGTGGATTGAGCCGAGGACCCCCATGGAGGTTCACTCATGGGCCACTTCGGGCATCCCATGACGCGTACAAGGAGGATTCCACAAGACTTGGCGTCCATGCCTAGGACTCTGCTAAACCCTAGGCCTCCGATACATTATATAAACCAAGGCCAGGCTAGTCAATAGATGATCTCATATTCATTAAAACAATCTCGTGGTAGATACATGTACTATGTATTATCCCACATATGAATACAATCAAAAGCAGGACGTAGGGTATTATCTCTTCGAGACAGCTCAAACCTGAGTAAAATCGTGTGTCCGTGTTACCATCGCTCCTAGACGCCTAGCTTAGGACCCCTACTACGTGTTAGCATGCATATCCGATTGCCTCGTTTCCACTAACACAACCACCTCCGGGCACTGAGACGTCGGCTAAGGGTTGTCTTGTTGGTACGGAGACACCCTGTCGTGGTTCTAAGTCTGACAGTAGTGTAGGGGGGTAAGTATGGAGAGGCAAGATCTTAGTTGTGGAGAAGTTGTAAGCACGCAAGGTTTACGAGTTCAGGCCCTTCTCGGAGGAAGTAATAGCCCTACGTCTCGGAGCCCGGAGGCGGTCGACTGGATTATGTGAGTATGAGTTACAGAGGTGCGAACCCCTGTCTCGGAGGAAGGGGCGGCTTATATAGAGTGCGCCAGGACCCCGGCCAGCCCACGTTACAAAGGGTTCAATGTACATTAAGGCAGGGCGTTACTGGTAACGCTAGTAATAAAGTGCTATGATGACCATAAAAGCTATTTAATGACCGACCGTTAGCGTGCGGAGTGACTTTAGGTCTCCTGGCCGTCGAGTGGTTTGGTCTTGGTCGAGTGATTGCTTCTTGGTTGAGTGTCTTCGAGTTTGTCGAGTGGAACGCCTCCAAGTCGATTGAAAGGTGTTTTCTTCTAGAGATGTCCTTGGGTAGGGCACTTAGGACAGGTCCATGACCCTACCCTAGGTACATAGCTTCATCATTAGCCCCCGAATGGATCGAGGTTTGAGTGGGGAAGGAGTTGAGAACTTCTTCGACTCGTTTTTCATGCCGTGAGCACATCTTGTTTCAGATCAACGGACCTGAGTGATGACAGCAACTTCCTTTTCAGTTGCCTTGATCCATCCTTAATTCTTCGTCGAGTGGGTTTCTTTACTTCTAAGGCTCCGAGTGATGGTGCGGAGGAGATCTTTGGTCTGACAAGTTGTTTGCTGCGCGCAGATTTCGTGGGATCCGAATTTTGGGAAGCACGTGGGACGGGGGAGGCCGCAGTAATCGGATGGGATAGAGCGGAGCCGCCTCGATCCCCGCGCCACCTTTTTCGCCATGTATCGTGCGCGCGGTCGTTACGGGATTTGACAGAGCCACCTGGGCCTACCCGTCAGCCACTCGGAAGCGGCCTCATATAAGGCGCTGGACCGGAGTCTCCCGAACAGTGCATCCCATTACCTCTTCTCTTCCTCACGCCCCTCCGTTGCGCTCGCTCTCGCCCCAGCGCCACCGAACCGTACGCGTCTTGCCAGCGACAATGGGGAAGGAGAAGACAGCGCCTCTGGAGCGGGCAAAGAAGGCGACGACGAGGTCGAAGGGGAAGGCGACCAGCCGGGGCGGATCTTCCTCGCGGACCGGCCTGCCGAAGGGCTGGATCCAGGGCGACTGGATCCACTCGAGGATCTCCCAAGAAGACCTCGACGACCTGGCCGAAGGGGGGCTGATCCCCTATGACTCGGCGCGGCTTCCGGGGAAGGAATCTGAGCCGCAGCCTCGGGAGGGTGAGCGTGTTCTTCTTGCCACCCACGTCGACCATGGATTTTCCTTGCCCCCTCACCCTTTCTTCTGAGGGTTTCTGAACTTCTTTGGGGCACAACTCCACCATTTTACCCCCAACTCAATCGTTTATCTTGCCGCTTTCATTTCTTTATGTGAGAACTTCCTGGGTTGTCGGCCTCACTAGGGTCTTTTCAAGCATATTTTCACTTGTCGCTCCCAGACAGTGAAAAAGGCTAATCCGAGTGACGAGAGGACCCAAGTGATCCAGATGTGTGGGGGTCTTGGCATCCAGACGAAAGGGAAAAGCTCCTTTCCGTCCATGATTCTTCCCGACTCAGTTTGTGGATGGCAGTCGACCTGGTTTTACTGTAAAGACCAGTCGACGCCAGGGCAATCGACTGGCCTTCCTCCCTTTACCATGGACCGAGTGAGGAAACCCTCCCCTTTGAAGGTGCTCCCGGAGGAGAAGGCACACGTGAAGGTGTTGGTATATCGAGTGGTCCAGCTTATTCGCGACGGGGTCACTGGCATGGATCTCTTGGAGGTCTTCCTTCAGCGGTGCATCCAGCCTCTTCAAGCTCGAGACCATCCGATGTGGATGTATTCGGGTCTTGAAGACTCCACTCGGATCCACCTGGAGGAGGTCGACAACGACACACTAGAGAAGTGGTTGTCGGGCATTACCGGGAACAAGGACAATCCCATGGGAGCCAGGAGAGTCCCTCCATTCGACCAGTCCAACGCACCAAAGCAGGTCTGATTCTGAGTTTTTGCTTGTAATCTGAATTCACTCGCGTAGCTGCCTATATTGCGTCGACTGACTTTGATCTACCTGCTTTCTTTCAGGCCATTATTGAAATGTATTCAATGCCCAACAGGGAGCAAGAGCAAGCTCTGGAAGGCGAGGCGAGTGGTGGCAAAAGTGGCGAGTGGACTTCCGACGGTGAAGGGGATGGAGGAAGCGACGACTCAAGCGATGGAGAAGAAGTCGAGTCGCCTCCTCGCAGGGAGAGGCGATCCAAGCTTGACCAAGAACGGCCGAGTGCCCGTGACAAGGCAACTGCTCAGGCTGGCCAGTCTTCAAAGTGTCCTCGGATCTCTTCACCAACCCCGACTGAGAAGGCGCCAAAGCACCCCAAAGTTGCAGAGCCGAACACTTGGAAGGCGTTGCCGAAGATCAAGATTGATATCTCTGTCGCTTCCGCGTGAGTGTCTCTCTTTGCATTCACTCGACGTTCCGCGCTGTTTGATTTTCTTGTTTTAACTGGACAAACTTTGGAACTGTCAGCGCTGCCACTTCCGGGACCTCGGCTTACAGGGATGATGATGAGGTGATGGAGGATGCGGTCACTTCTAATCCGGGTATGATTTCTGCCATACTATCTTTATTCGGTCGATTCAACTGCAATGTGCATCATTGGGTGACGTGATTTTGGCAATTGGACTTTGCACAGCTCCCAACATTATTGACCTCCCTGATGATGATGAAGAGCCCGAGAGGCCTTTGACGAGGAAGGATAGGCGAGCTCCTGTAAGTGAGGCGCTACAGTCGATGCCGAGGGCGGAACCAATCGTTCAGGACACTGGCGACGTCAATCGGGGTTCTGTTACCTTCGCCGAGCCTCTATCGAGTGCCTTGCCTTCTTCGTCGATTGCTCGGGCTTCTGTCGACCCGCCTTCGGTTTTTGCGACCCATCATGTCCCAGAGGACAAGGTGAATGCTGCTAGGGAAGCCATACGCCAGGCGAGCATTATGATGGAGAAGATGAAGACGGTGCGGGACGCCAGCCAAGCCGCCTATGATGCCAGCTCGGCTCTCCAGAGCAACGTTCAGGTTAGTTGGTCGCCGCTTGTTCTGTTGGGATATGCTACCTGAGGATTCTTTCCGAAAACCTTTGCATCTGTACACCCACTGGGTGCGTCGATTGAATTTTTGGACTAGTGGGGGCACGCTGAGTGCACCCACTGGGTGTAGTCCCCGAGACTACGGTGGACTGCTGGCAGTCGACTGTAGTCTTTGTATTTTGCCGAATGTATAAACCAAACTAGTAGTTTGTCTCTTCCACTTGGTCTGGTTGAGTGGGATCAAAACCGGTGGGGGCACGCTAAGTGCACCCACTGGGTGTAGTCCCCGAGACTATGGTGGACTGCTGGCAGTCGACTGTAGTCTGAGTTTTGCTTTCTCTCTTTCTGCCCTTTTTTTGGACTCGACTTCGGCGGGCCGGTTGAGTGGGATCAGAACCGATGGGGGCACGCAAAGTGCACCCACTGGGTGTAGTCCCCGAGACTATGATGGACTGCGGGTAGTCGACCATAGTCTAAGTATTTATTGCCTTTGTTGTTTTTTGCTGTAAAAATAACTTCTCCCCTTTGATTTCAGAAATCTTGTGATCTTGGAGCTCGCTTCGCTGATTTGGAGAGGCAGCAGATTCAATTGAACCTTGACTTGGAGCTGGCCAGGACAGAGCTGCAGAAGGTCAGAAACGGCGCCGCTGGTAAGACAAGTTTGTCGACTGGTCAGTTTTAGGCTCGAGCACCCTTCTGCTATTTCTGAATCAATCATCATTTGTTTGCAAAAAAACTGAGAGAAGCTCTGGCGAAAAAGGATCAGAATTTGGCTGCTGCCCGTAAGGAGGCTGACGACAAGACCGCTCTGGCCGAACAGAAGCTGGCTTCAGTCGGCCAGTTGCAAGAAGAGAATACCAGGCTGAAGACCGCTCTGAATGACTCCAACAAGGAGTGCTCGCGCTGGAAGAAGGAGAATCTCGTCCAGGGCGAGAAAATGGAAGGCATTTCTCGCAGGAGGGATGATCTGGAGAGCTATCTGAGAAGTCTTGCCAAGAAGTTGTTCATCAAGCTTGAAGGTGCACATTCTGTTTCGACTGATTTTTTTTGTGTCGACTCAGTGTATGAAAATTGACTTATCCTTGGATCGTGAATGCAGAGTTTTGCCAGAACTTTGAAGAGGAGACTGGGCGGATCGAACCAGGTTTGGATCCAATCAACTCTCCCATGAAAGATGAAACTGTCATGAATCTGCTCCATCGGGAATCTCGCATCGACAGTGTCGTGGACTACCTGGCTCGACTGAAGGTCGCCATGTCGCGGATTGACCCGGCACTTTAGCTAGAGGCTGTGCTCCAAAATGATATTGAGTCCCTGATGACTCGACTAAATGAAATCCCCGACCGAGTGCAGGAGTGGAAGAAGTCTGCTGCTCAGTGTGGCGCTGACGTGGCTCTGTCTTTGGTTCGTGTCCACTGCAAGGAGGTGCGACAGGACAAACTGGCAGCAATCAAAGTCGCCAACACCCAGAAGCATGACTTCCGAACCTTTATGGTGACTTTCATCGCTGCAGCCACTCGGATAGCCGACGGTGTCGACCTGGATGAGTTCGTCGAGCCTGCCAGCCCTCCTCCCGCGGAGTGAACAAACTCTTATGTCCCACCTTAAATTTGCCTCGGAATGTCGAGTGGTTTTTGTAACCGTTAAACTTTTTCGGCTGCATGCCCGAGTACTTCGATCTGTGATCTGGAACCTTTAGAATTTACCTAAACTTGGTTTACCGTTGAATATCTTTATGAATCTCCTGCTGAGTGAACCCATTCTTCATTCGAGACAACTTTTGTATTCGCAGTGCAGCTCCGAAGGAGAGGGAAGCAGTTGACCCATGTCTTGTATTTGTGGCGAAGCTCCCCAGGGGAAGGCGGCGGTCGACCCACACCCTGTTACTGCAGAGTGGACGGAGCGCACATTGTATTTGTGGTGAAGCTCCCCAGGAGAAGGTGGCAGTCAACCTTACCCTCGTCGTCCTTGAGGATGGAGATGTGTTTCGTACTTAGGCGAGTTCTGGGCTGCAGCTAAGCTCCCGAGTGGGAGGATTGCTCTCCACTCGGTAGGATTTTTCCAAACTTAGGCGAGTGTCGGACTGCAGCTAAGTCTCTAAGTGAGAGAACTTAGGCGAGTACTGGACTGCAGCTAAGCCCCCGAGTGGGAGGATTGCTCTCCACTCGGTAGGATTTTTTTTCAAACTTAGGCGAGTGCCGGACTGTAGCTAAGTCTCCAAGTGAGAGAACTTAGGCGAGTACTGGACTGCAGCTAAGCCCCGAGTGGGAGGATTGCTCTCCGCTCGGTAGGATTTTTTTCTAACTTGGGCGAGTGCCGGACTGCAGCTAAGTCTCTAAGTGAGAGAACTTAGGCGAGTACTGGACTGCAGCTAAGCCCCCGAGTGGGAGGATTGCTCTCCACTCGGTAGGATTTTTTTCAAACTTAGGCGAGTGTCAGACTGCAGCTAAGTCTCTAAGTGAGAGAACTTAGGCGAGTACTGGACTGCAGCTAAGCCCCCGAGTGGGAGGATTGCTCTCCACTAGGTAGGATTTTTTTCAAACTTAGGCGAGTGCCGGACTGCAGCTAAGTCTCTAAGTGAGAGAACTTAGGCGAGTACTGGACTGCAGCTAAGCCCCCGAGTGGGAGGATTGCTCTCCACTCGGTAGGATTTTTTTAAACTTAGGCGAGTGCCGGACTGCAGCTAAGTCTCTAAGTGAGAGAATTTAGGCGAGTACTGGACTGCAGCTAAGCCCCCGAGTGGGAGGATTGCTCTCCACTTGGTAGGATTTTTTTTTCAAACTTAGGCGAGTGCCGGACTGGAGCTAAGTCTCTAAGTGAGAGAACTTAGGCGAGTACTGGACTGCAGCTAAGCCCCCGAGTGGGAGGATTGCTCTCCACTCGGTAGGATTTTTTTCAAACTTAGGCGAGTGCCGGACTCGCAGCTAAGTCTCTAAGTGAGAGAACTTAGGCGAGTACTGGACTGCAGCTAAGCCCCCGAGTGGGAGGATTGCTCTCCACTCGGTAGGATTTTTTCAAACTTAGGCGAGTGCCGGACTACAGCTAAGTCTCTAAGTGAGAGAACTTAGACGAGTACTGGACTGCAGCTAAGCCCCCGAGTGGGAGGATTCTTCTCCACTCGGTAGGATTTTTTCAAACTTAGGCGAGTGCCGGACTCACAGCTAAGCCTCCGAGTGGGAGGCTGGCTCGCCACTCGGTAGGATTTTTTACAAACTCAGGCGAAACGGATTCGCAGCTAAGCCACCCACTGGGGGATTTCTTACGCAAACAAAAACAATAATAATCACTGGGAAAATTATAACGCTCTTGTCTTTGATAAACAAACTACAGGAGTTTTTCTTATTACATCTCATCTGAGTGAGAATTCAAGTGCAAAAGGGGCGGAGTAGCTCCGCATTCCAGGCTCGTGGCTCGTCAATCTGGCGATCGACATTGTAGAGGTGGTATGCTCCATTGTGGAGGACTCTGGTGACTGTGAAGGGGCCTTCCCAAGTAGGAGCGAGCTTGTGTGGTTTCTGCTGATCTACTCGAAGGACTAAGTCTCCTTCTTGGAAGGCTCGGCTCTTCACGTTTCTGGCATGGAATCGACGCAAGTCTTGCTGATAGATGGTCGATCGAATCAAGGCCATTTCTCTTTCTTCTTCTAGGAGGTCGACTATGTCCTGCCGAGCTTGTTCTGCTTCATCTTTAGAGTAGAGCTCGACTCGGGGAGCGTTGTGAAGCAGGTCACTCGGTAAGACTGACTCGGCTCCGTAGACCAGAAAGAATGGGGTTCTTCCGGTCGATCGATTCGGGGTTGTCCTCGATCCCCAAAGGACCGATGGAAGCTCGTCGACCCATGCACCTGCTGCGTGCTTGAGATCGCGCATCAATCAGGGTTTCAGTCCTTTGAGAATTAGGCCGTTTGCCCTTTCGACTGGGGGTGAGCGACCGAAGCATAGTCGACCCGAGTGCCCTGAGAGGCGCAAAAGGCCCTGAATTTGTCGGAATCGAAGTTTGACCAATTGTCCGTGATGATGTTGTGCGGAACTCCATATCTGAATATCAACTCTCTGATGAAACTGATAGCAGTGCAAGCATCGAGATTCTTGATAGGCTTGGCTTCAATCCATTTGGTGAACTTGTCGACTGCTACCAGCACATGAGTGAAGCCGCTCCTGCTTGTTCTCAGTGGTCCAACCATGTCCAGCCCCCAAACAGCGAAGGGCCAGACGAGTGGAATGGTTTTCAGGGCTGACGCGGGCTTGTGCAGCATATTGGAGTAATACTGACATCCTTCACATTTGTCGACTATCTCTTTTGCCATCTCATTGGCTCTTGGCCAGTAGAACCTCGCTCGGTATGCTTTAGCCACAATGGTCTGAGAGGATGCATGATGACCACAGGTCCCCGAGTGGATATCGTTAAGGATCATTTGACCTCCTTCTGGTGTAATACACTTCTGGCCGACCCCAGTCGCGCTTTCTCTATATAATTGTCCCTTTATGACTATAAAGGCCTTGGATCGACGGACGATCTGTCGAGCCTCTTCTTCGTCTTCTGGGAGTTCTTTCCTTAGGATGTACGCGATGTATGGTTCTGTCCAGACGGGAGTGATAACCAGGACTTCCATGATCAGGTCGACCACAGCTGGAACTTCAACTTCAGTCGGATCCGTGGCGCTTTTTGGCTGCGGGTCCTCTTCAGTGAAGGGATCCTCCTGGACTGATGGTGTGTGGATGTGTTCCAAAAACACATTGCTGGGAATGGCTTCTCTTTTGGAACCTATTTTTGCCAGATCATCAGCTGCTTGATTTTTCAGTCGGGGTATGTGATGAAGCTCTAACCCCTCGAATTTCTTCTCCAGCTTTCTCACTGCATTGCAATAACCAGTCATGGCTGGACTTCTGACGTCCCATTCCTTCATCACTTGATTAACCACCAAATCTGAGTCGCCATGGACCATGAGGCAACGGACGCCGAGTGAAATGGCCATGCGCAACCCGTATAAGAGTGCTTCGTATTCTGCCTCGTTGTTAGAGGAATCAAAGTGGATTTGAAGAACATATCTGAGTTTATCTCCTCTGGGGGAGACCAACACTACTCCGGCGCCGGAACCATTTAGCATCTTGGAACCGTCGAAGAACATGGTCCAATGCTCCGAGTGAACCTGAGTCGGCAGTTGCTGTTCAATCCACTCGGCGACGAAATCCGCGATTGCCTGGGACTTGATAGCTTTCTTTGCCTCAAACTTGATATCTAGAGGAAGGAGTTCAATCGCCCATTTTGCCACTCGACCAGTTGCGTCTCTGGTATGCAAAATCTCTAACAATGGAGCGTCGCTGATGACTGTAATGGAATGATCAGAGAAGTAGTGGGCAACTTTCTTTGTGGTCATATAAACCCCATATGCGAGCTTCTGATAATGAGGATATGTTTGCTTCGATGGGGTCAAGACTTCAGAAATATAATACACTGGGCGCTGAACTTTGAAGGTTTTCCCTTCTTCTTCCCGCTCGACCGTAAGTACCGTACTGATGACTTGCCCTGTGGCTGCAATGTAAAGCAGCAAAGGCTCCTTGCTGATTGGGGCAGCAAGCACCGGCTGGGTGGAGAGCAGAGCTTTGAGCTCTGCAAACACTGCATCAGCTTCAGGAGTCCACTCGAACTTGTCGGACTTCTTCATCAATCGGTAAAGAGGCAATGCCTTTTCACCGAGACGAGATATGAATCGACTTAAAGCGGCCAAGCAACCAGTAAGCTTCTGGACGTCGTGCACTCACACAGGACTTTTCATTCGGAGTATAGTACCAACTTTTTCTGGATTGGCGTCGATTCCCCGTTCGGAAACGAGAAAACCGAGTAATTTTCCGCCAGGAACTCCGAATGTACACTTTGATGGATTAAGCTTGATATCATACCTCTTGAGGTTGGCAAAGGTTTCAGCAAGGTCAGTCAGCAGGTCGGAACCCTTCCGAGACTTGACCACAATATCATCCATGTATGCTTCCATATTCCGACTGATTTGAGTGAGTAAACACTTCTGAATCATCCTCATGAATGTGGCTCCGGCATTCTTGAGGCCGAACGGCATGGTAACATAACAGAAGCACCCGAATGGAGTGATGAAAGCTGTCTTGATCTCGTCAGGCCCATACAGACGGATCTGATGGTACCCGGAATAGGCGTCTAAAAAAGACAGTCGCTCATATCCCGCAGTCGAGTCGACTATCTGGTCGATACGGGGGAGAGGAAAATGATCTTTCGGGCAGGCCCGATTGATATGTTTAAATTCAATGCACATGCAAAGTGACTTGTCCTTCTTGGGGACCATGACAACGTTGGCGAGCCACTCGGAGTGGTAGATTTCTTGGATGAACTCCGCTGCTAAGAGCCGAGCCACCTCCTCGCCAATAGCTTTTCTCTTCTGGACGGCGGACCGTCGGAGATGTTCCTTGACAGCTTTTTACTTTTGAGTCCACTCTTAGGCGGTGCTCAGCCAGCCCCCTGGGAATACCCGGCATGTCAGAAGGCTTCCATGCGAAAATGTCCCAGTTCTCATGGAGGAACTGGATGAGCGCTTCTTCCTATTTGGAGTCGAGTGTTGTCGAGATATGAGTCGGAGCGGCGCTGGGGTCGGTCGGGTGTATGTGAGCTGTCTTCGTATCGCCAGTCGACTGAAAAGCTGACTCTGTAGCGGGCTTCTTGGCTCGCAACAGATCACTCGGGTCTGCAGTCTTCTGGTATTCCTGCAACTCCACCACTGCCATCTGAGCATCAGCGATCTTCAAACCTTTCTGAAAACATTCTTCCGCTTTCTTCTGATTGCCCGTGATGGTGATCACACCTTTGGGGCCAGGCATCTTCAATTTGAGGTACACGTAACATGGTCGGGCCATGAAGCGTGCATAAGCCGGCCTGCCCAAAATAGCGTGGTAGGCACTTTGGAAGTCTACAACTTCAAATGTCAATTTTTCTTTGCTGTAATTTTTGGAATCACCGAAAACCACATCAAGAGCAATCTGGCCGAGTGATTCAGCCTTCTTCCCAGGAATGACTCCATGGAAACTCATGTTGCTGGCACTGAGTCTGGACATCGGAATGCCCATCCCTTTCAATGTCTCTGCATACAATATGTTCAAACCACTGCCACCATCCATCAAGACTTTGGTCAGTCGGGTGCCTTCAACCACTGGGTCGACCACCAGAGCTTGCCTCCCAGGGGTGGCAATATGCGTTGGGTGATCGGACTGGTCGAACGTGATGGCAGTCTGGGACCATTTCAAATAACTTGGTGTCACCGGAGCAACCATATTCACCTCTCGGTTGATGACTTTCAGTCAACTTTTGCGCTCAACATCAGCAAAAATCATCAGGGTGGAATTGACTTGAGGGTATCCGTCGTCACTGTCTTCTTTGTCCTTGACCTTGACCGACTCCTTTTCTTTACCTTTGGGTTGCTTGCCCTGGAACTGCTGGATCAAGAGTCGACACTGTCGAGTGGTATGTTTCGGGTAAATGAAATTACCTTCTTCATCTTTCTTTGTGTGGACGAGACACGGCAAGTCCAACACATCATTTCCGTCCTGGTCTTTAACCTTTTTGGGGTTCCAAGGCCCTTTAGGTTTCCCTTTAAACTTTCCTTGGGTTAAAGCCAAGGCTTCCCCGGGAGCCGCTGGCTCGGCTTTCCGCTTTTGTTTCCGATTGGAATTGCCTCCGGTTTCTTGGGCGACTGACTTGAGCTTGCCACTCCTGAGTCGATCCTCATCTTCACCATTAGCGTACTTGGTGGCAATCTCCATCATCCGATTCAGGGACATATCCCCGGTTCGACCGAATTTCAAATTCAGTTCTCTGTACTTGACGCCTTCCTTGAAGGCACAAACTGCTTGGTGGTCAGGCACATTCTCCATCGAGTGGTGTAATGTGATCCACCTCTGGATGTAATCCCTGAAAGTTTCATTCGGCTTCTGCACGCAAGACCGCAGTTCCGTCAGCCCTGCCGGTCGCTTGCATGTGCCTTCAAATGTGGTGACGAACACTCAGGAGAGATCTTCCCAAGTGTAAATGCTGCTAGATGCTAACTGGTTCAGCCACGCTCTGGCCGAGCCCTCTAACATGAGAGGCAGGTGCTTCATGGCCACTTCATCATTGCCGCCGCCAATCTGGACGGCCACTCGGTAGTCCTCAAGCCAAGTATTGGGCTTGGACTCGCCAGTGAACTTACTGACTCCAGTCGCCAACCTGAAGTTGGGAGGAATCACAACGGCCCTGATGGCCCTACTAAAGCACTCTGACCCCGAAACATGTACTCTGCTGGTGGTAGGTGCATCCCTGTCGTGACCTTCTCGGTGAGCCCTATTCCTGTCGACCAAGCCCTGGACAAGAATAGATCTCGCGTCAAAGCCTGGCCCTCTGGGGTCGACTGGAATCCTTCGCCCACCACTATGAGGGCGCCTGTCATCCTGCTGGCGAGGCACATATGACCCGCTCCTCGGGGAAGGCATTGGCACTCGACGTCGACCGTCACGATCGACTTGGTGATCATACTGCTCATGGGTTCCCATACTGGCCACGCCGATCTCCACGTCCCTCATGCCTCGGGGGCGATCTCGGGCTGTGAGCCGACCGGACTGTGTCCGCGGCAATGGATCTACTGTGAATCCTGTTCCGCGACTGAGAAACAGCGGAATTCTGATCTCCTACTGCCCGGAGTAACGCTCTGATCTGCAGCAAGCCTCTGCCAGCCTCCGACTGGGAAGGCTGAATCGACTCCGCTATACGGGCCGCAGCCGCTAAATTATGAATCGGAGTTTGATATACCTGCGGGGGCGGGAAGAGCTGACGTCGACTGGATTCGGGAACCCGTTGTCGCACACGCTCGTCGAGTGCTCGCTGGAGGTTCTCCAGTCGAGTGCGCTCGGCCAAGTTTGCCAGGCGCGCGTCCTCCAAGGCGCGAGCCTCAGGGGTTTCTCCAATGATAGGAGTGTGCAGTGCATCCATGTTCCGGCGGCGAAGTTCTTCTCTCTGCAGCGACGTGAGAGGCTCGGGAAGATACTCCTCATGGAGACGCGACAGGTCGCCTCCACCCGCGCCTCCGTCGGTGCGGGGAAAACCGGGAGGACTGGGTAGCCCATCGACCATCAGAACCTCCGCCGCCGGATCGCTGCGGTCGCACTCGGATGCGGTCTCTGCGGAGCCAGTCGAACAGGCCGTAGAGGGATTCGTCGGGCTTGATCGCCGCGACTTGGAGGGTGGCCGACTGACGTGCCACCGCGTGCCTCACCCACCGCTGAAGTCTCGATCGACCAGAGCGCTTGCGCCGGTGGGAGACGGGGAGGGAGGACAACACAGGAGCCGACCGGTAGGGGGTCGACGGTTGCCGCAGGAGAACGCCGCGGACACAAGCGCTAAAGTGCGTTGCCCCGCGAGCAGGGAGTGCATCCACGTCGAGGCGGAGCCTCCTGGAGCCAAGCAGAGTCGTCGATGATGAACGTGAGCGCGCCGAGACGGATCTCGCGGCCCTCCACCAAAACTCCGCTGAAAACTATGATGATTCTAGTCGGAAAAGGTCGCAACTCCTCCAATAAACGCTAAAACACCTGCCCCACGGTGGGCGCCAACTGTCGTGGTTCTAAGTCTGACAGTAGTGTAGGGGGGTAAGTATGGAGAGGCAAGATCTTAGCTGTGAAGAAGTTGTAAGCACGCAAGGTTTACGAGTTCAGGCCCTTCTCGGAGGAAGTAATAGCCCTACGTCTCGGAGCCCGGAGGCGGTCGACTGGATTATGTGAGTATGAGTTACAGAGGTGCGAACCCCTGTCTCGGAGGAAGGGGGCGGCTTATATAGAGTGCGCCAGGACCCCGGCCAGCCCACGTTACAAAAGGTTCAATGTACATTAAGGCAGGGCGTTACTGGTAACGCTAGTAATAAAGTGCTATGATGACCATAAAAGCTATTTAATGACCGACCGTTAGCGTGCGGAGTGACTTTAGGTCTCCTGGCCGTCGAGTGGTTTGGTCTTGGTCGAGTGATTGCTTCTTGGTCGAGTGTCTTCAAGTCTGTCGAGTGGAACGCCTCCAAGTCGATTGAAAGGTGATTTCTTCTAGAGATGTCCTTGGGTAGGGCAGTTAGGACAGGTCCATGACCCTACCCTAGGTACATAGCTTCATCACACCCTGCGTAGCATCTACAAAGGGATGAAAGCCAATGATGGGCCACTTTCAGACTATAAACAGCCGCAACGGAGAATTTGCCTTACGTAATCATCATCATAAAGCCATAAATATGCATCAATTTGACTTAAGATTTTGGCCAAGCTGGGTTGCCTGGATCCTATGCTTACCCTCTACGTTCCCGATACCTCGGCTAGGGTAAAGGGACCACCTTTGGTCCCGGGCCGTGACAACCCGGAATTAAGGGGGGGGGGGGGCTTTAGTCCCCACCCTTTAGTTCCGGTTGGTGAACCGGGACTAAAGGCCCTTACGAACCTGGACTAAAGACTGATTCTGCACTAGTGCATATAAACATGACGGATTTCATACAAACTGTACGAAAATGGTTACATTTCGGTCATATGTTAACTATGTGCATGTACGGTCGCGCGGAGCTCACTCCCACGACATGGATACACTACACTAGTCTACGCTCGGCCGTGGAGGATCCTTGTCTTCCCCATGTACGGCAGCCCGCTAACCAGACTGCCGAGAGTCCCGGAGGCATATTCTTCCCATGTGTCTTCCCTATATCCGGCTGCGCCGCTCATCGGAGTGGCAAAGAGGATGCTTAAGCCGAAGGGGAAGGGTGCTTCCATACTTAGGAACTAAGCGATTTCTAGGGGTGTACTTAGGAACTAAGTTGGGTCTCATAAATTAAAAGAAGAGGGGGTATACATAACTCATCCATGTATATCATATATAGCATAATTAATGCAAATATAGATACACGTGTACATGTACACATAGACATAGGTATATGGTGGAGCTGTTGAAAAGAAACAAAATTTGGAAAGGAACAGCTGGGAAGCAATAAGAGTATATGTAACAAAAATAAATGAATGAAGTCCGAGTCGAATCAATGGGTCGTGTAAGGAGTGGTAGACCGGCTCCGGCCAACCAATGTTTCCTTGGTGCGTGCAACCACCACGACCGGACAGCAGCTGGATCGATCAGTACTGCGGCAGGCTGCACTCGGGGCCGGGCTTCTTGTTGTCCTTGTAGTCGACGCAGTAGTCGTAGATCCTGTGAGACTTCTGCACCTCCTGCATCTTGGCCCGCTGCTGGTCGGTGAGGCCAGCACAATTCTGCTGCCGCCCGCCGTGGCTGAACGCCCCGGCGCAGCCGTAGACGCAGGAGTCGGCTCCGTCGCAGGGGCAGACGTCGAGGACCATGTCGCGGTAGCCGGCGACGAAGGGTGCCTTGGACCAGTCGGCCTTGACGCGGCCGCCCTGCGTGGCCCAGTCCTCCGCCGACCAGATGCTGGAGTAGCCGAACATGGGACGCTTGATCGGGTACGCAATGCCCTTGTCCCGGTAGTTCCGGAACACCCGGATGGGGACGTCGTCGACGTACCAGACGATCATGCAGGGCGTCCAGGAGATGGTGTAGGCATGGAAGTCAGCGGTGGGGTCGAACCAGGGCACGAACTGCATCTCCTTCTTGCCCACGCCGTCGGCGAACACGTTGGTGTGCAGCGTGTAGGGCTGCCCGGTCTCGTTCCCCAGGAACTCGAAGTCGATCTCGTCATGGTCGGCCCCCACGGACGATGTCTGGTGATTTACAATCAATGAAATGGTGCACATACGGTCAGTATCGCAGTACAAGCTCATTGGTAATAAGTATACTATAGGAATAGGATACGTACGTAGTATGTGGTGACGGTGCCGGCGGAGTTCCCCGGGACGAGCTTGATGAGGGTGGAGACGCTGCCGTAGATGAACTGCTTCTTCGTCTGCAGCAAGCAGCCGGAGGAGTTGCTCTTTAGGGACATGGTCAGGCCGTGGCCGTCGTCGGAGAAGGCCGCGTTCTCGGGGTTCCACTTGATGTCGCAGTTGTCGCGGAAACTGGCACTCGCGAGGCCGATGGCCGTCGCCGCCATCGCCACCAGGAGGAGCGCCCTCCTTGAGCTCTCCATCTTCTCCTACTTCGTAGTTGGCACTACCGCACTAGCTTAGCTTTTGGTGGTGTAGGAAGTGTATGTCAAGAAGACTTGATGAAAATGCAGAGGTGCACAAGGGCTTTATATAATCCTCTCTGCGTTGCGGATCTGTGCTCATTATTTTCAGTCAAATGCAAAAGTGTCTGCTGCGCACGTAGTGTAGTATGTAAGCTGGGTTAGTTTGCGCCATGCATGTCTTATTATTCTCTCTTCAGGTTGTGTGTACCTAGTGATTGTTGTCGGTTTGTTCAATTATCATTTGGGATTACTTGCATCTGGGACCATCTGGGTTTGACATAGTTAGTGGTCAGCACAAAGGTGTTTCGTCCTTCCGCTTGGTTGCATGCCAAACTGCGCACCTGTCGATGAGATGAGATGAGGGAATGCGCCAACTGTGAGCCCAGAATGGAAAGGACTGTAAAATAGGATCTAGCATATTGTACATGTACATGTATTTATATACGTATATAATTGTATTATGATCATCTATATAAAAAGACATGAGGCTGGATGTTAGCCACCCACGCAAAACCCTAAACCTAAAACTCCATCGCCGCCTCCCTAGGTGTGAGTAACGCACAAATGCCCTACTCCAGCTTCTACTCGCTCGTCTTGTCGTTCGAAGCGCTACAGGCTCAGCAGAGTGCGTCGGAGGGGTGGACTCCCTCCGCCAACGCCGTGACTCGCTCGGGCCCCTACGGCCAGGGCGGGCATGCTCCCTACTCGGAGCCCTACCCCTCCTAGGGTGGGGGTCGCTCGGCCGACGGCAATGGCCAGCCCGGGCACGGCCGTCAAGGCGGCAACGGTGGCCCCAACGGTGGCCGCGACCGCAATCCCTCCTACGCTGGCAATGGTCAGCAAAGTGGTGGGGGTAACGGCGGCAACAACGGAGGTGGTGGCCGTCGCAACAATCGGTGGCGCCCCCGGTGTCAAATTTGCAAAAACTGGGGGCATGAGGCCGATGAGTGTCGCAAGCGCTATGACCAGGAGCACAACACTCGCTCCGCCAACTCGGCCTCCACCAACACCGTCGACTATCCTTGGGTACTGGACACCGGGGCTACGGATCACCTGGCGAGTGATCCGGAGCGCCTCCAGGTTCACGAGCGCTATGGTGGCAAGGACCAGGTTCAGGTGGCCAATTAGATCATCGACAAGTTGGATCAACAAGCATACATCTTTTTTCAAGGATA
Organism: Triticum aestivum; assembly: GCF_018294505.1. Taxonomy (NCBI): domain Eukaryota; kingdom Viridiplantae; phylum Streptophyta; class Magnoliopsida; order Poales; family Poaceae; genus Triticum; species Triticum aestivum. The sequence continues at coordinate 732,609,573 of NC_057797.1, read as the reverse complement.
CATCAACTCTGACGCTATGGCTGGAGGGTGCATTGATTCATCCAGGGCTCGGTGTCAAGAACATGCTTTCAGGGTGTTTGGGTTTGGTTGTGACGCGGTCTTGGATTCTTGGTGTTGTGTGTTCTGCCTCTTTGCCACTTGTGGCTGGAGGTCGTACGAGGCGAGTGGTGTGTCGTTGTAGTCGTGGTATGCTTGTTTTCATGCTTTGTATGCCGGTAGGCGTTGTATATATCACCTTGGCACTTCTTCTATGAATCTATACACCGGTGTATCTTTGAAAAATGCATCATTCATCATTCGTCTGCAAATTCGTTCATTCATCACATCATTCATTCAACTAGTTCTACGTCAACATAAAAAAGGACTAGTTTAACTAGTTCTACACCAACATCAAAAAAAGGAATAGTTCCACAAGTTCAACCTCAAAAGAAAGTACTCCCTCCGTCCGGAAATACTTGTCATCAAGATGAATAAAAGAGGATGCATCTAGATGTATTTTAGTTTTAGATACACCCCTTTTTATCCATTTTCATGACAAGTATTTCCGGATGGAGGGAGTACTTGGTCATGATCATAGACAACAAATAGCTCAACGGGTTCAACACTCAAAGTTCAGCATCATTCAACAACTCATCACTTGTTTCACTTGTTACCAAGTACTCCATCATCCTTCGTGTCTTTTCCCTGGTCCTCTTCTATGTAGGTCTAGCACCATCACCTCTTGATGAACTAGGTCCAGCAACTCTTAGAGCAGATCATGGTGCTCTAGCAGCAGCTCTTGGAGCAGAAGATGATCTTGGGGGCCTTGGAGACGGACCTCTTTGGAGCAAAAGAACTTGGAGGATGAGCTCTTGGAGAATTAGTTGTTGGGGCCTCTGTTGAAGAATATCTTGTGGCAAGAATACTTGGATTAGGAGCTCTTGGATAAGGAGCAGTTGTGGTCTTTTTAGAGAAGAGGCACATGGATCGGGAGGGGATCCAACAGCTATTGTTGCAGATGAAGAAGCAGCACCAGAGGAAGAGCTTGGAGCACCTCGGGCAGATCTATTTGTCTGAAACAAACCAAAAAAGGAAATTAATTATCGGCAATATATTTTCATTATAAAATGAAATGCAAGTGCAAGTCACCGGATGTTTATTTCTTCAAATCATAAGTCCAGGCTTAAGGATCGATACAATTAGTGTATCTCTGCAAATGAAACTTAACATCGCATGTCACATCTTCCAAGCTACACAGAGAAAGATAAATTACGAAAATAATAAACATATCACCAATTCGTCATTTACAAACCCTAATTCCCAATTTCTCACATACAGAAACCCTAATCGGTCAATGCAGATTGGCAGGGCAGAACTTACTCGACACCCCTAGACCGGAGGTAAAATGGTGGTTGTACTTTGGACTGGCTTTCCAGAAGTTGGCCATGGCCATTGCTGTCGCTCTCGATTTGAGGTCATACGGCGACGGCGAGTGCTCTGATGCGGCAGGGGGTCACCACAGTCGATCCGGTCCTACTCCAACACGCCGCTAGGTCTCCGCCGTTGGGATCCACTGTCTGTTCCGACACTTTATCAAGCACTCGTTACCGTCATCGCTTTGTGTCACATGAGCGAGAGCGGAAGTGATGAGGAGGGCGGGAGAATCGGGGAAGGGGGAAACGGTTGGGCTAGGCACCGCTAGGTGTCACCCCCACGGTCACTGTTAGTTTCGTTGTCAAAACGCGCTCAATCGAGCTTTTAGTGTGTTATTGTTAATTTTGTTGTCAAAACGCACTCAATCAAGCTTTTAGTGCATTCGGCAAAATGAAATGTGAAACCGATGTTTTTTCAAAGCTATTACTCAAACCATTATTTTCTTTTAGAAGTCACCCGGGATTATGTTGGTTTTTGGCATCTTACTCACTAATTAGTATGTATATTTATAAACATACAGGTAAGTGTAACATGAACTAAACGCCGAGTTTGCACTTGCGAAAGAGACGGGACTTTCAACACCCGGGTGCCTCTACGCCCTTTATGAGCAGTAAACTGAAAAAGAAAATGATAACAAAATCAAAAAAATCTGAACCTTTGGAACATAAAACATGATCAAACATTCGATGTTCGTGCAAAGTTTCAGCCTCAAATAACATTTGAGGAGCCCTCACCTAAAAAAACAAAATCAGTGTTCAAAGTTTATGTGCACTTTTGAACACTAATTTTGTTATTTTTGGTGAAGGCTCCTCGAGTGTTATTTGTGGCTGAAAATTTGCAAGAACGTTAAAAATTTGATCATCTTTCTCCTTGCAAAAGCTCTCGATCACTTAACCAACGCACACTCCATTGTACTTGCATCAAGTATCAATACATTAGCACTTAGTCCATCATTTTTATGTCTCAATGACTGTAGCATAGCAGGATAGTATACAGCATTTTTCCATCATTTTTATGTCTCAAAACATAGGTCTTCGCACTAGGCAAAAATGAGCCATGAAGGAACCTACCTGGGGTTGTTAAATAGTTTGAAACAATTCACAAGCAAAACCCATTTTTAATACATGCGTGGATAACTTCAGCTCTCACGTGAACCTAGCTCATATAGCAAATGCCACAAAACTCTCATTCTCTTTGGTTTATGTGCCCCTAGCAACTTTGGCACTCGACGAACCATGGTACTGGCCACCAATTAGGTAATGCTCCCTTGGCATGCCGCATGCCTCGAGCACAGTCTGACTGCAATTGCTCACAGTAAGTTTCTCTGCACACCTCCAGATAAGAAACAGGACGATAATCCTTGTGTCGTGTTCTCTGGATCCAAAGCCACATTTTGCTGCCCGGCGGTCGAGTCTTTCTCATGGTCCCACAGCTTCCATGGGTGGTTCTCCTCCCATTCTTCCTTCGCTCGTTGCCTCTACTTCTTTTTCTCCTTTTTGCTCTCTCGGTGCTTCTGCACGAGAGACACCGACCGTTTGGAGGAATTGTATTTATCCACAAGCGAAACATCTGTTGCACTTCTTTTCATGTCCATCTGCAATTGCCTTTTCTTTGTTTTTTGGGAAAACTTTCAATCTATTCATCTTCAATCATGGCAGTACAACGAACACCAGAAATAAAAATTACATCTAGATCCGTAGACCACCTAACGACGACTACAAGCACCGAAGCGAGCTGAAAGGCGCGCCGCCGTCATCGCCCCTCCATTGCCGGAGCCGGACACAACTTGTTATAGTAGACAGTCAGGAAGTCGTCATGCTAAGGCCCCATAGGACCAGCACCCCAGAACAGCAACCGCCGCCGATGAAAAATAACGTAGGTCGGAAGGATCCAAACCGAAGACACATGAACGTAGACGAACAACGACGAGATCCGAGCAAATCCACCAAAGATAGATTTGCCGGAGACACACCTCCACACGCCTACCAACGATGCTAGATGCACCGCCGGAACGGGGTTAGACGGGGAGACCTTTATTCCATCTTCAGGGAACCGCCGCCGTCTCGCCTTCCTGAATAGGACACAAACCCTAGCAAGATTGAAAAAAACGACTAAAAACGGAGCCCTTCCGCCGGCCCTTGCCAGGATGCACCGTGCCTCCATGGCCCTAGGGCCACCGGAGACGAGGCGGATTTGTGCCTTTGCTTTGTTGTAGGCTTCTAAAGTTCTAAGTTGCTGCAACAAACACGAAAATGCCAAACGGAGACCGGGCTCCATGGAGGCCTTAATTTAAAAACTTCAAAATTCAGACTTTTCAGTTTTAAAAAATTCTCCAAAAAATTACACATATACCTAGATACATGATGTACATGGGCGCAAATTTTCAGGTAGAAATACGTTAAAATGAGAGCTACAGAAAAAAGAAAAATTTGAGGCTTTTTAGCATATGTATTGTTCATCCTCAAAGTCCATGATTTTATCTTTTTTTTGTGCAGCTCGCAATTCAACGTATTTCATCCTAAAAAAATTTATATACATATACAATACATCCTTGCATACATGTGTAATTTTTTTCAGGATTTTTTGGAACAGAAAATTTTGAATTTTGAAATCTTCAAAATAAAGGTATCCATGGAGCTCGGTCTCCAAAATGCCCTACTCCAACAAACAGCATTGACATTATCAACAGTAGTAGTGCATCATCGCTCCACCGGGTCCTCAAAATAGGCAACCAGAAAAGGAGAGCTCTATTTTTTGAGGGATAAAGTAGGCATCCTGAAGGAAATATGCCCTAGAGGCAATAATAAAGTTGTTATTTATATTTCCTTATATCATGATAAATGTTTGTTATTCATGCTAGAATTGTATTAACCGGAAAATTAGTGCATGTGTGAATACATAGACAAACAGAGTGTCCCCAGTATGCCTCTACTTGACTAGCTCGTTAATCAAAGATGGTTACGTTTCCTAACCATAGACATGTGTTATCATTTGATGAACGGGGTTATATCATTAGTTATTATGTGATGGACAAGACCCATCTGTTAGCTTAGCATTATGATCGTTTAGTTTTATTGCTATTGCTTTCTTCATGACTTATACATATTCCTCTGACTATGAGATTATGCAACTCCCGAATACTGGAGGAACACCTTGTGTGCTATCAAACGTCACAACGTAACTGGGTGATTATAAAGATGCTTTACAGGTGTCTCCGATAGTGTTTGTTGAGTTGGCATAGATCGAGATTAGAATTTGTCACTTCGTGTATCGGAGAGGTATCTCTGGGCCCTCTCGGTAATACACGTCACTATGAGCCTTGCAAGCAATGTGACTAATGAGTTAGTTACGGGATGATGCATTACGGAACAAGTAAAGAGACTTGCCGGTAACGAGATTGAACTAGGTATGATGATACCGACAATCGAATCTTGGGCAAGTAACATACCGATGACAAAGAGAATGACGTATGTTGTTATGCAGTTTGACCGATAAAGATCTTCGTAGAATATGTAGGAACCAATATGAGCATCAAGGTTCCGCTATTGGTTATTGACCAGAGATGTGTCTCGGTCATGTCTACATAGTTCTTGAACCCGTAGGGTCCGCACGCTTAACGTTCAATGACGATTTGTATTATGAGTTATGTGTTTTTGATGACCAAAGTTTGTTCGGAGTCCCGGATGAGATCACGGACATGACGAGGAGTCTCAAAATGGTCGAGACATAAAGAAAGATATATTGGACGATGTTATTCGGACACCGAATGAGTTCCGAGAGGTACCGGATAACTATCGGAGTGCCGGAGGGTTGTCGGAACCCCCCGGGGGAACTAATGGGCCTTAGTGGAGAGAGAGGAGGGCCAGAAGGGGTTGGCCGCGCCCTCCCCCCCCCCCCTTGCAGTCCGAATTGGACTAGGGGGAGGGGGCGGCGTCCCCCTTTCCCTCTCCCTCTCCCTTCCTTCTTCCCCCTTTCACCAAGCGGAATCCTACTAGGACTTGGAGTCCTAGTAGGACTCCTCTATCTTAGCGCGCCCTACAGGGGCCGGCCGGCCTCCCCCTCTCCTCCTTTATATACGCGGGCAGGGGGCACCCTAGAACACACAAGATTAATTGTCTGAGTCATGTGCGGTGTCCCCTTCCACAGTTTACGACCTCGGTCATATTGTCGTAGTGCTTAGGCGAAGCCCTGCGCGGATCACATCATCAACACCGTCACCATGTCATCGTGCTGACGGAACTCTCCCTTAGCCTCAACTAGGTCAAGAGCTCGAGGGGCATCATCGTGTTGAACGTGTGCTGAACACGGAGGTGGCGTACGTTCGGTGCTTGGATCAGTTGGATCGTGAAGACGTCCGACTACATCAACCGCGTTACTAAACGCTTCCACTTTCGGTCTACGAGGGTACGTGGACACACTCTCCCCTCTCGTTGTTATACATCTCCTAGATAGATCTTGCGTGATCGTAGGAAATTTTTGGAAATATTGTGTTCCCCAACACATCCTACTACACTTACAATGCTCGACGGGTTACTTAAAGCATCTACAACCGGACTAGGCTAATATGAGCCCTATAGGTCCATTGACGTGTTCGGACGTATCCGCAGACAGCGTCCGCCCACCCCTCAAATGTCCACCCGTGCAAACACATCCCCCACTTTCAAAGCCTATATATAGTATATGCAACTACATGCACATCAATCATTTGATGATATGAATACACATAATAATGAATATCACACACACAAATAAAATTTATTCATAGAAAAATATGTTTACAACGGGCATGCCGAATTCACAAGTCTTTTGATGAAAAAGCTTCAATATAATGTACCCTCTTTGGTGTGACCTTGGTACTACCCATGTAAAACTTTTGGGGCGGTTCTCCTATTGCTAATGCATGCAATCAACTAAACCGAGCATACCTGAGAAACCTCTTGCTCCTCCAATTGCCAATAACTTTTCCATGTCCTCGATAGTTGGTTCTCTCAGGTGTTTCGGTCCAAACACCTTCACCATGGTGTGGTCAAATTTTACCATGGCTTCAAGGCATGTTCTCTCCCCATCCAGACAATCTCATCAATGGCATTTGCTACTTTACCATGTGCAAGCATCCTCGGAGTAGTTGTGCGTTTATACATAGGAGAGAACGACTATTGTCCGCAACAATCCTTCCTCAGGTTGAAGTAAGGATCATATGTCTCCACAACATTCACTACACGCAAGAACAAAGGTTTGCTCATCAGGAAGCGACACTGAAAAAAGCCATCATGGTATGTTAGATTGGAGATAGTTGTAGGTATTTTTGAGGGAAATCCATCAAAAATATCTAAAGTACAACTATCTCCAGAAAACAATATGTGAACATTAACTCATATAGCAAATGTCGTAAAAATATCTAAAGTACACACATGTGCATATGTTGTCCTTGACCCCTTGCACTAACTACACTAATTTAGCTTTGTTCAATAGGTTCACACCAACCGCTGTTGTGGAGCTTTCACCTTTGCTCACCTTCTGCTCATATGTATGTGTGTGTGTGTGTGTGTGTGTGTGTGTGTGTGTGTGTATGTGTGTGTGTGTGTGTGTGTATACACACACATATACTCTCTCATGTTCTCTTCTGCTCACCCTTCTGCCTCTAGTAGTCCACTTTAGCCTTCCCAAGCTAGTGCTCCCAACCATATATATGTATGTTTGGAGTCGAATTACATATGATGGTGAGAAAACAAGCTCCCTTGTTTGAGAACAGGGGGCACCGGGAACCTGCTAGGAGTGAAATTCTATAGATGCTCTTTGATTGTCCCGTCCGATCCAACACTTCCGTTAAATGCCGCTTTGTTGTCACTGAAAGATGTTTCTGACACCAATTGTGTAATACAAAACACAGTGCTAATTAATTATGAGTTATTAACTGACATATCTCCTACCTTACTGGATATAGAGAGGAAACGGTAACCCTAGCCGTCACCAAACAAATCGCGTTTGTTATCTACTTCCTCACGCACAAACCACCACCGTCATTCCTCTCAATGTTGTTGTCTTCCCATCTAATGCCCGCCGGAACAAAGGGGAAATATGTTTCCAAGACAAGGGTAACCATAGGTTGTCTTCACCATGTTCTCCCATAGAGCTTGTGTTCCTGGCTCCATCTTCCTTCTTTTGCCTATGGTCAACAAATCGTCCTTTGTTATTAATTATATGTTAAAATATTTGCGAGCTTATTACTTTGGTGCCAGAATGGGCTTATCAATTAATTGATCTATCCGTAAACACTAAAAGATACGCTTAACATACAAGTAACCTTAACAAATGAACTAACAACCAATCTGCAGGACACCTTTCACTTGCAAGAGCTCTCAATCACTTAACCAACGCACACTTCATTGTACTTGCAATAAGTATCAGTTGGTTAGCATGACCAGGCGATGACAATAGCATAGCAGGATAGTATACAACATTATTCCATCACTATAAGTCCCAATGCATAGGTCATGTCACTCGGCAAAAATGAGCCATGAACGAAGACCTACAAGCAAAACCCTTCTTTTTATATGTATCGATAACTTTAGCTCTCACACAGAAAACAACATCCGGACCTAGCTCGTATAGCAAATGTCACAAACCTCACATTCTCTATGGTTTATGTCATTCTGTGCCCCTATCAACTCTGGGATCTGACACCAAATACATACCCTGGTACTGGCCACCAATCGAGACATGCTCAAGCAGCCTGACTGCAATTGCTCACAGGAAGTTCCCCTGCACAGCTCCAGATGAGAAAAGGGACGACAATCCTTTGTGCCGTGTTCTCTGACATGCCAGCAGATCTTCAACCAGTTGCCTTCAAATTCAAGGTTTACAAAGGTCTGGCGTCAAAGGGTGTCTGGTGCCATGTCCTATGTCGGAACAGGATTCGCCAATTTGATTGGGCTCGGATCAACAGGGAAGCTTTAGTTTTGACGTGTGTCTAGATATTTGCCAACTTATTATTACCCGGGTGCCGAATGAATGAAACACTAAAAGATGTACTCTAATATCTTTAGAGGTAACCGTAATGAATGAAACTAAACACCCAATGTGCTGCTAGACACATTTCAGTTGCGAGAAGCTCTTAATCACTTGGCCAACGCACACTTCATTCTACTTACATCACTTCATCTCCTCTGGTCTATGATGGGTTTCTGAGGGGCGCCTACTCTGTTTGCACAAGGGTGCCTGAACTCTCTGCATTGCAGTGTCGTACCCCAACTAAATTCCACAACAAGCTAGCTTGAGCTACCTGAAATTCTGAATAGCTTGAATTGCAGAAGCAACAGCACATACACAGCAACGGTGTAATTTGCGGCGGCGATTTGCTTTCTTCCTCCTCCCACATTGTTCTACAGTCATCAGCCTGGCCAACTACTGATGTAGCAAATTTCATAAAAATATCTAAAGTACACACATGTGCATATGTTGTCCTAGACCCCTTGCACACTAACTACACTACTTTAGCTTTGTTCATTAGTTTCCACACCAACCGCTGTTGTGGGGCTTTCACCTTTGGTCATCCTCCGCCCATATATGTAGACTCCCCCATGCTCTCTCTTCTGCTCATCCTTCTGCCTCTTGTAGGTTGTAACCCACGTTGGCCTTCCCAAGTCCTAACTAGTTTCGTGCTCCCAAACATATGTATGCATGTTTGGAGCCGAATTACATAGTATATGTGATGGTGAGAAAGCAAGCTCTCTTGTTTGGGAACAAGAAGCACCAGGAACCTGCTAGGAACAAAACTAGGACGATGCTCTTTGATTGTGCGGCCTGATCCATCAATTGCGTCAGATGTCTCTTCCTCGTCATTGGCATACCGTGGCGCCTACGAGTAGCCAGCAAGTTTCCCACGATACCCCGGCTCGACATCGCACTCATGAATCTCTGAGAGATCATGTGTAGGTTACTTAATTTGGGCACATTGTCATCAAAAGCCGTTTCTATGAAAACTTTTAAAGTTCAAATTCTGAACAAGAAATCAGTTTGAAAAAATTACTCCCATGTTGTAGCTTAGAAAAAAAGTTTCAACTCTTTCAAGCGGTGCTTCTGTTGAGCAAAGCAAGAGTTTATTGTAAGAAAAAAACAAAATAACTAGTTAATGCCTGCAGGAACTAAGGGGAAATATGTTACAGGACAAGGGCAACCATAAGTGGAAGATGAAGAGAAAGTCTCTTATAACCTTTATGTTTAAACATTTGCGAGCTTATTACTTGGGTGCAGAATGGGCTTATCAATTAGTTTATCTATCCATAAACACTAAGTGATGTGCTTAACATAAAGGTAACCGTAACAAATGAACTAAACAGCCAACTTGCAAAACACCTTTCACTTGCAAAAGCTATCAATCACTTAACCAACGCACACTTCACTGTACTTGCAATAAGTTATCAGTAGATTAGCATGATCAGCCCATGACTGTAACAGAGCAGGATTGTATACAACATTATTCCATCCTTTTGACTCTAAAAACATATTCCCTCCGTCCCAAAATAAATGTCACTCAAATGGATGTTGCTAGATGTAGTACTTCTTCACACTCGGCAATAGTGAGCCATGAACGGAGACCTAGCTGGGATTGTTATACAGTTTGAAACAACTCACAAGCAAAACCTTCTTTTATATGTATTGGTAACTTCAGCTCTCTCCAGAAAACATGCGAACCTAGCTCGTATAGCAAACGCCACAAACCTCACATTCTCTATGGTTTCTGTGCCCCTATCAACTCTGTGGTCCGACGCCAAATACATACCCTCGTACTGGCCACCAATCAGGGCATGCTCAAGCAGTCTGACTGCAATTGCCTCAAGCAGCCTGGCTGCAATTGCTCACAGGAAGTTCCTCTGCACAGCTCCAGATGAGAAACGGGACGACAATCCTTGTGCCGTGTTCTCTGGATCCAAAGCCACATTTTGCCGCCCAGCGGTCAAGTCTTTCTCACGGTCCCACGGCTTCCATGGGTGGTTCTCCTCCCATTCTTCCTTCCCTCGTTGTTGCTTCTGCTTTTTTTTCTCCTTTTTGCTCTCTCGGTGCTTCTGCACAAGAGATACCGACCGCTTGGAGGAGTTGTATTTATCCACAAGAGAAGCATTTGCGCTTTTGCCCTGCTCTTCATGTCCATCTGCAATTGCCTTTGCTTTGTTGTAGGCTTCTAAGTAGCTGCAAAAAACATCATTGACATTATCACCAGTAGTACATCATTGTTTTCATATATCAGCATGTCAAGTACTATGACGAACAAAAATGTCGCCAAAAACTGCTGGTATTTTGTTGTGCCAAGCCACTCTCTGTGACAGTACTCTGGTCATATTTGCTGGTATAGAACATGTTGCCTGATAGTGTATCATAGAGCGAAAACAACAGAGGCAGAATCATACTTCTGCTGTGCTTTCTGGGCTCTATCAAGTGGACTATCTGTCCATGCACTTGTGTCACCACGTCCTTCTTTGCCATTCATGCTAAATGCCGTAGTTGAATGCATTGGTACTCCAGCCTGTGGAATAATTGTATTATTAGATACAAACATGTACTCCCTCCGTCCGGAAATACTTGTCATCGAAATGGACAAAAGGGGATGTATCTAGACGTATTTTAGTTCTAGATACATCCCTTTTTATCCATTTTGATGACAAGTATTTTCGGACGGAGGGAGTAACAAGTACCGTTTCCCTCTTTAGGGCATAGGTAAACAGTGAATTAAGGAGATATATTATGATCATTTACTTTTCTTTCAGGTGGCAATGTAGTCATCCATTCGTCTCGTGTAGGTGGTGCCTCTGGCTGTTTCGGAACTGCCAAAAGTTCTTCATCGCCTTCAAGAGATATACCTAAGAACAAATAGCTATTAAGATACAGAAAATGTACTTTGCTCCCAAGCTCAAACGCACCCGCCATGAAAGGTAAAATCCGAAAAAAGTAAAACAAATTCAAAAAAGCTGAATTTTTTGGGCAACAAACATTGCTTAGTGTTCTACCTGCATGCAAATTTTTGGTGAAGGAATGACATCCAGGTGGTCTGGGCCTTCAGCCATGTTTGTTGTCTAGAAATTCAGGTTTTTTGGAAGAAAAAAAAAGGTATTTTTTCGGATTTTACTGTTTATCAGGGTGTGTAAGTGCTCAGGAGCCAAAAATCCATCTCCAAAAGATACCATATTGATATCATGTTCTATTCTTCACTTTTCACAATTATCTGCTGTACCATATTACATTAAATGTAATTACTACAAATAAATGCTGAGAAATACAAACACGCCTGAAAAGAATATCTATGGTAGGAAGGTTAAGCGCAAATCAAATCATTATGATAGGACCATATGGTCAATCAAACCCAGCTTTAAGAAACAATTTTCCTCCAGCCACCACACCACCACATGAAACCAAATCATTAACTGCAACTCTTATCATCTTTCCTACATTAGCACATTTATGAGTTTTCGCATTGTTGTGTTGTTAGTGGTACCTTGTAATCGTCTCCATTCTGCAGCCTCGCGCATTGCTTTAAGCTCAACCTACAAAAATACCAAAAAAGGATCAGGTTTCATGCAACTAAGAGTAGTATTGTCTGTGGTCCTAACCACTAGAAAGGCGATCTTGACAAATCAATATGTAGCGTAAGTTACCTCGAATTGTTCCATCTCTTCTTTCTTTTGTATCTTCTCATCTATTGCGCCTCTCTGCGATCAATGATACGTAGTCAGCACAAAATATCAGTTGAGAAGGGGAAAGCAAGCTAAGTAATTCCTGACATCACATAGTGAGCTAGCATTAAAACAAATTAATTAGTGTAAAAACATATTGCTGGTTGTGGGCAACAAAATGCGATATGAGGTGTATTGTAAGTTCTAGAAGACTGAACTTCACTCATTCTGCAAGCATCGCTATTCTTACAGTGGTACCGACCAAAGTTAAATACTAAGAAAATCAGTACTTTCCCCCTTCAACCTATCTCAAACTTCCTGCATTGCTACAAACGGTACTGTCAGACCATTAGCAGGCCAAAATCAAGAAAAATCGTAATAAGTCCTTCCACCAAACTTAAAATGTGTGTTGTAGCAAAATAGTCAATAGTTGTAGGCGGAGTGATGCCCTATCCAAGAACAGAATGCAATTTGAGCATACAGCATCATACATCAATATTTTCTCCTTGGCAAATATATAATATTTTCTGTTGTTTGGAATCAGAAACTCATTTCAGACTATTTTATCTCAACACATCCAAACATTTAATTTATTATTTTTCATAAGAAAGCAAATGGATAGCTATTTTAAATAATTGTGACATTTGGCAAATCATATGATATTCAAGACATGTACCTTTTGAGGGTCTTGTAAGTCTTTAAAGGCATTGTTCAATTTCACAAAAGCCTCCTGTGCTGAAGGATGAGGGCACTTGTCCGGATGCACTAAAAGAGATAGCTTCCAATACCTATAATACAAGATAAGAATGATTGATCAGGCTGACAAATAACAAGGCAAAACAGAGACAGTAGATCAATCAATAAGCTTGCTCAATACAGGAGACAAGATGCACACCAACTTCAGGGTAAGTGATTCTCGATATGAAAGATCATCAATTGGCAGCTCAACTTCAGGCATTTTAAACAGGTGCTCACCGACTTCAGTGAAGTATCAAATGCACAGTAACTTCAGGGCAAAGTACCAAACATCTTGACAGATGATAACCGTAGGAAGACACCATTCAAATTTTGAAACTTGGATATTCGAAATAAGGACCAAAGAACAAGTTGAACAAGTATTGGCACATAGCCAGGGAAGTTGGGGGTATGGCCTATTTTGGCATCCAATTGTGTCTGCCAGAAGTTTATTTTGTGAAACATCATAAGAGTTTTCTTCAATAGTAATCAACCTAAGCATGTACTGCTCGGTTGGATTCTGTTTGCTGTTTGCATACTCGCAAAACAAAGGGCAATGCATTGAACTTATGAACCCAACAGATCTCCATAGGATTATAACAATGTACCATAGACAATTATCCTCAAGAGGTATTGGATGTGAGTAGTAAATTATTGGGAACTAGAGCTCCATAGATGTTTTCATTTGTTTTGCTTAGCACATTCTTAACTCTATGATGATATGGGCTCATTTCATGACAGAGATGAATCAGAGATGTGAAAAAATTACAAGACAGTAGAACATTAAACTTGTTATATTTGCCATCATATAATATCCTGCACATTTTCATTATTCTCAACAGAAGGTGAGATCTGCGTCATTTGCAACTATTGTGAAAAAACTTAATTAATTTCTGCTGCCTATCTACATACAGGTATATCATACTCCCTCCGTCCCAAAATAAGTGTCTTAACCTTATTACAACTTTATACTAAAGTTAGTACAAAGTTGAGACACTTATTTTGGGACGGAGGGAGTATATTAATATGTATAATAAGCATGGAATGTACACAAATAACGACCTTTTCTTGATGTTATCAGACGACATCTTCCAATTTATGCCCAGAACATCATAGAGTGCATCTGCATCAGCGCCCAATATTCGAGTAACCTACACCCAATTCCATGAAAATTAAGATTAAAAGTTAATGGTGCACGACAAATGAGAACAGGTATGTGATAGGAAAGACTCAAGTATATGTCCTGAAAAAAAATCATTTTCAATCCACTGAAGTTTATCAAAAGCCAGCTAAACATTCAGAATCTTAGCTATAATAGAAGCCTATGATTAGGTCTCCAAACAAACTATCCTAGAACAGCAAATTGGGGTCCCGATTACAATTAAAGATATGTTCACGAACATTCCTGTTAGTGTCACAGACAAATAACCTCGCATAATGTTCAGTAGAAGATTTTGCAAATACCAATCACATGCCAGGTAAGCACAGGAAATATAGATGATTCACGCTAATTGGCTCTATAGATTATATGAATGCTGCCAGCAGCAAACTGAATAAACAAAAAGCATGGCAAGCAATTGGTAAGAGTGTAAACTACACCCAAGGTGCTGCGGTAAGACATAGTGAAGACATAGCAAGAAATGGCCTAACAAGTATACTGATGGTGCACATATTTCTGACAAATGGGCCATACAGCAAATTTATGATGTCTGCTAAAAGACCAAGGTCTGGCATGAAGAGAGGACCTAAGGCAATTATGGAAGCTGAATAGAAATAATCAACTACAAGAATCAGGACATAGTGTAGACCACACAATAACTGGAGAATGCTGCATTGACACATGCTGGAGGGACTTCAAAGTTACATTTTTGTACTGAAAAACATTGGATGAAATTTTGCGAAAATGAAAATGTCGCTGAAAGTGTACCTCTTCAAATCGCTCGGCTTCATTTGCAGATGCAGCTTCAGCGACCATGGCTGGTGGTGGAGGACCTATAAGAAATCCATCATCAGCTTCCAATTCAGCATCCCTGGAGATAGAGAAAACATAGTTACTATTTAAGAACATAAAACAGTGCTGAATGAGTTACTCATTAAGCAAAGCAACGCTTAAGGGCCTGTGTAGTCAGCTGTTGACTAAGTAACAAATCATAAGGTCATAAAACAATATCTTACCGGCACCTAAGAGCCTCTGTCATTTCGGCTGCTGCAGCTAGTAATTCACGTGATGGCATTGCAGGACCAATTACCCTGCATGCAACAAAACCTTGTTGGACTATAATTGAAAACTAGCATCCTAATGCGTTGAAAATAACATGTGACTAGGAAATAAGTAATTTATAAGAGCAATCCTCTCCATTAAGCACCTAGTACATGCCTAATCTAGAAAGCACGAATTCCCGGATAGCAACACGTTTTGTGCAAGAGAAATGGCAACAATTACAACAGAACAAGAAAGAGGATCCTGAATCCCTTGTATGCCGGCATATACAGAACAGACGCCAATAGCCAGTATGCGGAGGTAGACATGCGTTATAAAACAAACCTCACAGTGCCCTTTGCTAGTGCCACTAGGGTACAAACGAGAACCTGACATTACATTACGGACAATTTACCCAAACTAGTTCAGGATAGACCAAACCTGGCAAATTTATCAAGTCTAGCTAAAAGAACAAATACTTTCTAGCAGAGTAATCATGACAAAAGAAGTCAGCTATAACCAGGAACAATATTTTCTAACAGAGCAATTCTGGCACATAGGCATTACCTCTTTATAGGGGTGTCCTCTTCCCGGTCAACTTTTCCTCCATCTTCAGGAGGGATGTCATCTTTATTTTGTACGTCAAAGTTAGGCAACGGTACTTGTTGTCTATTTTGTGCCACAGTTTCATTTGGATCATTTCCATGTTTGGCACTTGCTTCTAATACTGGTCCAACAACATCAAGGGTAGGAACACCTTTTGCTGAAAGCAAGTAAGCTCCATTTGCACTTTCTTTCAATTTCAGGGATCTGAAAAGTTTCTTCAAACGCTTCACCAATGGCTTGTCAGAAATTCCGGAAATATCAATGCCTTCACCACTATCTATCATTTGGAGAAGCTGCATGTTAACAAAAGTCACAAGTAACTTATTGTTCCAAATCAGAGCCAATAGTACAAAAAGGCAAAACTAATGGAAGTAAGGCAAAAACTTCTATCCAGTGGAACTGGTGACGACAGAGGCAAGTAGCAAAGGCAACAGCTGAGTAAAATCCAAAAGTCCAAGTTGATAGAAGAGGAGTGGTCGTGAACAACAGAAAATGTGCATGTAATAACTAATAAGTGAGCTCATACCCATTGAAAATGCTTTCTACTGTTATTTTTTGCTGTGAAATTGTGACTGTAGAAGTGCCTACTAGCTGGTTTAACTAGTGATGGACTTGGTCAACTAGTCGATTAGTCCACAAATCACCTAAACTGTTGGGTAGCGACTTGACTTAAAATTTGACTGAGTGCAGAAGTTTGACATCCTGTGAAAAATATAGGCATGTCATCATTCAAATGATGCACATTACATATACTAATTGGTTGACACTGTAATATCCTGAAATACATTATCTTTTACAATTTTAAGATACTAGGACATTTCACCTTTAAACATCACCATAATTAGAACACAACTACAATTTACCCACTTCAGCTGTAATGGCTACAGTTTTCACGTCAGATAGGCAACTGTGTCGTGCAAACTAACCGAATTAATCTTTTCTCATGGTACAATTGTGCAGGTCCAGAGTCAGGCAACATATAATAGAGAAAATTCTTGTTGGAGAACTCGAATCGAATTACTGAATGCCATACCTGACGAAGCTCGCTGGTGATGGCAGGGAATTCACTGAGAATGCCACGGACGATTTCCTGCGCCTCCTCCATCCATCCTGAATCATCTGAGCCTGATCCCGACAGGTCGCTGCCATCGCTGCTGTGACGGGCACGCTCATCCCGGCGCCTCTGCCGGTGACGATGTCTATCATCGTCCCGGGAACTGCGTGAGCGGCCGCTGTTCTTATGGTGATGGCGGCGGCGACGAGAAGAGGACGACTTTTCAGGTTTGCTGTTACTGCGACTCCGGGGCCCAGGGCTGCGGCTAGGAGAGGAGTCCGGCGAAGGGGAAGAATCAGAGTCCGAAGAGGGTGTGGCATTGCGCGATCTCTTGCTGCTGCGGCCGCGTCGTCGGCGCTTCGCTTCCTTCTCCCTGTCACCCTTTCCCATCTTTGAGTTTGTGTCCTGGGACAAGGAGAGGTCGGTTTTGAGAGAATAGCTAAAATACCACCGGTCAAAACCAAAAGTTCGAAAATGCCATTAGGCTCCGTTTGGATGTTGGACATTACAAATTTGATAGGTTATTATACATGTAGACACTAAAAATAGCATTTAGAAACTAGGTGTACATATAAAACACTGCAAGTAGCATTCAGAAAAAAAAAAGTGAACATATGATGGTGCTGTTACGAACTGTGAAAAATCTAGCTGACACGAACTGCTATGACAGGGAAACATTTTAGCTGAAGGATTCCAGATCGTGGACACCAGCGCACATACACAGGGAGAGCAGGGAACGGCAAACGCGCTCAGAGACAGGGAGCAGGCGGACATGGAGACTGAGGGGGCATGAATGGCATATGGGCCGCGGGATCGTGCTCGTGGCCGCCCGCGCAGCCGCTGAGGGCACCAGCCGGAGGGGGGCAGGCGGAGAGGAAAGGGGTGGGGGACGCACGGGGAAGGGATGGGCTGCGGCGGAGAGGTAGATGGCCGGAGACATGAGAGAAGGAGGATATAGGAATCACCTGCGCCGCCGCGAGCTCCGCTTGGCGCCGCTCCTCTCGGAGCACAAAGAAAATTGGGGCAGGGAGGGTTCTGGCCGAGCTAGCTCACCTTGAGGAAGAGAAGGAGCAGCCGTCGGTAGGCCGGGGTCGAGGGTGTCGCGGAGGAGCTCGGCAGGTCGTGGTCGGTCGCGGGGCGGTCAGGCGACGGCGTCGTCGCCGGTGGCCGCTAGGGTTCGAGGGGAATGGGGAAAAGTCTGGGAGAGATAAGCGCTACAGGGAGGGGAGGGAGGAGGGAGAAGCGGTACGCCCTGGCCTGGGTAGAAAAAAAAATGAAGCTGGGCCATCGGATGAAAGATCGATGGCACAGAATAAAAAAAGATGGCGATGACATGTGGTTATTCCCGTTTGGCACAAGACAATAGAAAAATATGCCATAATAGATGGGAAACTCTAGCCTTCAGCCGGTGGATCACTCGCGAGAATCCGCCGTCTCATATGTGCGACGTGTGTCCTACTGGAGGGCCACTTAGCACTGTCTCTGCAACGATTGGTTTTCTTTCTTTCCTCTTCGATATGTCCCTCATGAATGGATAAGGAGCAAGCCAGTCATGGGAATCTATGTTGTCGACATGGGAACCGATCTCGTTAGAGCATGGTCCAGCGCGAGCACCGCCGCGGTCGGCTGCCTCCGCCATAAACGCTGGTGTGCCCGAGCTCGACATGGCCGTCGCCAACCTCCTCGTCGGATCTGGCCGCCCAAGTTCCTGCGGCAACGCCTGACCGCCCAAGTTCCTGCAGCAACACCCTTCTCACCGGATCTGGCCACCGAAGATCCTGTAGGCTATACCAATGCCCACAAAGTCAATCGGCACGGCGTGCAAGCTCCTGTGGCGGAGTGGACAAAGGCGACGAGGCATTGGAGGCGGTTTTGTTTTTGCAGCAAAGGGCATGTTGCAAAAGGGCCCTGTTTCATAAAAAATCATCGAATTATTTTTCTGCAACAAGGCCATTGTTGCAATAAATTTCTGCAACAAGAGCTTTGTTGCGGGAATTTTCTGCAACAAGTCCTCTGTTGCGGGAATTTCTTGCAACAAGACATTTGTTGCCGAAATACCATAACATCACTCTTGTTGTAAAATGGTGGTTGCTCACGTGGACACATCGGACGACTATTAGGGTGTCCATCCAATGGTCGACGAGGCGGCGGGTATTTTTCCATTATCCGACGGTGGATATGTAGCACTGCCCATAATAGATAGTGATGAACGTGAAAGATCCATGGTATAATAATAGGAAAACACTTTAATTCATCCGCATCTGCGCGTCACGCGTCTATGGCTCACCCACGATTAATGCATCTCACGCTTGGTCAACTATCCCAGTCCTAGCCTCACATCGCGTAACTCTTCGCTTTTCTGGAAACCGCTTTGACCGCACCCTTTTTTTCTTGGATCTATCTAGAACACATCTAAATGTGACATAGTTATGTCACATTTAAATTGATGTCCACTCTGTTTGTGGTCTATTTTTGTGTCCTACTTTTTTTTGTTTCTTGTTGCTGCATTATATATTTGTAGAAGCTTAGATGTGACATCCTTAAAAAAACATCTAGATATGAATTAGACAAATTGTTCTTCCTTATCCTCTCACGCACGACCCTGATGAAACTCGTCGGAATTTCTTTCTCCACCACATCCGGTGAGAGGCACTGGAGGCTCGTGGCGGCCCCTCTCCAATTGCAGCCACCACGCCGCCGACGCTCGCAACACGCCTCATCTCTACTTTGCAGCACCATACAAGCAACACCACTCACCCTCACAGGAGTGGTGCTCCGGTTTCCAACCATGGCGGTCTTTGCAGCAGACAACAGTGCCACCCATACCTGGCCAAACGGGCCGGCACGGCACGGCCCGCCGTAAACATGCCTGGCACGGCATGACCCGTCTCGGCACGAATAATAACCAGTCTGTGTCGTGCCGGCCCACGGGCAGGAGCTAGCAGCCTAGGCACGGCACGTAGGCTACGTGGGCCGGCACGAGGCACGCCGGCCCGTTGGAGGTCGCTGGCCCGTCTGGCGTGATTTTTTTCTTTTTCTTTGTAATACCTCTGAAAACAGCAAAAAAAAGGCCAAAAAATGTAGAAAATTGCAAATTTTGGTAGACTATTATGTGAGATAAATCTAGAATTTTATTAACACATATACATCATTAGAACTCCCATATGAAAGAATAAAAGAATACAAGACATACATTATAATTACAAAAGGATAAAAAAATACAAAGACTACACTATAACACTACTACTACTTAGATTCAAGCACTAATAAAATACGCATGCACTATGAAAATATTAAACATATTAAGGTATTAGGTATTTATATAGGACATATATATTTATATTTTAAAAAAAACATAAACGGACCATGCCGTGCCGGCCCGCGTGCCTAGCCTCCAGGCCCAGGCACGGCCCATGGCGTGTCGCGTGCCGGGCCTGGCCCGTTTATCCCGGGCCGTGTCGTGCCTGGGTCGTGTTGGGCCTGCGTGCTATCGGGCCGACCCAGTTAGCACGGCCCGTTTGGCCAGCTATAGTGCCACCGCTGCGGGCGGCTAACCCCTATACAACATTCCTGTGCAAGCGTCCAATGGTGCAGCATTCCGATCGGCAAGATATTGCAATGGAGCATCGTCGGGGTCGTTGAAGCTTTCGATGTGGTTGCAATGGAGCGCCGCCGGAGCTACAATGGAGCACCACGAGGGTCGCCTGGGTTGCAATTGGGCACCGCCGAAGCTGCAATGGAGTTCGTGGGGGTGTCATCGGTGCTGCAATGAAGCACCGCCGAGGCCGCCGGTGCTGCGCTGAAGTGCCCGCTGAGGTCGCCGGAGCTGCAACGGAGTGTCGCCGGGGTTGCCGGGGCTGCAATGGAGCTTCGTTGGGCTGTCATCGGTGCCGTGTTGAAGCTTTTTGCCGCGCTCGGTGTCGCCATGGAGCACGGCACCCGGTTGCTTGGTGCTGCGATGCGACGGTCACCGGTGGCTCTTGGAGTTGCGGCGCTCGACGGTGGCACCGGTGCTGCGAGGTCTCCGGCAGGTGCCACGGTGGGTGCATCAGTTCTCTGCGTCATCGTCATTTTCGTTACAGAGGAGATGCAGTGTGGCTGAGAGACGAGAGGAGAACATACAACGGGATGTGTTGCTGCGATCGATGGGCACCAGCGCCAAATTGGACGGCTAATCAGGGAAATCATGCACCTGATTCCTAGCAGCCGCCATAATAATATCAAGAACATTGCTATGCACACGGCGCTTTTCTCATGATCCATGAACGATGTTTCAGTGAAACATCCAGCCATCCAAACATAGTATATAATGCAACACATCCATCTGATTACCAATCATGTACAAATCGTGCATGGAGTGTCGGTTGTGTAGTAGTTTCGTAGTATCAATGGAAGATGGCGCGACGAAGTGTGTGTTTTCTTCCTTTTCTTTTTACAGACTAGGTAATTGTCTGTGCGTTGCCACGGGGCATAATCGGTGGCCCAATACCAATATTGATGGACATACAAACTTTACGATTGTCATGAACATAAAGAAGACTTTTTTCTTTTACTGTAAAAAGCACTCTTCCTCTTCTTCTTCTCACCAAAAGGCAATAAACAGACCGCCACAACATATTGACTGCAAACTGATAATATTGCATGTGCAATGCGCGCTATTCTTTTTACAACATACTCCATATACCGCATGGAATACTTACAAACATGGAAAACCTTTACCATACAAGTTTTAAGCCATTTGTTTTGCCTATCTCATAAACCACTTAATGAAAATTGCATATAAATAGAATCGGACAGATAAATCACAGGTATATGCATGGATCAGCCCATCATGCAAAGGAACTATTCAGGCATTACCTTAAAGATGTTCATTCCGGTAGAATGCTTGCATTTCATCTGAAATATCAATATCATCTGATTCCGTAGGGGATTCCCCTACTGTTTGACCGTTGAAAAAATATCATCCGATTTTCCATACTAATTGGCGGGACATGACATGTTATCTGCACCTATCAAAAATTCATGGATGTCAAAGAAACATTCAAATAAAAAGGTACACGCCACCAACAAGCTGACCTTGAGAAAAACGAAAGCAAGCAGGATAGACTGTGTAACATCATCAGGTGTACCCGAACAAGAACAAGATCAAACACAGAACACGGAGCAGCTTATGCTATACTGGTGAGCCACGGGCAACACCACCACTCTTGGCTCTTAGGGTAAGGGAGGATTTCGCTGCTGCTTATAACACAGAAAGAGAAGGGTAAGGGAGGACTCACACTGCTGGTTCGCGTTCCCCGGCGCCGGCCAACTCCTCCACAACATCTCTCCAAGACTCCGACCGCCGCATCACCCGAGCGCAGCTTCTCTCCCACCGCGTCCCTGTCCACTTGCCTCTACATCCTCACGCTCCTCCCAGCCAAGCCGCAACATGCACACATGCAGCTAACCCAACCCCTGCACGTGCACGCCCGCCCAACTCCATCGCGTGCGCCGGCCTCCTAATGTAGGATCTCTTCCCTGCTCGCGTTTCCCCGTGCCCAGCACCAGCGGCCGCGCCATCAATGCTCCCATCGCCGGAGTCCGTCCTTACAAGCGCATCCCATGGATACGTCCACTTGCATGTTGCTGCCTAGGGATCGACAGAACTCACGAGTGCGGATTCGGCCGGGTCTAGCGGAGGCGGCTGCGAGGAGCGAATAGATCGAGGAGATGGGATCTCACCGAGAGGGAACAGTTTGAGGGAGGAAATAACGGAATCGGAGTGGGTTGTTTGTACGGAAAAATCGGGCGTGGGTGTGGGACCGTGGGAGACCTACGAACGGATGGAGGGGGAGGCGGACGAAGGACGTTTGATGTAAGATGGGAAACGAAACGCTCCGTTTCTTTTAAATAGTAGAGAAAAAAACTTGTATTACTCAAATTTGTTACAATCATTCTCGCATAGGTGTGCAACACCTGTCGGCCCATTGCCAAGCCATACAACAGTTTGACTAAACGATATACTATAACTAGCCATAAAATGGCTTACAGAGTTCTGAGCACGTCGAACATGAGTAATACAAGCTTCTCTTTCTAACCGCTTCAATTTGATCTCTCGAACTAAGAAGACATATCTTGATCTATCATGTTTCTCAATTTTCACCATATTTATGGCTTCCTTACAATCAGATTCCACATGAAGTGAAAGATTTCTCCATTGAGCAATTGTGCAACCCCTCGTCCTTGAGCAACCCCTCAATGGCCGCTGAGGGAGTCCTGGATTAGGGGGTGTTCGGATAACCGAACTATACCTTCAAGCTGGACTCCTGGACTATGAAGATACAAGATTGAAGACTCTGTCCCGTGTTCGGAAGGGACTTTCCTTGGCGTGGAAGGCAAGCTTGGCGATACGGATGTTCAGATCTCCTACCATTGTAACCGACTCTATGTAACCCTAACCCTATCCGGTGTCTATATAAACCGGAGGGTTTTAGTCCGTAGGACAACATACACATCAAAAATCATACCATATGCTAGCTTCTAGGGTTTAGCCTCCCTGATCTCGTGGTAGATCAACTTTTGTAATACCCATACCATCAATATTGATCAAGCAGGACGTAGGGTTTTACCTCCATCGAGAGGGCCCGAACCTGGGTAAAACTTCGTGTCCCCTGCCTCCTGTTACCATCCGGCCTAGACGCACAGTTTGGGACCCCCTACCCGAGATCCGCCGGTTTTGACACCAACATTGGTGCTTTCATTGAGAGTTCCTCTGTGCCGTCGCCGTCAGGCCCGATGGCTCCTACGATCATCAATGGCGATGCGGTCCAGGATGAGACCTTCCTCCCCGGACAGATCTTCGTCTTTGGCGGCTTTGCACTGCGAGCCGATTCACTTGGCCATCTAGAGCAGATCGAAAGCTACGCCCCTGGCCGCCAGGTCAGATTCGGAAGTTTAAACTACACGGCCGATATCCGCGGGGACTTGATCTTCGACGGATTTGAACCACTGCCGAGCTCGCCGCACTATCACGACGAGCATGATCTAGCTCTGCCGCCGAACAGTGCCCTGGAGGCCGCACCTGCATCGGCTCTGGCCCCTGGTTCGGAGCCGACCGCGTCGATCGAGGACGGGCGGTTGGACACCGCCTCGGGGGCTGCGATCCCAACGGCGGTTGAGCCGAACACCAGCCCCGTACTCTGCAAGACTCGTGACTCCATGGAGCCGGATTCTTCTCCGGACTCCGAACCCTCCGCGCCCCTGCCGAGCGAATCCGATTGGGCGCCGATCATGGAGTTCACGGCCGCGGACGTCTTTCAGCACTCGCCTTTCGGCGATATCCCGAAGTCACTAAAATCTCTCTCTTTATCAGGAGAACCCTGCTCGGACTACGGTCAGCAAGGTTGGGATTCGGACGATGAAGAAATTCAAAACCCACCCACCACCCACTTGGTAGCCACTATCGACGATTTAACCGACATGCTCGACTTCAACTCCGATGACATCGACGGTATGGACGCCGATGAAGGAGACGATGAAGAATCAGCGCCTATCGAGCCCTGGAATGCCACCTCGTCATATGACGTATACATGGTGGACGCACCCAAAGATGACGGCGAGGAACGGAAGGACGCACCGAAGGATTGTTCCCTCGAAAAGCAGTCAAAGCGGCGACGCAAGCGCCGCCCCAAATCCCGCCTCGGCGTGTCAAAACCGGCGGATCTCGTGTAGGGGGTCCCGAACTGTGCGTCTAGGCCGGATGGTAACAGGAGGCAGGGGACACGAAGTTTTACCCAGGTTCGGGCCCTCTCGATGGAGGTAAAACCCTACGTCCTGCTTGATTAATATTGATGGTATGGGTATTACAAGAGTTGATCTACCACGAGATCAGAGAGGCTAAACCCTAGAAGCTAGCCTATGGTATGATTGTTGATGTGTATGTCGTCCTACGGACTAAAACCCTCCGGTTTATATAGACACCGAATAGGGTTAGGGTTACATAGAGTCGGTTACAATGGTAGGAGATCTGAACATCCGTATCGCCAAGCTTTCCTTCCACGCCAAGGAAAGTCCCTTCCAGACACGGGACAAAGTCTTCAATCTTGTATCTTCATAATCCAGGAGTCCGGCTTGAAGGTATAGTTCGGCTATCCGAACACCCCCTAATCCAGGACTCCCTCAGTAGCCCCTGAACCGGGCTTCAATGATGACGAGTCCGGCGCGCAAATTGTCTTCGGCATTGCAAGGCGGGTTCCTCCTCCAAATACTTCATAGAAGATCTTGAACACAAAGATAGTGTCCGGCTCTGCAAAATAAGTTTCCACATATTGCCATAGAGAGAATACTAATATTAACACAAATCTAATCTGCTGATGTATTCCGTGGTGCGACATGCCACGGCCAAGCCTTTATCCCAATCGTTTCATTATCCCACCTTAGCGCGTTATGCGAGGCGGTTTCCTTGGCACGTCTTGTCAAAGCAGAGATCGTGTCCCCTCATTTCAGGATTCTCATCAATACGGGCGTGGGTAACCCAACCGCACCTTTGATTATGGCGCTTGGAGATAAGCAAGTTTTACCATGCTGGTGGGGACACATAATCGCGTCCACCCATATAAGGGGATAAGGATCCACCTTTTTACCCACGCCTTCTTCCTCCTCTGCCTATCCATTCTTGCGCACTCGAGCTCCAGCGCCCAAGTCCGCACTACCACCTCAACCCTCTCTAGTCATGTCCGGAGCGGGAGGCAAGTGGATGGTCTCCTCCGTCATGGAGGGACACATCAAAAAGTTGAGGAAGGCCGAATATCTGGCCAGCGACATCGCGCACCGACTCCTCGAGAAGGGGCAGCTCATCCCCACTCCTAGGCCCCATGAGAGGGTGGTATTTCTCCCCCATTTCCTCCGCTGACTGGGCTTCCCTCTGCATCCATTTGTCCGGAGGCCCATGTTCTACTACGACCTGGATTTCCATGATCTGGCCCCGAACTTCGTCCTCAACATCTCGGCATTTATCGTCGTGTGCGAGGCTTTCCTCCGCATCCGCCCTCATTTTGGCTTATGGCTAAAGACCTTCAACGTCAAGCCGAAGGTGGTGCACGGCAGCCAGGCGGAGTGCGGCGGTGCCATGGTTGGCAAGATGGCCAACGTCCTGTGGCTCGAGGGCTCCTTTGTGGAGACCCTGAAGAGGTGGCAATCGGGATGGTTTTACATCACCGAGCCGTGCAACCCCGAATGGGTCGCAGCCCCCGAGTTTCGGTCCGGACCCCCCATGCGGCTCACCTCCTGGAAGGAGACCGGCCTGTCGTGGGGTAAAAAAGGAGAGATGACCGGACTCCAAACATGCATCCAAACCCTGGTGGACAAGAAGCTCAAGCTTGTCAACATAGTCCAGGTTATGCTCGTCCGCCTGATCCTCCCGTGTCAACGACGGGCCTTCAACCTGTGGGAGTTCGACCCGGCGTAGCATCAAACTCTAAACAGGCTCTTCGACACGACGTACGAAGATGCCTGGAGGGTGCTTTTCAAGGGCGTCGAGGCTCCCGCATCCGCCGCCGAGGATCGCGGATTCAGTACTCAGCATCACGCTCATGCGGTAAGCCGTTTTTGTCCTTTTACAGGGTATCAGTTTTTCATGGTTTGACCCTATGCGGGATCTGAGTTCCCTTATCTTTGCTAGGATTGGGTGGCAACGTCCGGACAGATCAACTGTCCGGCTCCTCTGCCCGAAGGCCCAGCGGACGCTCGCTTGGCGAAGCTGCTGGTTCCGGCGCCCTATGTGGTGCCGGAGAAGAAGGCCACGAAAAGGGCCACGGGGACTCGAAAGAGTGCCCGACGTCAGGAGGTGTCGGATTCGTCATCCGACGGTCCCGAAGCGCCTTCCTCTCGTGAAGACGAGGAGGAAGAAGAAGAGACCTCTCCCCCTCCAGCGGGAGGAGAGAAGAAAAGGAAGGTCGCCCTCCCCGAGGAGGCCGGAGGGTCCAAGAAGGGGAAAACCCTTCCTCCGGACTGCTCCACCGACGCCGACGACGACAAAGAGGAGTGGCAGCCCAGGGCCAAGCCCCTGGCGAAATCGTAAGTGTCCGGATACCGGGGTAATTCATAGTATTCGTTTTTCTCACAGCTTTTCCTTATGTCGAATATGTTTGCGCAGCCCACCCAAAGACCGGCTTGACGCATCGTCGAGCAGCTCGCTGGACCCGTCGGAGGTGAACTCGCTTCCGACGGCTTCATCCCCCCGCCCTGCGGACGACACCGAAGTGTTGTCCCAACAGGTTCCAAGCCGGGAGGAGGTGGTCCTGGGGGCGCCGCAAGGCGACCTCCCGGACTCCAGGAGTAAAGGGGATGAAACCCCCCAGGGCTCCAAGTCCGGCTTAAGGCCGGACACAGCTTCGGAATCTTCAAGGGTTCTAGAGTCCGGCGGGCGACCTCCTTCCAAGAGGAACAAGCCTACCGTGCCGGTGACCTCCGCCCAACCGGAGGTGCCGGACAATATGTTGGAGGCGCTCCAAGGTGCCTCCATCGATGAGGGGCACCGCACTATTATG
Source organism: Triticum aestivum (assembly GCF_018294505.1). Taxonomy (NCBI): domain Eukaryota; kingdom Viridiplantae; phylum Streptophyta; class Magnoliopsida; order Poales; family Poaceae; genus Triticum; species Triticum aestivum. The sequence goes on along the minus strand of NC_057797.1, from coordinate 732,582,369 downwards.
AGTGCGGTGATCCAGAAGGTTCAGTCCGCCAAAAGCGGACTGACTGAAGCTTGTACAAGCCTTTTAATAGGCTTTGAGGTAAGTAAAGAATGTTCAAATAATGTTACCGCATAGACAGTAGCCCCTGATGCTCTGTTGGGCGTTCGGGAAGAAAAGCCGAATAGAGGATCAAAGAATTCGCAGGAGTCTAACAAAAGGAGTCAATATGCGTATGCAGGCTTGTCTGCTAGCGTCCGCCGCACTGACTGCGGAAGTGGACGTGCTGAAGCAGAGTCTCGAGAAGGCCGAGCAAGAGCTCGGGCGTGCCAAGAAGCAGCTCGAGGAGAAGGAAGGTAAGAAATACCCTGTTTGAATATGTATATAAAAAAGGTGCAATTGCAAAAAATGACAGGATTGACATGGCTATTGCAGGGGCCACGTCTGAGGTGGCGACCCTTAAGCAAGCACTTCTCGAGGCCGAGAAGAGTGTGGCCATGGAGCGCACCGAGCGGGAGAGGTATGAGGCTGAGGTTGGCAAGGTGCGGAAAGAGCTCCAAGTTCTCATGAAGAAACATGAGAGTTTGGAGCTTGACTCGAAGACGCGAGCGTCCGAGCTCGCGGCAGCTATAGAAAATGCCAAGTCTGCCAAGGACGAGTCCCAGAAGACCCTCCAGGAGTTGGATGAGGTGAATAAGATTGTGGTGGGTAAGGCATTCTTTATGCAAAGTAAACACATAAACGTGAGTTACCTGTTACTTACCCGAATCCGGAGCTCTCCAGGAGTGTTTGCAGATCTTCCCCGGAGTGTATCTGATGCCGCCGCATTCTATCGAGCCGAGGAGGGCAGCTCGACAGAGAAGGTGTTCTGGTCTCAGTCATTGTTGAGAAAATCGTTAACTGGTAGCTGCTCGGTCGGCTGGTGAGTAGGGGATTAATAGGCTAATCGGCAAGTTAATCAGCCATTTAATCAATTAATCGGACGATTTATCGGGTAATCGGCTACTCGGGGACCCTATGAGTAGGGATTAATTGGCAAGTTAACTGGTTAATCAGATGAATTCTTGAACAGGGGTCTCAGTACGCTGAGGCCGGACACCCCGTGCCCCTGAGCGACCAGCTGAAGCAACTGGTCGAGCTCCACAAGGCGGCCGAACATGCCATGAAAGGCCTCCTAGTTCGGCTGTGGCCTGGAGAGGCTCCGCCTGGGAGCTATTTCGGGCTGGTGCGGCGGCTGGTGGAGGCATGTCCGAGGCTTGAAGACATCAAGCACTCCGTCTGCATTGAAGGTGCCCGTAGGGCCCTTGCCCGTGCTAAGGTGCACTGGGGCAAGCTGGATGCGGAGAAGCTTGTGAAGGACGGGCCACCTCCGGGGAAAGAGCATCACAAGCCCGAGAATTATTATAAGGATGTTCTGAAGGGTGCCCGTCTTGTTGCGGATGAATGTACCAAGGATGTATTTTTTGAGTAAAACCCGCTCGTGTTATCCTGTGCGCTGAAAACTTGTTCATATGCGCTAAGCAATGCTACTTGAATTTAAAATAATACCTTCTGTGCGGCTGTTTATCAATACTGAGAGATGGCGAGTCGTCGGCTTCTGCCCCCATGCCGCTAGTGCTGGGGTGTTCAGGGATAGACCTGGGCGCTCTTTTTCCCATATTTGGGCCCTTCGAGGGAGGCGCTCAGCCCAACGAACGAGGCAATCGGACTATAATGCGTGAACACTCTCACTTAGCCATAGAATTCTATAATTTTAAATTTCGGCGAAGCCCCTAGTATTCGGAAGACCGATTTCAGGGCGCTATCCACGCCTTGGCCGGACAGAGCTGGCTCCTCGCCTGAAGCGGCATAAGTCTTTAGGGACTCGAAAAAACCTCTCGAACAGCGACCAGCTCTCGCTTAATCATGTCAGTCAGTTTTAGCTTTCTCCATTGAGGTGCTCGGTCCAGCTCAACTAGGGCACAATCGCAGTGGTTTTCCTAGTGCTACCTTAGCCGATATAGCGGAACGTAAGGCACCAAAACATAGGAGCCGGGCAAACCCAACTATTGACCCAAGACATGATTCGGAGCGGATGCATATAATGCTATAAGTTCGGGGTGCCGCACTTGTTAAAGTGTTCGGACTTCTCACACCATGTTGAGGGGTACTGAAGCCCCTGGCGTATTTTGGCCGTACCAAAGTGTACGGGTGCAACATGTCATTAAGGAACACACACACACACACACACACACACACACACACACATATATATATATATATATAAGGGTAATGCAAAAAATGGACAAAAGCTACGCATTGTTCACTGAAATAGCTGCGATCAAAGCAGAACGATACAAGTGATGCGATAAACGAAAAGTTGGACTATTTAACATGTCTGCTTCAGGGGCAAGCTGCGGGATGGTATGCGAAACAAGTATACTGCTTGTGATAGAGACCACCTAGGATTTCCGTAATGCGGCATGGCTTGTCTGCTTCCCTGGTCCTTGCGTCGTTTGTGCGGCAATTGAACTGCCGAACGAGCCTTCCGAAGAGTAGAGCCCTGGAAGTAAGAGAAAAGTATAAAAAAGGTCGGCAACCCCTGGTGCGGTTTAAGCCGTGTTTTGGGCGTGCCGTGATGGTGCCCCTCCCCTATGCCCATGGTATTTCTAGGGCGTAGTTATGCACGCGAAGTACTGGTGTCGCCTTTTTGCGGGGGTTGGGGTTGGGGCCGCATTGCTACGCCTGCTCGGAACGTGCCAGGCGGTCTTGTTGTAGGTTACTCCGGGCGCGCTTGACTGTGTCCGGACGTTTAATGGCCGGACTGGAGAACTGCCTGGAGAGGCTGCTTTGTACTTCCGCTGCAAGGGCCGCTGTGTGCTCCTCCGTTCGGAGGGAGCGTTCGGTGTTTCCATTGACCGTAATTACTCCTCGAGGGCCTGGCATCTTGAGCTTAAGGTATGCGTAGTGCGGGACCGCATTGAACTTGGCAAATGTGGTTCGCCCGAGCAGTGCATGGTAGCCACTGCGGAACGGGACTATGTCGAAGATTAACTCCTCGCTTCGGAAATTATCCGGAGATCCGAAGACCACTTCAAGTGTGACTGAGCCTCTGCAGCTGGCCTCTACACATGGTATTACGCCTTTAAAGGTCGTTTTGGTGGGCTTAATCCTCGAGGGATCTATGCCCATTTTCCGCACTGTATCCTGGTAAAGCAGGTTCAGGCTACTGCCGCCGTCCATAAGGACTCTAGTGAGATGAAATCCGTCAATAATTGGGTCGAGAACCAATACGGCGAATCCGCCATGACGGATGCTAGTGGGATGGTCGCTTCGATCAAAGGTGATCGGGCAGGAGGACCATGGGTTAAACTTTGGGGCGACTGGCTCTACCGCGTATACGTCCCTTAACGCGCGCTTCCGCTCCCTTTTGGGGACGTGGGTGGCGTATATCATGTTCACCGTTCCCACTTGTGGGGGAAAACCCTTCTGTCCATTGTTGTTCGGCGGCCGGGGCTCCTGTTGGGGAACGTAGTAATTTCAAAATTTTCCTACGCACACACAAGATCATGGTGATGCATAGCAACGAGAGGGGAGAGTGTGATCTACGTACCCTTGTAGACCGACAGCGGAAGCGTTAGCAGAACACGGTTGATGTAGTCGTACGTCTTCACGGCCCGACCGATCAAGCACCGAAACTACGCACCTCCGAGTTCTAGCACACGTTCAGCTCGATGACGATCCCCGGACTCCGATCCAGCAAAGTGTCGGGGAAGAGTTCCGTCAGCACGACAGCGTGGTGACGATCTTGATGTACTACCGTCGCAGGGCTTCGCCTAAGCACCGCTACAATATTATCAAGGATTATGGTGGAAGGGGGCACCGCACACGGCTAAGAATATGATCACGTGGATCAACTTGTGTCTAGGGGTGCCCCCTGCCCCCGTATATAAAGGAGCAAGGGGAGGTGCGGCCGGCCAGGAGGAGGGCGCGCCAGGAGGAGTCCTACTCTCACCAGGAGTAGGATTCCCCCACCCCTTCCTAGTTGGAATAGGATTCGGGAAGGGGGAAAGAGGAGAGAGAGAAGGAAGGGGGGGCGCCGCCCCCCTCTCCTTGTCCTATTCGGACTAGGGGGGAGGGGCACGCGGCCCAGCCTTGGCCACCTCTCCTCTCTTCCACTAAATCCCACTAAGGCCCATATACCTCCCGGGGGGTTCCGGTAACCTCCCGATACTCCGGTAAAATCCCGATTTCACCCGGAACACTTTCGATATCCAAATATAGGCTTCCAATATATCAATATTTATGTCTCGACCATTTCGAGACTCCTCATCATGTCCGTGATCACATCCGGGACTCCGAACAAACTTCGGTACATCAAAATGCATAAAATCATAATATAACTGTCATCGAAACCTTAAGCATGCGGACCCTACGGGTTCGAGAACAATGTAGACATGACCGAGACACGTCTCCAGTCAATAACCAATAGCGGAACCTGGATGCTCATATTGGCTCCCACATATTCTACGAAAATCTTTATCGGTCAGACCGCATAACAACATACGTTGTTCCCTTTGTCATCGGTATGTTACTTGCCCGAGATTCGATCGTCGGTATCTCAATACCTAGTTCAATCTCGTTACCGGCAAGTCTCTTTACTTGTTTCGTAATACATCATCTCGTAACTAACTCATTAGTTGTGATGCTTGCAAGGCTTATGTGATGTGCATTACCGAGAGGGCCCAGAGATACCTCTCCGATAATCGGAGTGACAAATCCTAATCTCGAAATACCCCAACCCAACATTTACCTTTGGAGACACCTGTAGAGCTCCTTTATAATCACCCAGTTACGTTGTGACGTTTAGTAGCACACAAAGTGTTCCTCCGATAAACGGGAGTTGCATAATCTCATAGTCATAGGAACATGTATAAGTCATGAAGAAAGCAATAGCAACATACTAAACGATCGGGTGCTAAGCTAATGGAATGGGTCATGTCAATCACATCATTCTTCTAATGATGTGATCCCGTTAATCAAATAACAGATCTTTTGTTCATGGTTAGGAAACATAACCATCTTTGATTAACGAGCTAGTCTAGTAGAGGCATACTAGTGACACTCTGTTTGTCTATGTATTCACACATGTATTATGTTTCCGGTTAATACAATTCTAGCATGAATAATAAACACTTATCATGATATAAGGAAATAAATAATAACTTTATTATTGCCTCTAGGGCATATTTCCTTCAGCTCCTCGTCGTCATCGCTATGCAACCCCTTGTCTTCATTGTCAGCGCTTAATCTGCCTGCCTGCTTGAACACCCAGCAATCCTTGTTGGTGTGATTGGCTGGCTTTTCGGGGGTGCCATGTATTTGGCACAAGCAGTCGAGTATTCGGTCCAAGCTGGACGGGCCCCTAAGATTCCTTTTGAATGATTTTTTCCGCTGACCGGATTTAGAGCCTCTGAATCCGGCATTAACTGCCGTATCCTTAGCATTGTCGCTGTTGATGCGGTGCTTCTGTTGGTTGCGACGTGACCTGCCACTAACGTCCCTGATGTCCGAACTACCAGGGTTCTTGGTCATATTGTTGCTACGAGCAAGCCAGCTGTCCTCTCCCGCGCAAAAGCGGGTCATGAGTGCCATGAGTGCTTCCATAGATTTCGGCTTTTCCTGTCCTAGGTGCCGGGCAAGCCACTCGTCACGGATATTATGCTTGAAGGCTGCTAAGGCCTCTGCGTCCGGACAGTCGAGTATTTGATTTTTCTTTGTTAGGAACCGTGTCCAGAATTGCCTGGACGATTCGTCTGGCTGCTGAATTACGTGGCTTAGGTCGTCAGCGTCTGGGGGTCGCACATAGGTGCCCTGGAAATTGTCGAGGAATGCGGCTTCCAGGTCCTCCCAACAGCTGATTGACCCTATTGGCAGGCTGTTAAGCCACTGCCGGGCTGGTCCTTTAAGCTTGAGTGGGAGGTATTTGATGGCGTGGAAATCATCGCCGCGAGCCATATGGATATGAAGGAGATAATCCTCGATCCATACTGCGGGATCTGTTGAGCCGTCATATGATTCGATGTTTATGGGTTTGAAACCCTCGGGGATTTAATGATCCATTATTTTGTCTATGAAGCACAATGGGTGTGCGGCGCCTCTGTACTGGGCGATATCATGACGTAGCTCCAATGAGCTTTTTCTACTGTGTTCGGCCCTGCCGAATTTGTGGCCGGCGTGACGATTATCGTCTCGAGCCGTGGGGTGCCTACGCGATCCGTAGATCGATCTTGTTTGCCTTGCCTTGTCCTCCAACATGTCTCGTAAGTCCCGCGCATATTCCCGTGCCTTGGTACAGGGTGCGGCTTGGGTGGAGGGCCATGAGGCCTCTTTGTTGCGGCCACGAGGTGGCCTGTCGGCCACGTCGAGTGCTTCCTCCTCTAATCGGGGTAGCAACCCGCGCTTCGGGTAGCACTTGGAGGGGCGTTCGGGTTTATGCTCTTCGGCCGCGAGGACTTCAGTCCATCTATCGACTAGCTGATCTTGATCAGCTTTGAGCTGTTGCTGTTTTTTCTTGAGGCTTCTTGCCGTGGCCATAAGCCTGCGTTGAAAACGCTCTTGTTCGACGGGATCCTCCGGCACGGGGAATTCGTCGTCGTTGAGGCTTGCCTCTTCTTCGGAGGGAGGCATACAATTATCGTCCTCGACCTCTCTGTCGGCCGCTCTCTCATGAGGGCTGGTTTCTCCATCCTCCTGTGCTAAATCTTGCTCGGGGGGATGTTCTTCGGCGCTTTCCGGGGTATTATTATCTCCCATGCTGGAATCGCCATTTTTGTGTTGGCGGGATTTTGAGCGGCGCCGCTGACGTCGGCGCTTTTGCTGTTTCTTGGAGGGGTCATCCTCCGCTGTTCCATCGCCCTCTCCCTCTTTTGGGGTGTCCACCATGTATATGTCATATGACGAGGTGGCTTTCCAAGGAAGATACTGTGGAGGGTAACGCAGGCGGACGCGGGCCCCCAATGCTGCCTATTCTAACCGCGGGAGCGAGCGTCTCCACGAAGGAAGACGACCGAAAAAGGAAAAGGACTGCGCCCGGGAATTCAGAAGCCGAAGCTTCCAAACGGGAGAAGAAATCTTCTACCGGGGGCCCTACCTCGGGGGGCGGTGCTGCCGCACAAAGTCCACGGGGGGGTCAATTCTCCCGGGAGTCGTAAGTGACCCGAAAACTTTAGTGGTACAGATATGCCACCTTTTTCCTTCTGAGAAAATAACCACCGCATGTATTTGTGCAGTTCGGGCCTTAGCCCCTCTCAAATGAGTTCGTCTTCGGGGGATCTTCTTCCAGAGATGATGGAGAGCGAGACGCCTCGTCCGGACTCCTCTGCTCCAGAAGCGGGCGATCCTGAAGTGTCGTCACGGAGGGCCTCTTCGAGTGCGGAGAGGCCAGAAGGTGATCCAATCGATCCACGAGGCTCCCAGTGTCCGGCTCCCGAAGAGGGTAGATAAAAGAGTCCGGCACCGTCTAGTGTGCGATCGGACGTTCTGAGGGAGTTGGTGGGGCGAGCGGCCATCTCAGATGATCACCGTGTGCTGATGAATATGGTGATGGAGAGGATATCGTCCGCCGAAAGCGGATTGCATGAAGCTTTTATGAGTCTACCGACAGGCTTTGAGGTATGTGAAAAGGGATGTGTAATAGTCCTGCACATGCTAGGTGTGCCCTATGTAGATAATAGCCCCTGAGACTCTGGTTGTCGTCGAAAACGATGACGAACGGAGGATCATATTCCCAGGTAATAACCATACTGCCTTTATGTGCAGGAGATGGAAGCTCCGATGGCCAGCCGGACTAGCCAGTTTGCCCCTTTAGAACGGCGGTTGGATGCGGCAGATGCCGACATCGATCTTGTTAACAGAAGGCTTGACGAGGCGCAGGGTAAGGATCCTTGTCTGGTAAACGCCAAATAGGAAGAGTATGATGCCAGTGTTTTTAACATGTTATGACTGCAGATGGAGCTGCCACTGTTGAAGCCTTGCGGGCGGAACTTGCCCGAGCCAAGGAACAAGCAAGATTGGGTAATGCGGCTGCTTTGAAGGCGGCCGAAGAGTTGCGAGCCGAGAAGGCCGCACATGGCGAGAGCCGGAAGAAGATGGCTAATATGGCCGTAGAATTAAAAGCCGCCATAGACCGTTGCCGGGCTCTTGAAAAGGAAAACCAAGAGAAGGCATCGGACCTTGAGAAGGCTGCTGTAACGGGAAAAGACCTCCGCTCTGCTATGAGGGCAAAGAAGGAGGAGCTGCGGGAAGCCGGGGATATTGTAGCCGGAAAGTCCTTTATGCTGCAAAGGAAGTACGGAGATCCACAGTATGCGCCTCTGGATCGGCTGTGGAGTTCGGAGGATGCGTATATGGATTTGGCGGCGAGCGCTACCGATGCGGCCAAGTACTTCCAGAGTTAGACGGACCATGAAGTAGACCAGCTGTTTTGGAAGCAATTCCTTTCTCCCGAGCGTCCTCTTTCATTGACGGACCAATTAGCCGGATGGGCCGAACTAAATAGGTTATCCGGACTCTCCGTGAGGTCTGTTGTGGATCAACTATGGCCCGGAAGGTCAAAACCGAGCAGCTATTTCAGCTTGGTGCAGCACGTCCTCGATGTGGTGCCGCGCATAAATGCGATGAAGAGGTCGGCGTGCATAGAAGGCGCACGGATGCTACCACTGTTGCAGCGCAGGATTCGGCCGTAGGTCGAAGGGCTGCTGAGCACTACTTTGAGGAAGTCCTTGAGGGTGCTCGTTTGATAGAGACCCAGTGCTCAAAAAATATTATGTTTGATTGACATGTAATCTCATTGTAAGTGAAATGCTTTTTAAATTCTTATGAGGCTACTTTTATACTTTTGCCTGAAAGTAATGTGATGCCTCCTGGGTGGCCGTTTATGTATACATGTGTATAACCTGAAAGATTGCAGTCGTCGGCTTCAACCCCCACGCATATAATGCGGAGGTGTTCGCAGAAACACGCGTTCACACTTAACCCAACGTCTTGGTCCTATTAAGGAGGTGATAGCGGAGCGAGCGAGGCTACCGGACTATAATGCTTTAACACTTTCACTTAGCCATAGGAGTTTGATAGTGTGGCTACTAGATAGCCCCTGGTGGCTCCGCACTCTCCCGATCCTGGGGTGCATATATGCCTGGCCGGAAAGCGGCCCTTCATTAAGGCGGAGGAATTCTAACATTCCCATGGGTCATCGAGTGGTTGAGAAGTCTCACGCTAGATCATGACAGTCAGTTTTCGGCTTTCTCTACTGAGGCGCTCGTCCGGATGAACCAGGGCACAATCGCAGTAGTTCTCCTGGTGCTACCTTAGCCGGTAAAGCGGAACGTAAGGCACCAAAACACAGGAGCCGGGCAAACCCAACATTTGACCAAAGACAATGATTCGGAGCTGATGCATATAGGGCCAAACTCGCGACGCCGAATACTCCCTAAGGTATTCGGTCTTTGTGGTATAAACCGGGCCTGAAGAATGGCCTTTGTAAGAAGCCCCTTGTGTCCAGGTACGTGCATTGTTCTGGCGTGGCCACATGCCAAAACGTCAGCATCCTTCTCAACGCCTTGATGGAACACTCCATCAATCAACTCCACAGATATGTCCAGATCCTCCTGAGAGGCCGGATCGAGAGACCGTCCTGAGTCCTCAGGTTGTGGAGGCGGGCTGCTTATGTCCTTTACGGCCCGGCGCAGTTCCTGCGTTGAAGTCATCAGACTAAGTATTTAACAATGGGAACACTAAACGGATGAGCAAGTAAAAGCGACCACTTACCCAGCTTGGGGGATTGTGCATAGAGAATCCACCCTGTGGGTTGACGCGGAGAAATTCTTCCTCTTCCCCCTTGTACAAAGTGGACAAGATCTTTAATAGAGCGGCAACTGAATCTGTCCCTTTACGGCCGTAGCGGATGGCGTCGTCCTCCCCGTTGAAATCCCACATGGGGTGGCTTCTGTACTGAAGCGGCTGCACCCCCCGCATGATGCATTCGGCCATAACTCCGATCATGGTTAGTTCGGAATGGGCTAACAATCTTATTTGGCCCATGAGATAAACAATGTCCCTGTCGCTTTCCCTTTGAGGGCTCTGTGGACGCCAGCTTAGGCACTTTTTTAAAGGAGCACTATCGAACTCTGGGAGGCCGATCCGGACAGGATCCGGCAGCAGGACATCTTCTATATAGAACCATTCCGAGGGCCAGTCTTCGGACGCCTTCTTTGGGGTTCCGGATAGATATCCGGTCCTGGCAATGCGCCATACTTCGGCTCCGCCCACTTGATACATTGACACTTTCTTGGAATGGGGCACGAGGCAAAATAGCTCCTTCCACGGTCCGAAATGAGCTTTGATACCCAGGAACAGCTCGCAGAGGGCTACAAAGCCCGCGATATGCAATACTGAGGCAGGCGTGAAATGATGTAGCTGGAGGCCGTAGAACTCCAGCAACCCCCGGAGAAATGGGTGGATGGGAAATCCGAGCCCCCTTATTAAGTAAGGAACAAGGCACACCTGCTCTCCTTTAGATGGATTAGGGGCATTCTCTGCTTGCTCTCCACCGTTGTAGACGGCGAGACCGGCTCGGACCGGGACCATATAGGCCGGGGGGAGAAATCCTTTGGTCTGAAGCGTCACTAGCTTGCTGTGCGGAGTAGAACATCTCTCCCAATATCCAGGCTTAGGGCTAGAAGGATGAGAGGAGGAGTTGCGGCGGCTGGCCATGGTGGAATGGACTTTTGTCGGATGCGCTCTGATGAACACTCATGGAGGGGAGAAGGTGTGGATTGGATCTAAATCCTCGTCCCCTTAAAAAGGGCAACTCATTCACGCAGCTAGGGGTGTGAACGTAAAAACACTCAGACTTTTCATATTCATTTGACACGTGGAAAACGCCGATTATTGGGTGTAGAAGCCAAGGAGCGCAACATCTACAAGAAACCGGACTTTATTCGAACAGGTACACAGAATTTGGAGGAGAACCCGCCTTGCAATGCCGAAGACAATCTGCGCACCGGACTCATCGTCATTGAAGCCTGGTTCGGGGGCTACTGAGGGAGTCGTGGATTAGGGGGTGTTCGGATAGCCGAACTATACCTTCAAGCCGGACTCCTGGACTATGAAGATACAAGATTGAACACTCCGTCCCGTGTTCGGAAGGGACTTTCCTTGGCGTGGAAGGCAAGCTTGGCGATACGGATGTTCAGATCTCCTACCATTGTAACCGACTCTATGTAACCCTAACCCTATCCGGTGTCTATATAAACCGGAGGGTTTTAGTCCATAGGACAACATACACTTCAACAATCATACCATAGGCTAGCTTCTAGGGTTTAGCCTCTCTGATCTCGTGGTAGATCAACTCCTGTAATACCCATACCATCAATATTAATCAAGCAGGACGTAGGGTTTTACCTCCATCGAGAGGGCCCGAACCTGGGTAAAACTTCATGTCCCCTGCCTCATGTTACCATCCGGCCTAGACGCACAGTTCGGGACCCCCTACCCTAGATCCGCCGGATTTGACACCGACAACGGTAGACATGTCTAGGCTAAATTTCAGGATCCTATCACTGATCCCTAAGGTGGCTGGGGCAGATAACATCCGCCAGTTTAGGCGGATCGCGCTCATCAACGTTCCGTTCAAGATATGTTCTAAAGCCGCCACCTCCCGCCTGGTCCTGATTGCGCATCGCACAATCAGCCGCACCCAAACGGCTTTTATACGCGGTCGAAACATTCTAGAAGGCTCTCTTGCGCTCCAAGAGATCATTCATGAGCTCAAACGTACCAACGAACCGGCTATTCTACTAAAACTTGACTTTGAAAAAGCTTATGACCGCGTGCATTGGAATTTTTTGCGCCAGGTCCTTCTTAGTCGAGGCTTCTCGGCCATGTGGTTGCACCGGATTTTGCAGCTGGTCTCGGGTGGCCAAACTGCTATTTCGGTAAATGGAGAAGTAGGGAATTTCTTCAAGAACAAGCGGGGGTTGCGTCAGGGCGATCCCATCTCCCCGCTCCTGTTCAACTTTGTGGTAGATGCCCTTGCGGCAATGCTGCGCAGGGCGACCGCGGCTGGCCATATCAAGGGTGTGGTTGGCCACCTTATCCCAGGGGGGATCTCCCACTTGTGGTACGCAGATGACACTCTGCTAGTGTTCCAACCAGACGACCACAACATCGCTATGGTTAAGGCCCTGCTGTTAAGCTTTGAAGTGATGTCCGGCCTAAAAATAAACTTCCACACAAGTGTGAAGTCCTGTCGATGGGGATTGACAGAGAGGAGGGGCACCGTATTGCAGACCTCCTCAATTGTAAAGTGGGAAGATTTCCCTTTACGTATCTGGGGCTGCCTCTAGCGCCACGTCGGGTGACGATAGACGAATGGGCACCACTAACAGGGAAGGCGGGGAAGAAGGTGAGCCCGTGGCGCAGCAAGTTCATGTCCTCCGTAGCCAAACTGGTTCTCACCAACTCGAGTCTTTCCTTGCTCCCCATGTTTGCTATGGGGCTGTTCCTATTGGCAGAAGGGGTTCATGCCAAGTTGGACACGCCGCGTGCATGATTCTTTTGGGAGGGGTCGGGCCTTAAGCGCAAATACCACATGGTGAAATGGGCTGCGGTATGTAGGCCCAAGTCCTTGGGAGGACTAGGGATCACCAACACCGGACTTCAGAACATAGCGCTCATGTGCAAATGGATCTGGAAACTCTCGCAAGGAGCGACTGGACTTTGGGCTGACATCCTTCGGGACAAGTACTTTCCCAACGGGAATTTCTTTGAAGGGGAAGCAAGGGGCTCCCCCTTTTGGCAAGACCTACAGGCCATCAGACCCGCTTTTGATAAAGGTGCCAAGTTCCAAGTCGGTAATGGTCGCTCCACCCATTTCTGGCTAGATTTTAGGGTGGGCACACGCCCTCTCTGGGTAGTGTTTCTAGAGTTGTACACTCTAGCAGTGACGCCGGACCAGCGAGTGGCAGAGGCATTGGCTCACCCCCTGGCCATTGCCTTCCGCGGTAACCTGAACGAGCAGGAAGCATCGAAGTGGGAGGCTTTGCTGCAACTTGTAGCCCCTGTGGAGCTAACTGAGGAGCGGGATAGGGTTTCTTGGCACCTCAATGCGTCCCGGAAGTTCTCCGTCAAGTCTTTGTACCACAAACGGTGCCAAGGGTCGGTACAGACAGTGGCTAAAGGGCTTTGGCAAGTCCGCGTCCCTCTGAAAATCAAAGTGTTCCTCTGGCAGCTGTTACGCGATCGACTCCCCACATCAGTTAACATTGCAAAAAGGAACGGACGGCTTCTGGGCCGTGTGCGCTGTGCGGGTCGCCAGAGAATGCGAACCATGTCTTTTTCCTTTGCCCGCTGGCGCGTTTTGCTTGAAGTGCAATGCACGAGGCGGCCGGGGTCTCGTGGGACCCGCACTTCTCGCACGAACTGGTGGCGCTCCTGGACTCGGTCCAGGGGCAGGGCAAGAGGGTGCTGTGGACCAGCATAGGCGCGATGCTATGGTCCCTGTGGCTGACACGCAACAAACTTACCATTGAAGGACAGCTCCCGATGCACCCGGCTAATATTATCTACAAATGCTCTTTCCTCTTGCAGCAATGGAGTCCGTTGGTGAAGCCGAAGGACGCTGATCTCATGAAGCATGCCCAAGTCCGTATTCACCAGGTTTACGTCGCGGCTAGGGAGCCGGTGGTGCCAGCCTGAGGGTGCGCACTTGTTTTTGTTTTGGCGAGTCTGCGTACTCAAGGCCATGGGCTTCGGCCTTGTAACAATTCGCGCAGTCAGGCTTTGAACCTTAAGCTTCCTGTTTCTCGCGTAGCCCTGGCTTTTGTCTCAAACTTGTAATGTCCGTGGTTAGTGAGGGAGTCCTGGATTAGGGGGTGTTCGGATAGCCGAACTATACCTTCAAGACGGACTCCTGGACTATGAAGATACAAGATTGAAGACTTTGTCCCGTGTCCGGAAGGGACTTTCCTTGGCGTGGAAGGAAAGCTTGGCGATACGGATGTTCAGATCTCCTACCATTGTAACCGACTCTATGTAACCCTAACCCTATCCGCTGTCTATATAAACTGGAGGGTTTTAGTCCGTAGGACAAGATACACATCAACAATCATACCATAGGCTAGCTTCTAGGGTTTAGCCTCCCTGATCTCGTGGTAGATCAACTCTTGTAATACCCATACCATCAATATTAATGAAGCAGGACGTAGGGTTTTACCTCCATCGAGAGGGCCCGAACCTGGGTAAAACTTCGTGTCCCCTGCCTCCTGTTACCATCCGGCCTAGACGCACAGTTCGGGACCCCCTACCCGAGATCCGCCGGTTTTGACACCGACATTGGTGCTTTCATTGAGAGTTCCTCTGTGTCGTCGCCGTCAGGCCCGATGGCTCCTACGATCATCAATGGAGATGCGGTCCAGGGTGAGACCTTCCTCCACGGACAGATCATCTTTGGTGGCTTTGCACTATGGGCCGATTCACTTGGCCATCTAGAGCAGATCGAAAGCTACGCCCCTGGCCGTCAGGTCAGATTCAGAAGTTTAAACTACACGGCCGACATCTGCGGGGACTTGATCTTCGACGGATTCGAACCACTGCCGAGCGCGCCACACTATCACGACGAGCATGATCTAGCTCTACCGCCGAACAGTGCCCAGGAGGCCGCACCTGCATCGGCTCCGGCCCCTGGTTCGGAGCCGACCGCGCCGATCGAGGATGGGCGGTTGGACGCCGCCTCGGGGGCTGTGATCCCAATGGCGGTTGAGCCGAACACCAGCCCCGTACTCTGCAAGACTCATGACTCCATGGAGCCGGATTCTTCTCTGGACTCCGAACCCTCCGTGCCCCTGCCGAGCGAATCCGATTGGGCGCCGATCATGGAGTTCACGGTCGCGGACGTCTTTCAGCACTCGCCTTTCGGCGATATCCTAAAGTCACTAAAATCTCTCTCTTTATCAGGAGAACCCTGGCCAGACTACGGTCAGCAAGGTTGGGATTCAGACGATGAAGAAATTCAAAACCCACCCACCACCCACTTGGTAGCCACTGTCGACGATTTAACCGACATGCTCGACTTCAACTCCGACGACATCGACGGTATGGATGCCGATGAAGGAGACGATGAAGAATCAGTGCCTATCGAGCCCTGGAACGCCACCTCGTCATATGACATATACATGGTGGACGCACCCAAAGATGACGGTGAGGAACGGAAGGACGCACCGAAGGATTGTTCCCTCGAAAAGCAGTCAAAGCGGCGAGGCAAGCGCCGCCCCAAATCCTGCCTCAACAGAAATAGTGATCACACTGATCCAGCGCTGGAGCAGGGCGAACCACTGCCAGACAACGGCAATCCGGATAATCAAACCGAACAAACAAACCCTATCAATGATAATGGTCCGGACGACATAATGCCGGACAGGCACTCGGAGCAGCAGAATGCCCATAAAAGGCTCGTCACCACTGCAAGGAGCCTCAAAAAGCAGAAGCGGAGGCTCAAGGCCGCACAAAACACGCTCCAGTTCAGATGGAGCAAAATACTCAACACTGCAGCAAGGTACGGCGACAATCGTCCCTCCAAGAGCTACCCAAAGTGGAAGCTGCTACCCGAATTCGATGAGGAGGCCTCAGACCCCCGCACAACCAAATATCAAAGCAGCCACCTGGTCGGATAGACGACCCCTCTACCACCACAGAATGACATTCAACGCCGCTCACAATACAACACGCGACCCATGCGAGGGCTCGCACCCAAAGGACGGCGCAACAAGATCCATCTATGGACCACTCAAGCGCGCCCCAGCATACAATGCAACACAAGCATCCGAACAACGCGGCACACCCAGCTACAGGGGTGCCGCACACCCCCTATGTTTCACCGATGAGGTGCTGGACCACAAATTCCCAGAGGGATTCAAGCTCGTAAACATAGAGGCATACGACGGAACAACAGACCCTGGGGTCTGGATTGAGGACTATATCCTTCATATACATATGGCTCGAGGGGATGATCTCCATGCCATCAAGTACTTACCTCTCAAACTCAAAGGGCCAGCTCGTCACTGGCTCAAAGGCCTCCCCAAAAGCTCCATTGGAAGTTGGGAAGAGCTCGAAGACGCCTTTCGGGCAAACTTTCAAGGGACTTATGTCCGACCTCCAGATGCGGACGACTTGAGTCATATAACTCAACAGCCCGGAGAGTCAGCCTGAAAACTTTGGAAGAGGTTCCTTACTGAAAAGAACCAGATTGTCGATTGTCCGGACGCCGAAGCCTTAGCGGCTTTCAAGCACAGCGTCCGCGACGAATGGCTCGCCAGGCACCTCGGCCAAAATAAGCCGAGAACGATGGCCGCATTAACAAACCTCATGACCCGCTTCTGCGCGGGTGAGGACAGCTGGCTAGCCATATGCAGCACCAGCGACCCCAACACATCTGAAGTTAGAGATGGAAACGGGAAATCACGGCGCAACAGCAGTAACAAACGCTGGAATAAAGAAGACAGCATGAAGGGCACGACAGTAAATGCCGGATTCAAAGTCCCTTAGCCAAACCAAAAGCCGCCCTCCAAAGGCACCAGAGGTGAACTGTCCAGCCTCAACAAAATTCTGGACCAAGTATGTCAGATCCATAGTACCCCTAGCAAACCTGCTAATCATACCCATAGAGAATGTTGGGTCCTCAAGCAGTCCGGCAAGCTTAACGCCATACACAAAGGGGAAGATACACCAAGTGAAGACGAGGACGAGCCTCCCAATCAAGACAAGGGGGAACAAAAGAAATTTCCACCCGACGTCAAAACAACAAATGTGTTACACGTGATCTAGAGAAAAAACAATGCGGCACTCCCCGAAAAAATTACCCAAGTGCCCATCACCGCGAAGTCCCGCCACTGGTCGTCTCAACCGATCACCTTCGACCATCATGATTACGCATCAAGTATCCAGCACGCAGGATGGGCTGCACTGGTATTAGACCCAGTAATTGGCGGATACCACTTCACACGAGTCCTGATGGATGGCGGCAATAGCTTAAACCTAATATATTAGGATACAATCCGCGGGATGGGGTTAGACCCAACACAAATTCGCCATAGCAATACTACCTTTAAAGGAGTAACGCCAGGCCCAGGGGCTCGTTGTACGGGCTCCCTCCTACTACAAGTTATATTCGGCTCCCCCGATAACTTCCATCGCGAGCATTTCACTTTTTACATCGCTCCATTTAAAAGTGGCTATCAAGCACTACTCGGACGCGAAGCTTTCGCTCGCTTTAATGCAATACCACACTATGCCTCCCTAACACTCAAGATGCCCGGTCCACATGGCATCATTTTAGTGCACGGAAGTATCAAGCGATCTCTACGCGCCGAAGAGAGTGAGGCTGCCTTAGCAGCCGCAAACTAAAGTCGCCCGAACCAGCAAAAGCATCCAATAGGTCGTCAAGACCTCAGACACAACTAACCAAATCCGGCGCCGTTGCTCATATCAAATAAACGGTCACACCCCTATCTTTCAAAAGTACAAGGGGCTCAACGCACGCAGACGAGTGGTGATTTCTTCTTATCTTGAATTATACATGGTTTCTTTAGAAAACTATCCTTTTGCACGACAACCTTTTTACCTAAATTCCTCTCTTTTACAGATAATCATCGTGCTACACCCGTCCAGGACACGGCACAACGGAGACACAGGCGCAGACGTGCAGCAGGGACCCGACCCAAGGATTCTTTTTAGATTAAGACCCTGCATAAACCTTTTTTACTGTCTCTTGTTGATACATATCCATCGTTGAGAAGGATGCTGACGTTTTGGCATGTGGCCACGCCAGAACAATGCACGTACCTGGACACAAGGGGCTTCTTACAAAGGCCATTCTTCAGGCCCGGTTTATACCACAAAGACTGAATACCTTAGGGAGTATTCGGCGTCACGAGTTTGGCCCTATATGCATCAGCTCCGAATCATTATCTTTGGTCAAATGTTGGGTTTGCCTGGCTCTTGTGTTTTTGTGTCTTACGTTCTGCTTTATCGGCTAAGGTAGCACCAGGAGAACTACTGCGATTGTGCCATGGTTCATCCGGACGAGCGCCTCAGTAGAGAAAGCCGAAAACTGACTGTCATGATCTAGCGTGAGACTGCTCAACCACTCGATGACCCATGGGAATGTTAGAATTCCTCCGCCTTAATGAAGGGCCGCTTTCCGGCCAGGCATATACGCACCCCAGGATCGGGAGAGTGCGGAGCCACCAGGGGCTATCTAGTAGCCCCACTGTCAAACTCCTATGGCTAAGTGAAAGTGTTAAAGCATTATAGTCCGGTAGCCTCGCTCGCTCCGCTATCACCTCCTTAATAGGACCAAGACGTTGGGTTAAGTGTGAACGCGTGTTTCTGTGAACACCTCCGCATTATATGCGTGGGGGTTGAAGCCGACGACTGCAATCTTTCAGGTTATACACATGTATACATAAACGGCCACCCATGAGGCATCACATTACTTTCAGGCAAAAGTATAAAAGTAGCCTCATAAAAATTTAAAAAGCATTTCGCTTACAATGAGATTACATGTCAATCAAACATAATATTTTTTGAGCACTGGGTCTCTATCAAATGAGCACCCTCAAGGACTTCCTCAAAGTAGTGCTCAGCAGCCCTTCGACCTACGGCCGAATCCTGCACTGCAACAGTGGTAGCATCCATCTCTGCCCAGTATGCTTTAGCACGGGCAAAGGACATCCGTGCGCCTTCTATGCACGCCGACCTCTTCATCGCATTTATGCGCGGCACCACATCAAGGACTTGCTGCACCAAGCTGAAATAGCTGCTCGGTTTTAACCTTCTGGGCCATAGTTGATCCACAACAGACCTCATGGAGAGTCCGGACAACCTATTTAGTTCGGCCCATCCGGCTAATTGGTCCGTCAACGAAAGCGGACGCTCGGGAGAAAGGAATTGCTTCCAAAATAGCTGGTCTACTTCACGGTCCGTCTGACTCCGGAAGTACTTGGCTGCATCGGCAGCGCTCGCCGCCAAATCCATATATGCATCCTCCGAACTCCACAGCCAATCCAGAGGCGCATACCGCGGATCTCCGTACTTCCTCTGCAGCATAAAGGACTTTCTGGCTACAATATCCCCGGCTTCCCGCAGCTCCTCCTTCTTTGCCCTCATAGCAGAGCGGAGGTCTTTTCCCGTTACAGCAGCCTTCTCAAGGTCCGATGCCTTCGCCTGGTCTTCCTTTTCAAGAGCCTGGCAACGGTCTACGTCGGCTTTTAATTCTACGGCCATATTAGCCATCTTCTTCCGGCTCTCGCCATGTGCGGCCTTCTCGGCTTGCAACTCTTCGGACGCCTTCAAAGCAGCCGCATTACCCAATCTTGCTTGTTCCTTGGCTCGGGCAAGTTCCGCCCGCAAGGCTTCAACAGTGGCAGCTCCATCTGCAGTCATAACATGTTAAAAACACTGGCATCATGCTCTTCCTATTTGGCGTTTACCAGACAAGGATCCTTACCCTACGCCTCGTCAAGCCTTCTGTTAACAAGCTCAATGTCGGCATCTGCCGCATCCAACCGCCGTTCTAAACGGGCAAACTGGCTAGTCCGGCTGGCTACCAGAGCTTCCATCTCCTGCACATAAAGGCAGTATGGTTATTACCTGGGAATATGATCCTCCGTTCGTCATCGTTTCCGATGACAACCAGAGTCTCAGGGGCTATTATCTACACAGGGCACACCTAGCATGTGCAGGACTATTACACATCCCTTTTCACGTACCTCAAAGCCTGTCAGTAGACTCATAAAAGCTTCATGCAATCCGCTTTCGGCGGACGATATCCTCTCCATCACCATATTCATCAGCACATGGTGATCATCTGAGATGGCCGCTCGCCCCCACCAACTCCCTCAGAACGTCCGATCGCACACTAGACGGCGACGGACTCTTTTGTCTACCCTCTTCGGGAGCCGGACACTGGGAGCCTCGGGGATCGATTGGATCACCTTCTGGCCTCTCCGCACTCGGAGAGGCCCTCCGCGACGACACTTCAGGGTCGCCTGCTTCCGGAGCGGAGGAGTCTGGAGGAGGCGTCTCGCTCTCCATCATCTCCGGAAGAAGATCCCCCGAAGACGAACTCATTTGAGAGGGGCTAAGGCCCGAACTGCACAAATACATGTGGTGGTTATTTTCTCAGAAGGAAAAATATGGCATATCTGTACCACTAAAGTTTTCGGGTCATTTACGACTCCCGGGAGAATTGATCCCCTCGTGGACTTTGTACGGCAGCACCGCCCCCCGAGGTAGGGCCCCCGGTAGAAGATTTCTTCTCCCGTTTGGAAGCTTCGGCTTCCGAATTCCCGGGCGCAGTCCTTTTCCTTTTCCGGTCGTCTTCCTTCGTGGAGACGCTCGCTCCCTCGGTTAGAATAGGCAGCATTGGGGGCCCGCGTCCTCCCGCGTTACCCTCCACGGTATCTTCCTTCAAGGGATTCGGGCAAGGTGCGGTCTGGAGCATCTTTTCCAATACCGGATTCTCCAAGCCTTCAGGGAGGGGGGCCGAACACCGAATCAATTTCGCCTTTGTTAGCCAGTCCTGGTCGAAAAAGCAAACTCACAATAACTTCACAACGAAGGAACGATAATGTGTTTGGCCGGAAGATTCTTTACCTGTTCGGCGGCGCGGTTACTGCTCAGGCCCACGTCCTCGGTGATTTCCGGACACTCTACTTTGTGTCCGAAGAATGACTTATACATATCCTCGTGCGTCAGGCCGAGAAAATTTTGAATGGCACGCGGACCCTCGGGATTGAACTCCCACAAGCGAAGGTGCCGACATTTGCAGGGCTGGACTTGACGAACCAACATAACTTGTATTACCGCGACCAAGCTGAGGTCTCCGTTGAAGAGATCTCGAATGTGGCTTTACAGTAAAGGCACGTCCTTGGCTGGACCCCAGCCTAGTCCTCTGCTGATCCATGACATTAGTTGTGATGGAGGGCCCGAGCGAAAAACGGGGGCGGTCGCCCACTTGGCACTTCTAGGAGTCGTGACGTAGAACCACTCCTGTTGCCACAATGCAGACACCTCTGGGATGGAACCTTTGGGCCACGGAGTTCCCGTCATCTTGCGTATTGAGGCGCCTCACTCTGCATGTTGCCCTTCGATCACCGTCGGCTTTATTTCAAAGGTCTTGAGCCATAAGCCGAAGTGGGGGGTAACCCAGAGGAAGGCCTAGCATACGACAACAAAAGTCGTGATATGCAGGAAGGAATCCGGAGCTAGATCATGGAAATCTAGCCCGTAATAAAACATCAAGCCCCTGACGAAAGGATCCAGTGCAAAATCTAGACCCCGGAGGAAGTGGGGGACGAACACAACGCTCTTGTTGGGTTTGGGAGAGGGGACGGCCTGCCCCCGGAGAGGCAGCCGATGCGATATTTCGGCGGTTAGATACCTGGCCTCCCTCAACTTTTTGATGTCTTCTTCCGTGACGGAGGAGGGCATCAATCGGCCTTGAAGGTTGGATTCGGACATGACTGAAGGTTCGGAGCACCTGACCTGAGCTCTGGGCGTTTGAGCTTGAGGCGGGGGAAGGATTCGATTGAGCACGGGAGGGAAAAGTAAAAGCTTTGCCCCTTTATAGAGAGGGTGGATATCAAGCGTCCTCCCCGTGTCCGTTTGGACTTGCCTATGATCTAGGAATCCTAGAAGCAGTTGGGTTATCCACGCCCATATTGATGATAATCCCGTAATGAGGGGACACGATCTCTGCTTTGACAAGACGTGCCAAGGAAATCGCCTCGCATAACGGGCTGAGGTGGGATAGTGAAACGATTTGGATAAAGGATTGGCCGTGGCGTGTCGCACCACGGAATACGTCAGCAGATTAGATTTGTGTTAATATTATTATTCTCTCTATGGCAATATGTGGAAACTTATTTTTCAGAGCCGGACACTATCTTTGTGTTCAAGATCTTCTATGAAGTATTTGGAGGAGGAACCCGCCTTGCAATGCCGAAGACAATTTGCGCGCGGGACTCGTCGTCATTGAAGCCTGGTTCAGGGGCTACTGAGGGACTCCTGGATTAGGGGGTGTTCGGATAGCCGAACTATACCTTCAAGCCGGACTCCTGGACTATGAAGATACAAGATTGAAGACTTTGTCCCGTGTCCGGAAGGGACTTTCCTTGGCGTGGAAGGCAAGCTTGGCGATACGGATGTTCAGATCTCCTACCATTGTAACCGACTCTATGTAACCCTAACCCTATCCGGTGTCTATATAAACCGGAGGGTTTTAGTCCGTAGGACAAGATACACATCAACAATCATACCATAGGCTAGTTTTTAGGGTTTAGCCTCCCTGATCTCGTGGTAGATCAACTCTTGTAATACCCATACCATCAATATTAATCAAGCAGGACGTAGGGTTTTACCTCTATCGAGAGGGTCCGAACCTGGGTAAAACTTCGTGTCCCCTGCCTCCTGTTACCATCCGGCCTAGACGCACAGTTCGGGACCCCCTACCCGAGATCCGCCGGTTTTGACACCGACAGTTAGCTACTCTGCCTATTCCGATGTGGGCTTTATTAATTTAAGGCCGGACGCTTCCAGCGTCTACATTCTAAAAAAAAAGGAGCTGGCACATTCGCAATGAAGTAATTCACCATAAACCAGCCCCGGCTCAGGAGGTATCTATCCGTTTTCTTCAAAACTACCTAGACAGCCTGATTGGTATTAAGGTAAATGGCCATATGGATCCGGGGAAGGGGAAGACCATCATATCTTATGAACGGCCGTATGTGCCTACAAGTGCACCAGCGGAAATTCCAGTGTGGCTACCTCCTAGTAAGGGATGGGTTAAACTAAATACACACAGCTCGTACGTTTCGAGTGATGCAGCGGGTGCGGGAATGATACTGCGAAATTGTAAGGGGATATAATTTTCTCAGCATGCAGAGTTTTATATGCTTGTAGGGACGCATTGGAGGCAGAATTATGTGGATGCATGGAGGGGCTCTCGTCATCACTTCAGCGTTCTGATCTTTCTATAGCCATTGAGATGGATTCGCTCTCAGCGGTTGCTATGATCTCAAGTGGAGTGGTCGATCGTTTTGTTTATGCTTCCATGATAAAGGAGATTAGATACCTTCTGAGTCTTAGACATATTTGTATTACTCATGTTTTGCGATCCTAAAATAAGGTTAGTGATAGTTTAGCTAGTCTTGGTAGGGTCCATGGTAGAACCATGACTTGACTTGGTTCCTGTCCAGATGAGGTGCTGGAGATACTTCGTGATAACTGTAATAAAATTTGGTGATTGAGTAATACAAGTATTTCTCTCACGAAAAAAACTAAATATTCTTAAAAATATGTAAGATATTTGTTACTAAGAGATCATCTTTTAATTAAGATAAGGCAAAGTTTTTTTCTTTCTTTTCCTCCGCCTCTACATTTATGCTATGTGGCACTTTTAAGATAGCATCGCCTCTGCATTTATGCTAGATAATACTATTATACATGCTCTTATGAATGTAACTTGGGCTTTCCGAAATACAAGGGCCGAAGCGAGAGAGCAGCCAATGCAATTAAAATAATCGTAACTTGTGCTATCTAGGATACTGTGCCTAACGCTGGTTATAGCAGGGAGTAACTTAGGCTAATAACATTCATATGTGTGATGTCATGCAATACTTCAATTATTAGGTTGTAAACTGATATTATGTTAATACTTGCCTTTTTTTCTCATTAATTACTTATCAGGTCATCTACTTTATCTAGATAGTGGGGAGTATTTAGAGCAGCAACATGCATATGTTACCGTGGGCAGTGCTAGGAATCAGACTACTGATGTTTAGCATCCTATCAGACTACTAGTCCACCCTTAGATTGATGCAGCCAGGACCGTGTGATTGAAGAGGTGGGCCTAGGTAGTTAGTTTGCATGTTGCACTAATTGTGTTTTGTTTATCGTCAACTGCTCACCAGAAATAGACCTACATTTTTTTTGAAATAAACCATTAGCTTTATTAATTGCAAATAACAGTTGCATCGTCCATAAGAAGAGGTACAATTTCATCCATGGGCTCCCCAAAATAGTCATTTGTCACAGAAATTTTTGCTAATCTGGCTAGTTCATGAGCCACCTTATTTGCTTCCCTATTACAATGTTCAAACCTAGTAAGAGGGAAATCACATGCCAAAAAATAGCAATCATCGAAAACCGCCGCCGCCGCTCCCGCTGATTGTCCTCCATTCTTCATTGTGTTGATGACTTCAATATTGTCTGAGTTGACATGAAGGCGATTACATCCCGCCCTCTGTGCAAGTAATAAACCAAACCTTAGGGCCAAAATTTCCACTGTCAGAACATCCGCACACCAGTCAAACTTTCAGTTTCCGCCAGCAATAAATCTTCCTTTATCATCTCTGAGAACAACCCCAGCTGTACCACTAAGCTGATCATGATCAAACGAAGCATCAACATTCAGCTTAACAAGTCCCACAGGAGGTTTGCTCCATTCTCCTTTTTTAATAGATGCATTAGGGGAATGGGCATTTACATAGTTTGTTGTTATTGCCCTAATCCCCATGGAGGATTGTTGTGCGTTTTGAGCCTTACCTTCATGAACCAGCCTACGTCTATCCCACCATAAATACCAAGTGGTTATAGCTATTAGTTCACGTACATTCTGGATTCCTAGAGTAGCTATTTCATTATCTGGCTTCAGAAGTAAAAATTCTAGGATTGCTTCTCCTGCCCTATCAATAACACATGCTTCTTTAATCACCCTGCTCATCCCCAGTTTGTTCCAAACCTCTTTTGCCTCCTGACAGAGGAACAATACGTGTTTCGTGTCTTTCGGTTCATTCGTGCATGAGGGGCATATAGGCGAGACCTTCATGTGTCTATTGGCCAGTGTAACACGACATGGGAGGGTATCATGCAATGTACGCCAAATATTGCCAGACAAGACAATTTCCAAATCTTTTCCCAAATAGGGTTGACATTGATTCTACCCATGCCGTTTATATACTGCAATTTCTTTCCATGTTGTTGGTTCCATTCCTCCAAATAGGCAGATCGAACAGTGAACAAACCATTTCTCGTAAAACTCCACGCAATGAAGTCTTCCATGGTATGCATAGGAAGGGGAATGGCGAGGACTCTTTGAGCATCAATCGGCCACAAAGTTTGTCTCACCAAGTCTTCGTCCCAACAATTCATAACTGGATCAATGAGACCAGCTACCTTTGACAAAAGTTGCCCTCTTCTAGGGGTAATAATTTTCCTATCCGTACTGTGAGGAATCCATGCATCTCTCCAAATATCATTTTTTTGACCATTTCCAACTAGCCAAATATAACCATTTTTCAGTGAGTTAACTCCCGCCATAATGCTTTGCCAAGTAAAGGACGAACCCTTCTTTAAACTTGCACTCATCAAGTCGCCATCAGGGAAATACTTAGTTCTCAAAATAGTGGCACATAAAGACTCCGGTTTATCAATAAGACGCCATGCTTGTTTGGCTAACAAAGCCAAATTGAAACAATGTATATCTCGAAAGCCCATGGCTCCTTGGTTTTTTGGTACACACATCTTCCACCATGCCATCCAATGCATTCTCTTCTGATTGTCCTCGTCACCCCACCAAAAATGCGACATCGCGTCAATGATTCCTTTACAAATTCTTTTAGGAATTTTAAAGACGGACATAGCATATGTAGGTATAGCTTGAACAACAGAAATAGACCTACATCACTTTAGTAGTAAAATCCTCCTTGCTGCTTCATCCGTACACACGTTGAAATGTGCAATAAACTGGGAGAAACTGGTGCGTCTAATGCATGCTGCTGGCCAATTTTTTGTGACTGGGAAGCACATACTATGATATATGAAAACACGTTCTATCACTTGAATAATTCATTTTGCTTCCATTTCCTAGCAAATTTGCTTCCATATCAACAGGAGATTGTTTCAATCCGGTGAGATTTGTGTCCAGCGCGACCATTTGTTTTGTTTAGATCGACTAGAGGAAATTTTGTTTCGAATGACCATAGAGCTGCCACCAGTGCAACAATAAAATGCTTCCAACAATACAAATATATGATTCCATCAAACACCTTTTTTACCATTGTTATTATTGGCGTTTAGAAGAAATTAAATTGGGACTTTGCTTCCAAAGAATTTGGTATTTGCATCCAAAGGAATGGGAATTTGCTTCCTAATTTTTTTGTATTTGCGTCCAAAGAAATGGGAATTTGCTTCCTAAAAATTTGGCCTTTGCATTCAAAGAAATGGGAATTTGCTTCCAAATAATTTCGAATTTGCATCTAAAATAATGAGAATTTCCACCCACATATACAACAAAAATAATATATGCATGTGACCAGCTTTCGCATCGCCTGGGCACAATGCAGACGCCATGCTTCCAAAGATATATATTTTGCTTACTATTTTTCATATATCAGAGAACATATATTTGTAGAAAATATATATTTAAACATGGGAATATGTTTCCCCAATCTAGAACTTTTGTCTCAGTTAAACGAAGAATTTGCTTCCATGGTGATCACGAAGCACTGCCCATCTACGGCAGTGACATGATCTGCAAGCATAAATGCGAAGATTGTCACTGGCACCGTGCCCTTGTGGAAAGACGTGTTGCATCTTACTACCTTCTTCTATGCTTCCTGCAATCCGAGACATAATCATGCGACAGAGTTAACAAAATTGGATGAACAAATCCAAGTGAAAATTCCCAATGGAAAAAGAACAATACAAACTATGCTACGTGCAGTCCATTTTCAAACTTGTGCATCAGTCGGGACTCACATGTGCTTCATCCTCGTCGCCTACCTGTACATGCAATGCTGAGATGCAATGTCGCTCGGTAATCCACTCTCCCGTCTCCTGCATGGCGTGAGAGCCTATCCCAGTTGGCCTCGTGTCCAAACCGAGACGGCGCTCAGACGAGGTGGATTAGGTCAACTCCACCGCGCGACCATATCTTGTCCGGTCCCGTTCGTTTGGGGTAAAAGGGATAAACGAGACGGCCCAGCGCGGGGGAGCAAACGGACTTTTGTTCGTTTTGTGTCCGTTTTCGATCCATCTGCGGTCCAAATTTGCGCCGTTTTTAGGGTGAAACGGATACCACACGAATGTCTGCGCGTGTCCTTCCCTGGCGCGCCCGTCGGTGGCACAGGGCAGGCCTTTTTCTATCCGCCCCCCTCCCTCCGGCCGCACCCCCTTCACTCTTCCCCTCGCTGCCACCACCGCCGCTGCCATTGCAGTCGTGCAGTTCGGACGCGCGCTCGCCCAGCCCCTTTCCCTCGGCGTCGCCGAGCTACCCAACCACGGCCACCTGGTTTGCGCATCCGCCGGCCGGATTTAGGGCGGATCCGGTCGGTTTTGAGCTCGCCCGACTGTGGGAGGCCGGGCCATGCCATGGACTGGCAGGGCCGCAAGGCCACATGCAGGCAGTGGCTCCTCCTCTAGCTGCTCGAATCTGCATCGTCGGTGGTCCGCCGGCAGATACACGAATGGCGGTCGGCCGGGCTCGGTGCTTGCCCAAAAGCTCGCCGACGCACCGTTGCCACTCATTAAGTGCGACCACTGCCCAAGGACGGTCGTGCGCCACGTGTCTACAACGCCGGAACATCCCGGATGGGTGTTCATCAAGTGCTTAAACGATGGGGTATGTGCTCTTTTTAGCTTCGGTTTGTGCTCTAGTTTTGATTAGTTGTGCTAACTACAAATTTTATTGTGTAGCATGGATGTAAGTTTTGGTATTGGGAAAAAGAGTACATCGAAATATTGATAGAGCGAAATTTAGTACACGTTCGTGCACTTTTAGCTAGCACAAAGGCTGTAGATGAGACAAATGCACTTGTTGCTAGATTAGAGGCTAGACACGAGACTAGGTGTGAGAAAGCAACATCTGTTGGCGCCGCCTCCTCGCAGCGCCGCTCTTCTTCTACCTCTTGCTGCCTCGCACAACTCTCTCTTCAATGGCTTCTCTCTATCTCTCTCCTTCTCTTGTCTCACACAAGAACACACACTACGCAGAAAAGAACTCATACACACACACGCATACACCAAAGAGAAGACAGCCGCTGCTTTGCCAAGAGGGTCTGCTCCTTGGTGAACACTAGTGCTACATCTTTTTCTCTAGCCCTCTCGGCCTCCCATCTCATTCATCTCTTCAAGTTAAATAGCCAGTACAGACGCACTAACCCACTAACTAATACATGACCTTTTCCTACGCCCACTAGTGCACAGACGACCCCATCTTTCCTAGAATCTCTCCAGAACTTGCACCATCGGCTAACAACTCATGCATGCATGCAATAACTAACCTATCTTATCTCTTGACTACAACTAACTTATTCAGCCGATCTGCCTCCAGCCATCCCACGCCTTGCCGCTTCTCATGGCAGCACGGTTGCCGGGCATCTCGCTTCCTTGCGTGCTTCATCTGAAACTTCACCGAAGGACAACTCGCTAAGCTAAGCTACATGCAGAATCAAATTTAACATGCTGATACAAATATCAAGATTAGTTCTAACAACATCTACATCTGGCTTGAAGAAGAAAGAAGGATGCCAGATCGAGCCTCCTCCACAGATCAACAATGAGTGCATCGAGAAGGCCCCAACCCAACTCAAGGGAGCAGTTATAGAAGTTGGGTATCTTCTAAAATGTATTCTTGTTGTTCTTATTTTTTTTGGTCTTGCTTTATTAGTCAAAATGTGATGATGTATTTTTAATGTACCAAAAATAAATGATGACAAAAAATTAAGGACTTGCAAAGAAAAATGTACGCGGATAGGATGCGGCCAGGATGCGTCCGTGCGTTGGACGCACAGCCACCGCATCCCAGAACAGGCCCGGACACGACACCATCGTCCTATCCAAACGGACAGAATCCGGATAAAACGGACGTCCGTTTGGGGTCACACGGTGAAGTTGGCCTTAGAGCCTCAGAGACCAAAACTGCAGGTGAAAAAGGCTTCAATCCTGGCGGAATTAAGCACGACAAGGAGGGAGGTTACGAGCTTGACGGTGAGCAGTTGGTGGGTCAGTCCCCGCGCAGCCGCCGGACAAGATGGCGCAGCGACAAGGTGGAACGGAGGCTGCAGATGTGTGGGTCAGAAACTCGTGCTGGGTGATAGAGGAGAAGCGGCGACGGGCATGGCGAGCTCAGCGATGTGCACGGGTGGACAGGAGAGGTGAAGGGAGTTAATTAAGGGAGAGAATAAAGGGCATGGGCCAGAAAATAGGGTGGTTAATATCAGGCTTGATTTTCGGGCATCTCTCAGCCGTGAGATCAAATACAAATCGGTGTTGTCCGACGAGTCTGATGAATGATTCTCATCGGACTTATGTAGAGAAGTGTTTACATGTTACCCGAGTAACATATGTATAGTGTCATGCAACACTTTATTTATTAGGTTATAGACTCATCTTGTCTTGTATTGTGACACTACTCATAGTGTGAGTAACATATTATGTTACCACATGCCTCTCTTTTCTCATTAATTACTTGCTACATCATCTATTTTGTTTAGATATGTGTGATATTATCACTTATGTTATTCTCACTATGGGTAGTCTTATGTTACTTCCATTGTGCGAAGAGTACAATAACCATATAATTTACGCATGGTTTGGCACCTGTTTTTTTTTATGTTTTTTTCCTGCAAGTCATTTCACAAGGCGTAAATAATTCTCGAACCGTGGAGGTCACTGCTTAAATTAGGCTGATTAGCTGACACGATGCCTTTGAGAGTAAGATGGCAGGAAGTTCCTAAAAAAACACTGTAATTACAGGGCTCCCACTCCGAGCTGACCGCAATTCGAGGCTTTGCGACCAGAACCCCAGAATTGAAGAGCATCCATTCTGACAAAGCAGATTCCACCTCAACACACTTCACATGAAACTCAACACGGTGATCCGTTTCCTGTAAAATGGGCAGGAAAAGAGACATAGTACATATGAAGTCCATTCAAACCAAGCGTTGTAGGAATCCAAACCCCACAGCAGGCAAAATTTTACCAACAGGAGATGCCAACACAAATAAGTCTAAACCATATCTGTTCTATTGGAAATTTCAAACGGTAATATACAGCAATTCCACTAACAGCACGCTAGGTATGAACAACCACGCAGGGATCTACAAACCCCGTTATCTTGCACCGGAGCGTCGAACCTTTCTCCCGATAAAAGGGGGAGCAGGCGCAACAGCCAGTCTGGTGCCCATGACAAGGGAAATCACAGCTGGGAACAAGGGGAAAAGAAGAAGAAAGAACGAAAACTTTTCCTCTAGGGCAGACATGTACAGCTTGGGAGGAAAACACATGATGGCCTAGGCCGGAGATCACAAGACTGTATTGATGTGCAATGCCTTCAACAGTGAGGTGGCCATTTGTTTGACCAGCACTTGTTGACCGCCGCGTTGCCCATCCCTGCGCTCTTCGATGAGGTTTTGTAGCTTTTGGGGAAGGTCGTTCTCCACTATAAGCTGCTTTGGTCGAGGGTGGTGCTCATAGACAACCTGGAAAATTTGTAGCATACAGTCACATATTACTTCTCACATTGTACATAACAGCATGGAACACGTTTTACTTGACATGTAGAATCACTGAATCATGAGAGAAAAGAGTGAAGAGCAAACCTTTATTAGTTTCAGCAGAGTCAAACGAGCAATAGCTTCTCGATGGTCAAGTCTTGCAATAAGCAATGTCGTCAAACCATTGGTGGCTATTGCAGTATTTATCCGAGAAGATTTCCTGCAGTTACATTGCATACCATTGCATCTATCAATATAATCTGTGTCATTATAGAAGAGATAACATCAAACAGGAAAGGCTACCCTCTGTTCTTACGTGATTATTTTGAGGAAAGCATCGAGTATATGAACGAAATATTGTTCAGGGCAGTCTTCAAAAAATTTCACCAACTTTTGAATGGCCTCTTTCTTCAACAAGGCTTGCTCTACTTTTCTGTGATCATTGTCATGAGCCAAACAAACAGCAATGGAATCCAAAGCTGTACATGCCCATGCATCATCCTCTAACAGGTCCAGGTACACATCCAGGCCTCCATGAGCTCTCAACTGCTCTCTAGAGTTGCGAGAAGCATGAGCCATATCACAAAGAAGAGGCAAAGCATACTGCCTTAGCGGCGAGTCTGACATGACAAAATTCATCAAGTGAGGAATGATCCCATTTTCAGCTGCTTGTTCCTGTCTTCTTTTATTGATCTTACAAAGGTTGAACAGCGCATTGAGGACCTAAATGCAGAAAGGATGGGGCTGTTATGATGTGCATGTTAAAGTTCCACATATAATGATGCACAAAAACTTGCAACAGAAGGATAGTTCTGTACTTCTCCGGTTTCAGTTACCAACCATAATGATTTTGTTCCATTCAAATTATGTACACTACCCACACCCCATGCGTGTAGGCATTATAAGGCATTAAGAAATTACAGACATCATGATTCTGTTATGTTAATTATCTTTACAAAATAATCAGGTATGATTGCAGGATAGCAACTAAGCATAATCGAGGTACTTTCTTCTCCTAGGAGTAATCCCACAACACCCTGTGACTCAGGAGTAAAACTTCAGCTCCCAACTATAACAGAGCATACTCTTTTTAAATGAAACTAAAACAAAAAATATAGATGGTGAATAAAACATGATGAGAACACAATTTAGATACAACACAACTATAAGAGTGAGCATTTTAAATTTCATGCAAAGCAGCACGGAATAAGCACAACCTATCTGGTAATGTTTTTGGCAAACTAAGCATGTTTAAGCCACCAACCTCGCTATGTATTTGAAAAACTAGAGGTCCATCACGAAGTTCGAGAATTGGTATCAAATGCTTGATAGCATCTGTGCGTTGAAGTGTCTCTAGACAATTAGGATCACCAGACAAATGATTGATGCACCTAAGAATCTGCAGAAAAAGAAAAATTGTTCCAGAGCAGGAACAGAAAACATAAACAAATCAGTCACCTGAAAAATTAGCTAGCAGAAACAATTTGTAAAATGCTTCAAGCTTTACCTTCAGAAGAATAGGAGATTCTATCTTGTTGAACATCTGGAAAAGCCGTGCGAGAAGGCTTTGGCTAGACATGAGAGATTTTACAACAGTGTCTGCTTGTGCAAACTCCAAAAGAAGATCTGCCACTTTCTCAAGATACTCGCGTGCAACATCAGCACTCATAGAAACCATTTGAGCTAATAGACCAGATGATGTTGTACTTCCTGGCATTCTTGCATTGAGCACTCCTGATCCAGATAACACGCCCGATGCTGTTTGTGATGCTGCTCCAGATGTTGATGTTCCCTCATTGGAAGCTGTTGGACCATACTTCATACTTGGAATCCTATTTGAAGCTTTCGTATTAGAATCAAGGTTACCATTCTCTCTTCCCTGTCTAGAGACCTCTGCACGAAATTCAAAGAGTGATTAGTGAACAACGAAAGGTTTTTACTGTCACAATAAACCCCTTCACTCTAGGTACACAGTATTTAATAGTGTATCTCACACCAAGCATCTGCACAGTTAATGCAAGGTGCCCAATGGATAGAGGAGGGTGAGAACAGCAGTTGACAACTGATCTTGCCCTGATCTGATTGTCTTGGTTTGAATTCATTATGGTTACTTTTGCGTCTTAACTATCCTGCTCGTTCATTTTTGCTGTCTGTATTCCGCCTCTTTGTAATTCATTAATGACAACCAGGGTCGGTACAAAGTTCCAGTAGAACCAGCTTGTCCCAACATTGTTCACTACTGGGCATCACCAGCTACGGTAACATCTGGAAGCTACATGTTCTCTTGTGGATTGTAGTCTCTGGATTTTGCAAATGACGCGAAGTAACCAAAAGGAAAATAAATAAAGGTAAAGCGGAAAAAAACCCGACAAAAAAACAAGATTCTACCAAACATTCAGGAAACCTTGAGGGTCCTATAGCATGTGGCGCCACCACCTCCCTCTTTTACGATCTCATCCATAAACCCCGTGAACCCAAACACTAGCCCCATTCCCCACCAACCAACGGATGTTTTTTGGGTATAAAATGAACGGACATTGGGAAGACCTAGAAGCAGATAAGTAGCAAAGTCACGAGGTAGGAGCGAAAGGCAAAGTAGTAGCGGAGCCGCATGATAAGGATATTTTTAGAAAAGGATTGATGGAAAAGGAAAAGAGAATGTACAGAAAGTGCTTGTCGTCTCCTAGCAAAACTATTGGGATGGGGAAATAATTGAGAAGAGAAAGCTCAGAGATAAAGAACTGGAATTGAGTAGCGTACCAGCAAATTCTGCCATTAGCAAGTCAAGTTCACCGTTTGTTTTCCTCTCTACTGAAGCATGTAATAGTGGCAAAATACTTTCATGCCTTTCTAGTCCAGACATGTGACGGGCATAATCAAGTTGTCCAGATACATGACGAGAGGGAGGTTCTTTCTCTAATAAACTCAGTAAAGGCCGGATTTGATCATTCTGACCACTACTATGTCCATTTGATACTAATTCTATATGCTTGGGAGATCTGTCTGTTGATGACCTTCCTCCAGAAACACTAAGCCGCTGTGGCCTTACCAGGTCATTATCATTTCTCTCCATGTGACCAGCAGCAGATATATCATTGAACCTAGGAGATGCTGATGGATCCAATAAGATATGGTGCTTATCAGCATCTGCTTGTAATGACTGCATGGAGCCAGATGAATGGTAATGATCCAGCCTTACTTTAGAACTTTCTAGCATCGGCACATCTAGCTGACCAGATTTTAGACGGGGGGTGGAACCATTCTGTACTGAAGCACCTGACCCTGAGATGGAAGCAAATCGTGTTGCTTCATTCAAGCTATGAAGAGTATTAACTAGCCTGAGAAGTATCCCATTTTTTGCTGCTATACGACAGAAATCATTTCTTGGCGTTGAATGCTGAAGCTTGAAGACCTGCCAGATGCCATCAATTGCAAGATGAACCATTTCCCTGCTAATTTAAAATATACTTATGAGAAACAAGCATCTAGTAATACATAGGATACACCAGAAAATTCTAAAGGAATGGTTTAAGACAAAAATGTACAAACTTACCTAAATTTTGCATAGTCAGGCTCCAAAAAACTCACCAAAACAGGTATACCTTGGCATGCGATGAACATTTGCAACGTCAAGGTGCTGGAGATGGAAAACTGATAGTTAGCGCCGGCTTGTGTTTAAATACAGTTTAACACCCACACCCTGAACCATGACAGAAAATAAACCTGGCCTGGCAAAGTTGCTGCAGAAAAAAGGATGCTTGCATCCGGACTTCCTTTGCACGAT
The DNA here is from genome assembly GCF_018294505.1 of Triticum aestivum. Lineage (NCBI taxonomy): Eukaryota > Viridiplantae > Streptophyta > Magnoliopsida > Poales > Poaceae > Triticum > Triticum aestivum. Next base: position 732,548,016 of record NC_057797.1, on the reverse strand, counting down.
CTGGCACGGCAAAATTCATCACCACTGGTATCTGCAAACAAACTTTACAATATCAATTATCCATTCCATGTTGTCAACAGAATTTAGAGATCATAAATTGTTATTGAAGTGGAACCGAAGCCTCACTAGGCCAACAAGACAGGCATTTTCCAGGAAGCCCGTATTATCTTTTACAATGTAGTTGATGAGTTGCAGAACAGAACATATAATCTGCAGCAAATAAACAGTCAACTTTTCAGTGTGAAGACCAGCAAAAAAAAAACTTTGTGAAACTAAAGTAAAAGTACATACACGGTTTTTGGGAAGTTCAAGAAGTTCCATCAATGGAAGGAAACCATTCTGTGACACATAAATCTGTTTTTGCTCAGGCCGGTGACTGAAGAATAACATAAGCTTTTGGCATGCTGACAATATTACTTCTTCACTTTCCCCGGGCTTCAGCTGTGCTACTATTTTGCTGTATTCCACAGACTGTAAATATAAGCAACAGCAGTATTTCATGGTCAGTACAGAATAATAATTACAAATGTATCATAACCAACGTGATAAAAAGTACTGTGAAATTGCATTTAAAAGTTAAAATAACTTGGAAAACAACATTTCTAAATAAAGGACATCTAATGTGGCATGTGAATTTGCAACCGAGCAGTTGATAACAACAGCTAAGGAGCAATGTAAACTAATGCCACCTCTCAAATACTACTGAAGCTGGACACTTTACCATAACATGTAATATTTACAAAATAAAATGGTTTAACAGGACTGTTGCCACACAATTAAAATGCTCAAAATGAATAAACGCAGATATCTGTTGCCAAATATATCACAGCTCTAGCAGATGGCAGACCTGTAAAGGGAAAAGATTCTCTCCTGGAATGTTGTCATGAAATTCCTGTAAAAAGTATTTGATGATAATATCGTCAGAGCTACAGTCATCGGAATTTCATCTATTTTTCTACATTTTCAAAGAAGGGAAAATAGAACACATAGTGGTGAGAGCAATACCTCAAATAATTCAAGAAGTTTTCCGCCATTCATGGGCACATTGTCATTTCCCTTCTGCTTCTGTGACACCATCCTATCCCTGAGCTCTTGAGCGGTAGTGGATGTTGAAGCTACAGCCCCATGATCTCCTCGCTTGTCAATTGGGAATAAATCCTCCAATGAGGCATCTCCAGGTGTATCACTGAATCTACTCAGTCCATTAGCTCCCTCGGGAACTAAAGGTTTTGCCTCCTGTAAAGACATGATATACATGAATGTCATAAAGAATAGGTATCTGCATTCTTGACCAAGAAAGCATAAGATTTTTTTCTGTGTGCAAGGACAATTGCTGTACGGAAAGTTCTCACCTCTAGAAAGGTGACATTCTGTTTCCCAGCCTGGAAGGAGAAAGCATCATCATCCTCAAAACTCGAATGGTCTTTACTTTCAGGCTCTAAATCTTTGCTGTCACCGTTTTTTGATTCTTGGCTGCTCCTAGCTACCTTAGTTGGCAGAACATCTTGTGAAGGTTCATGTTTTATCTTGCCATTTAAATCAGTAACTCCAGGAGAAGATTCCAATGGTAGCTTTTCATGAAAAACTAATGTAGGATCTTTAGTGAGAACCACATTATCTTTCATAAGTTCTGCACTGTTTGAAATATTGCTTTCTGTAGGTTTTCCATCATGAAGCTCGTCAGATTTACCTTGTCCCGCAGATAGAGAAACCAGTTCTTTTGTTCCATCCTCCTAGGACCACATTATAGTTACAGATAAATAAAAGTTTAATATACAGAGATCATCATAAGGTACCCCTCAAAAAAAATCATAAGGTCCACCACAAGAATTTGGACTGATTCCATTCAATGAACTGAACATGGGAAAAAACCTTAAAAGCTTACCTGCTCAATGTCAGAAGCAACAGGTGCTTGTGTATCTCCTGGTGGATCAGAAAACCCGGCGTGATTATCGCTACTTGGGACTTCATCATCCATGTCAATATGCCTTATTATACAAACAAATTATAAACTCCTTTAGTAGCCTATCAATCAAAGTCACTTTCGGAAGACAGTTAAAGAAAAGTTGGTAGCAGTTCTGTGGACAGTTAATCTGTTGAGATTTACAGATTATAATAATTATACATTTCCAGGATTTAATCACCGCATGAGCATGAGAAAATCCATGAAAAGGAACAAAAATCAGAATGAGCATGGAACACACATATTAAGTATGTAGCAAGAGTGCAAAGCATGATTGTTGCAAAGCACAAACTGTGTATGCTTCTTAGCAAATCACCAGCTTTGAACAGACATAGGCAAAAACAAAATAGAATACTCATATATTGAAAACAGAGAATTTTACTATATAAAGTTTCAACAGCAGGAAAAGGTTCAAAATATATCGGTTCAGGCACTAAAAGAACAGAAGCAAACATATCTTGTATTCTTGTGGGGAAGTTGCATCCAAAACAAAATCAAGTAGTCCTGCAAGTTAACCACTGGGAATCTCATCACATCCCAGTCACTAAACACATAATAATACAACTACCATGAAATAATTTTCATGAATTTAGTGATGCTTGAAAATTGACAAGTACAGGTTAAGTCTGAAGGCCAACTATATTGAGTGACTGAAAAAGGTCAAATTCTGGGGCTATCAGGTGATTTCACGATGTCCTATTTTTCTAGAGAGCATTTGTTGATTCATCTGCTATTTACTGTCATGATAACAATAGAAAAAATGATCTCATAAATCTGAACTACCTCGGATGAGTCTGCCGGGGAGATGGCGAGGCCCGTCTCGAGTTCTGCAACCATGGGTGCATCAACAATGTCTTCGCATCAGGCCGTTGTATTGAATCCTACAAGTGCTTCTTAAAGTCAGAACAGAAAACAATTAGGAAGAATAAAACGAGTCTTCTAAAAGTAGAAAGGACAAATAACAAAGAACCTTCTGAAAACATTGCCGGAGAAAATCAGTAATCTCGGGAGAGAATCCTTCTGGTATTGGTGGTTGCACATCCTGCATTACATGGGTACAACAAATTTTATGTAATGTGCAAATGAACAGTTCTGTTGGAGATGTCGGAAGAGAGGGGAAACATTTGCAAGTAATCAACCTGAACAATGCGAAATAGTGCAGGCATAGGCTGCAGTTCATAATATGGTGGGGAACAAGTGAGTAGCTCAATAACTGTGCAACCAACACTCCAGATATCTGATGCGGCACAAACACCAGACATTTCAATAACCTAATGCAGGCAAGAAATGATGAAGGTAAGTCAAAATATAATGATAATACAAGATAGCAAGAAATTCAAGTCTATTAGAACATCAATCCACAGTTATAAATGTTATGTACTAGCATCTTGAGAGAGTAAATACTGTCAAAAGTTTGCAGATTCGATTAATTTTGCCTGCTAACACTCGCTGTGATGCTATCATATCAGCGGTATGAATTATCAGTTACAATATTCCGGATGCTAACAGTACTATGTGAAATTTAGGATTTTTACCACCTAAATTGTCCTGGGGCAGGTCTGATGGTCGGTGCAAAGTTTTATTTTCTCATCGCACGTTTACCTGGTTCTATTGGCATGTAGTGTCAAAATTTGTCCCCGTCCTGTATCTTTTTGGAAATGTATGTCACACAAGTCATCAGCCACACTGGCATAATTAAGTTCCTTGACCTTGTAGTCTACGTTCAAGAAAACACTTACAAAACAAAGAAAAATGACGAATAGCAAATTTATACTGATACTTCTCTTGGCAAATGGTCTTTTCCCCCTGAAGTGATAATACAAGCTGATGAACTGCTATTAAACTGATGATTGTATTATTGTAGCGATGCTTCAAATTTGATGTTCAGTGAGTCGGAGTCCAATGGAACAGGTTACAGAACAACGCCTTTAAGACAATTAAAAGTAAAAGAAAGGCAAGAGGAAGTTGAGAAAGCAATCCAGTATGAAATGCACCTAACAAATAATTCGGCAGGAACCAAAAAAAAATGGAAGGAATTAGCAACCTCGGGGGCCATCCAGTATGGGGTTCCAACCACTGAATGTGTGTTGACATCGGCTTCAGTTAATTTAGTAGCAACTCCAAAATCAGCAAGTTTAACAAGGCCCTAAACAAGATAACAAAGAAAAATGAGAGCATGTGCAGGAAGAAGAGTAACATGATTCCAGAAAAATCAACCTTATAATGCCCTTGGTCGTACATCATAGCAAGTCTGGAATTCAAGTTTAGCCATGGGCTACATCAACCGTATTAAATATTCCCATATGAAATATTAGTAGCTAACTAGCTACCCACTCCATTTCACAATATAGTATTCTATCTAGTGAGAAAAGTATGGTCCAATTACAGGAAATATTACTCGAGTTTGAGCATTCTAGGTATGCATGTAACATACACCCCACATCAATATAAAAATGTTATACATTCACAAGATACTGAAATGTAGCCTGAAAATGTTGAATTTGTCCTCTTTTACCATCCAAAGCATCAAGAGCAGACAATTGTATCAACTACCGTTAAATGATTGTACATTTGTAGTTCTCTCTTCCCGAAAAAAACTGCCAGGTTGCCCATGTCAGCCATTCTACTTTCCTGGGTGTCCATTTATTTACTTATTAACAGAAAGCTTATTCAAAAGATAAATTTTGAGCATAATATTCAGAATAGCCTTTTCAACACAGTTATAAGACCCATCTTACTTGTCTAGATTTTCATTATTTGAAGTCAAAACAAAGAAAAACCATGTGCAAATATGCAAGTGATAAGAGCCATTTACCTCTTTAGTTGTTAATATATTTGCACCCTTGATATCTCTATGTATGACACCTTGCTCATGCAGATAGACAAGACCTTCCAACACCTGGTCACATATGTAAAAGTTGGAAGCAGGCATAGCAAGAAAATGGGAAGTCACAGTAATAACCATATAATATATTTCACCTGAGCAATGTAGACAGCTGCTAATGATTCAGGAAATGGTCCAAATTTGTTTGGCTTGATAATATTGGCTAGTGAACCATTCTCCACATATCTGCAGTTATTATACAGCTATCAGAACTTACCATGCTAAAATGCTATACATGTACTTCGTATCAAGACATGACAGTGAGGACACAGGATTTCTTACTCTAAAATAATATGAAGATGGCTATTTGTCTTCAATGATCCAAGATACTTCACAATATTTTTGTGATTGAGATTCTGCATAAATTAACAAAACCTTGAGTCCAAAGCAACATGATCATGTGCATCCAGAATAGGAGGGGTGAATTAGATGTTCAAAAATAAAGGTCCTTCTAATTATGGGTACAATATGAGTGATTAAAAAAAAGGGCACAGTATCTATATTAAAAACGAAGGTTCTTTCATAGACTTATGATCATCCATACTATCGAAATGTTTACATAACCGACTGAGTGTACAAAAATAAGTACATTTTTTTAAAATAAGTCAACTGAGGGGAGGATGCCCCTCAGGATTCTTAATTATAAATTTGCCACAGGACTATAATTATGCAAAATGATAACAAAAAACTTATATAAATAGGAAATCTGGAGAAGATGCAAGACAGCCAAGGAAAATACGGGTTTAATTGTTTTACTGAATCCAGATGCGATAAGTACATAAAGAAAATGCTGTAAGACTTACTTTCAATAGATCAATTTCTTGCTGAATCGGCCACACCACCCACGAGAACAGTTATTAAACCGTACACAAAAGATAATTAGTTAGAACCCCATATTACAATGATACAAAACACAATGTAGAAAATGACGATATTCCAACAAAATCGTTCAAATGTTGAAAATCTGAATAAAGGGACAAACAAATCTGATGAGTTGATAGAAAATATGGCATCATGTTAATACAACAAGAATCAAGAATGTGAAATATAGAATTTTTGGGAACCCGGTGTTCCAAATAGCAGTAAGCAGTTAACTAGCGGTCACCCCCCCTCGCTGCAATAGTGTAGTATATGACTCTCTAGACAGCATTGAGTGCAGTTAAATAAATTTTTAACAAAGAGATGGTCTGTGTAGTGTGCACGATGGCATGCATTAAAAGCTACTCCCTCTGTAAACTAATATAAGACCGTTTAGATCACTACTTTAGTGATCTAAACGGTCTTATAGTGATCTAAACGGTCTTATATTAGTTTGCAGAGGGAGTAACATTTAAAGACTCGTTTCACTATAAGAGTACCAAACTAACAAATAGTATATAATACAGTGTTATGAAAACAAAATCTATTATTTGAGTGACTGAGGCTTCCAAGATGTAAGCACCAACATCAACTCCATGCACTAAACCTATATGTGCACCAAGTAACAAAAGGAAAGGATGGAGTGCACCATTAGTGTCATTCCACATTTCCAATTTCACAAAAGTGTAACACTAACAGCTTAATGTTCTAAAATTTAATCTCAGAGATAACTAAGAGTGGTATATTGGTACATGAATTATATAAACTATCCATATTTACGACCCTAACACTTATATAGCCTTCAACAGCTAGGCTACATACTGGCCCAGAATAAAAATATCAATGCAACTAACTATTCTTCAACTTAGATTTTCCAGCCCCTAAACCCAGACACACAAAAAAATTATAAGGATTCAAGAGCTCCTATGGTTTACAAGGATGCGTACAAGCATAAATACTTTGTAACAGTTAAGAAATTAAATGTTATTCCAATGAACAATTTAAAGGAATTTACCGATATCATATCCAGAGTTCGCGGGGGGGGGGGGGGGGGGGGTCGCATGCATTTTCTGTGGAATCACACCAATCACATAAAACCTAGTGCGGCAGCTGTTGACGGCACTTGATCACGTCAGCTCTCATGTTTGTGTCGAAAAGAGAGCTCACAAGCTCCACATAACGACCACACCCAACAACGTACCACATAATTAAATCATGATGCCCAAGTATATTGCCCTAGTATGTGTGCCAATTATTACAAGTCCCGACAAGTTAAATAGGAAGCTCGCCAAGGACTCCAATAAGCTAGCATAGCGGTGCCCTAGGATTTAGTTCCATGTCACGCTACCGAACAAAGCAGCGAAACCGCCAACAAGCTGCATTACTCTAGCTTCCAGTCTCGTCTTAGCGCTGTTCTCGGTCGATGACGTACGTTTCTCATCTCCTGAGAACCGCATTTCATGCAATTACACGCATTTTGCCACTCAGAACGCGATATACGTCATATGACACGCCCCAAAAAAAAACTCTCACCATGATAATATTGAGATCCTCCTGCGGGATGTTCTCCAGCGAGACCTGCTTGATGGCCACGAAGTCGCCATTCTCCAGGTCAAGCCCCTTGTAGACGCGCCCGTACGCCCCCTTCCCTATCTCGTCCCCCAGCATCTGCACCCGCCCACACACACACACACACACAAACACAGTGAGTGAGGGAACCATTCCCCAAACAATTCGCCGACGCAAAACACCAATTCCGCCGGATCCGAGGCGGGCGGGGAGCGCGGGATGCCTCACGTATTTGTTGCCGAGCGTCTTGGATTTCGGGTTGTGCTGCCGCGTCGCCATCTCGCCCCTCCTCCTCGGAGATTCGGCCCCTCCGCGGCCCGGGGCGCCGCCGGCTGCGGCGGATGCGGGCGGATCGGCGGTCACCGGCGACGAAGATTCCCCTCCGGCGAGCTCGCGGCGAGGGCCATTTAGGTTTAGGGTTTGGGTGCGAAGGGAATTGGGAGTATGCAGGGTGGGGAGCAGCAGGAGGAAGAGGACGAAGGCGACGACGGCGGAGAGGGAGCGAGGGGCTTCTCCGTAATTAAAAAATAAAGTATTTTGTGCAGGCGGGGGGAAGGAAAGTAACGGAAATGAGGAGCGCGAAGCTTTTATAGTGGAGGTGTCCCTTTTTGGAGTGTGCGGAAGCCAACGAGGATACTGGGTGGATAACGGGGGAGCTCCACTGTCAATTAGCTGTCTCCGACTAGCGTCTGCGGTGTGGTGCGTCATTCATTCCGGCCGGGGGCCCCCTCGGTCGACCTCCTTTTCTCACGAAAATGTCACGAGTCTTTGTCTAGCTTTGCTTCGCTGCCTTGTTTTTTTTTACTCTAGTGTAATGTTAAAAAAAATCTTACATTATGAAATAGAGAAGTAGTTTTTATCTATTTCGTTTTTCCAGATTCATGGTACCCGTGAATAAGAGTAGCCAAAAGCTTTATCATTCTTTTTTCTCTCCTGTGAATAATCCTTTGTCGCCAAAAATTCAACTTCCTTTCCTCTTCGTCTTCGGCGTCGTGAGGCGGAGGGGAGGGGATCCTCTTCTCTCATCCTTTTGTACAGTAGATTTTGAATCAAGGTGACAACGCTTCAATGGTGATGGCGATGCCATCTCTATTGAAAGTCTTTCGCCTTCAATCTTATCTTGGTCATGCGCGGTGCAGCGTCTCTGACGAACCCTGGAGTTTTGGTCATCGGTGTTCTTCATGAAAAGAACATATGTGTTGTCCGTCGGTGTGGTTCCATGTGCATCGGTACCCGTGGCAACATCATCTTCTGCGACAACCTATTTCTTCGAGCCTTTGAGGAGCAAGGTCGTCAGCTTGGTCTGGCGATACTAGTGCGGTTGCCTTGCTAGATCGGGTGACCCCCCCCCCCCCCCACACACACACACAGACACATTGATATGTTTGACGTGATTGCCAATTTCCCTCGTACGCGACAGTCTACAATTGCGGCGATTCAACGAGATTGGTTCCTCTACAGGTCTTTCCAGGTACTTCGGCAATTGAATTCCTTAGTGTTGTCCATTATTGGCATGAGCTACGGTGGTGCAACACAAAAGGTTCAACAACGGCTTCAGCAAGAATTTTGAGGCACATAGTTGTAGTCATAGGCTCTCCTTTGTTCAGGGTCATTTTCGTGTCTATAGGTTCAATTACGCATATCCAATTTTCAATTACGCGTATCCTTATTTGAATCACAACAGTCCCTATAAGGGCCCGACAGAACCCCTCCCGAACTTCTGAACTGCCGGCCCGACCCACAGGATCCCGAGGCCGCCCCGACAGGATCCACCTGATCCCCCAATCCCGATCTCGAGCCGACCAACCCCCCTCCTCGCCGCTCCTCCCCTCGATCCCCGACCTCCCCCCTGGTTCGCCGCCAATCCTCACCGGATCCGGCACCTCCCCCCCCCCCCGCGTCTCCAGCTCCTGACCAACCGGATCCGGCGCCTCCCCTCCATCTCCACCTCATGGTCGACCGGATCTGGCGCCACCTCTTGGCCGACCACCGGCGCGGGCGAGAGAGCGACGGCGGACGCTGGCGCGAGGGAGCCAACGTCGCATGGATGCGGCGAAGCCGGCATGGACTTCCGGAAGCCTCATCCTCCTTCCATCCTCACCGCCCGATGCCTTAGCAGAGCAGATGACGACCCCGACGCAAGCTATGGCGCGGCCAACGGAGCAACTCGGTGGCGGAGGCGGCGCCTTCAAATCCAGCAACCGTAGATGAACTTCCTCTCACTTCTTGCCTTTTTCTTCAATCTTGCCTTGCCTGACCTTATTGCTTCGTGTAGATGAACTTCGCGCCCTCTGCAAGACATGGATTGCCATGGAATTCCTCTCCTAGCTCCCCGACGAATTGCTCTCAAGGTGGCCTATCTACTACTGGAAAAAGGTTGGCCAAACTTCTAGCCAGGGTATGGTTGAACTTCCTTCTCTTTGTTATTTTCTTACAGCCATGTGAACTTCAGGTAGTGTGTGAGCCTCAGTCCAGGCTGCAAACATTAGAAAAATTGCCTGCATTAACATGTGAAGTTCAGGTAGTGTGTGAGCCTCAGTCCAGGCTGCAAACATTAGAAAATCTGCCTGCATTAACATGTGAAGTTCAGGTAGTGTGTGAGCATCAGTCCAGGCTGCAAACATTAGAAAACCTATTAGAAAATCTACCTGCATTCATATGTGAAAAGCCATGTGAAGTTCAACTATTAAGTGTGCTAGAGTTCAGGTTGGTATGTATCTGGTTGTGTGCAAAAAATAAAAGGAAAATAAAACATACATGTGATCACATGAAGGTCATGTTGGTATGCACTAGTGGTCCAACCATTCAAACTCATGAAGGTTCAGGTTTTTTAACTGTAGACAGTATTTCCCCTTAGCAAAACAAGAAGTTCAGGTTGTGAAGAGTGCTCAATTCAGGTACATATAAGTAATCAAATAGTGTAGAATTAACAGAATGTGAGGTTCATTCTGTGAAGGGAGCTCAGTTCAGGTACAAAAAGTATTGGCAGATGCTCAGCTCAGTGCAGAGTGTGATGCTTGTCCTAGGGAAAAAATATGTACATGAACACCACTTTTATATGAGAAGTTCAGGCTGTGAATAATGCTCAATTCAGTTACAAGGGTATAGGCAGATGTAACTTGTGTACTAATAAACATTTTTTCTTTTATGTCAGCAAGATGAGAGACACATGAAGAAGCTTAGAAGTTTCCAACAGCAAGTACACAATTCTAAGCATGTACGCGTTGCACCACCCCCTCAATGGGTCACACCTCAAATGCACCAACAACATTACTAACCTGCTCCAGACCAAAAATGGATGACACCCGAAACACATAGAGACTTCCAAGATGCTGGGTCACAACCCTATCCACACAACTTTGCGCCTTCACCTAATTGGGTGATGCCGGAAATCCCCGTGGATTCTTTGTATCCACCAGCAGACTCCCAAGCACGTCGATGGAGGAGGGGGGAGCTCAAGTCCTATGTGTAACTATGGAGGTTATCCTGGTGTGCCTCGTCAATGCCAAAGGGAAGCAACTAAACCGGATCCCAGGACAAATCCAACGGGAACACACACACGGAGAAGAGTGCTCTGCACACTACCACCGGTGGATGCTGCTGCTACAAGTGAGAATTGTACGGGACATAAGGTAGATGGATGGCTTCACAAAGCAAAAGACCAAACCAAAACCAGGACCGCAATACCTCCACAACCACCTCAAGCAAAAAGGACACAAACAAGAGAGAGGCCATCTTCAGCCCTCATTCCTCCTCGTGATCCACTCCTGCATCCTGCTATGATTACTCTGCCATGCCCCATCCTAGAGGGACGGCAGCAGACTCCAGTGGAGTTGCGATCATACACGCACGTAAGTGAAACAAATATTTAGGTATTTATATACGCATCTTGTATTATCTGCAAATTTCCTGCTTCCTCCAAGATAACAAGTTCACAAACTACATTTTAACGTGCCGTTTGGATTATTTTTCTTTTTCTACAGATGCTGAATCTTCAAGATTATCTAATACCAAGACTAAAGATGTGATTCCAAGATGTAGAGAAAGCAAGGGAATTTTATAACAAATACGCCAGACACGCTGGTTTTGGAATCAGGAAGACGGGAGGGAATGGCAACCACAAGTATTTTGTTTGTGCGTTCCAAGGGAAACACACAACTTCTGTTTCAGAGGCTAACAGGAAGCGAAACAAAACATCGCAGAGGATAGGCTGCAATGTAAGAATGAGGGTGAAGGTGCAGGAGGATAACACATGTGTGGTAGTGGATATTGAGTACAATCATAATCACCAACTGATGCAAACTGATGACATGCCGATATTCTTGCACTCACACAGGAATTATGACCCTACTATTTTGGAGTACGTAAAGCTCCTGCAGTACCATGATGTCAAGCATACAACAATCATGTCCATGCTATCTGAAAATGAAGATGGAAGCTACTTCCTAAGCATGACCGAACGAGGCCTACTAAACCAGTAAGTATTAAAAAATGCACATACTGCAATGTACATAGCATCCTAATTCACAACCCTTTGCTACAAAAATAACAAATGCATGTTTGCATGTAATTTATATGAAAGCCATGAATGCAAGGAAAGATGATTTGGATGATGTATTGAAACTTGTATCATTCTTCAAGGCAATCAATGATGAGTTTTTCTATGACATACAAGTAGACAAGGACAAGTCAATTAAAAACATTTTCTGGTCCAATGCAAGCTGCCGAGGAGCGTATCATGCTTGATTATTATCCGATTGAATTCTATCTCGCAAAGTGCCTGAGGTAGCAACAGGGGAATAATTTATGTGCATACTACGTTTGCAAGAACATTCGTATGACGATCGAATGGCGCAGATATGTAAGACAACTTCAGGTACCTAAACACTATTCACAATTTTTTTATGATGATATTATATATATATATATATATATATATATATATTGATAACCCACAAGTATAGGGGATCGTTTGTAGTCTTTTTTGATAAATAAGAGTGTCGAACCCAACAAGGAGCTAAAGGTAGAACAAATATTCCCTCAAGTTCTATCGACCATCGATACAACTCTATGCATGCTTGATGTTCGCTTTACCTAGAACAAGTATGAAACTATAAGTACTTTGAAGGTGTGATAGGATAGGTTTGCAAGATAATAAAGAGCACGTAAATAAAATCTAGGGGATGTTTAGATAAAGACACAACTAAGTTAGTTTTAGTAGAGAGCTTTTGTCAACAAGAAAGTTATTTGTCTCTAGGCAATCGATAACAAGTACGGGTAATCATTCTTGCAACTTTATATGAGGGAGAGGCATGAGCTAACATACTTCCTCTACTTGGATAATATGCACTTATGATTGGAACTCTAGCAAGCATCCGCAACTACTAAAGATCATTAAGGTCGTGATACCCAACCATAGCATTAAGTATCAAGTCCTCTTTATTTCCATACGTCATACCCCACCTACTCGGGTTTAAGTTTCTATCATTCTCGCAACTCACTGTAAGCGAACCATGAACATATTGCAACACCCTACAGCCAGGGCCCCTCGCGTTTGCGCGAGAACGGAGGGCACCGTAGGACAGCACCATAAATAAAATATACAATCATACCAACCAAGATCACGATTAACACACGGGACAAAACGGATCTACTCAAACATCATAGGATAACCATAGATCATTGGGAAATAATATATGGAGTTGAGCATCATGTTTAAGTAGAGATTATAGAGGGGGAAGAGGTGTTACACCGCTGCATAGAGGGGGAGAAAGTTGGTGTTGGCGGTAGCAAGATTGTTGATGTAGATCGTCGTCCCAATCGTTGCCCCCGGTGGCACTCCGGCGCCACCGGAAGCGAGGGGGAGAGAGCACCCTCCTTCTTCTTCTTCCTTGGCATCCCCCTAGATGGGAGGAGAGTTCCCCCTCTGGTCCTTGGTCTCCATGGCCGAGATTGGATCTCCCTCTCTGTTCTCTTCTGTTTCGCGTTCTCCAGATCTGACCGAAAACCGTTTCTTATATTTTGGGAGATCCGTAACTCCGATTGCGCTGAGATTTTAACACGATTTTTTTCCGGATATAAGCTTCCTTGCACCCGAAGTAGAGCCCCAACTAACGTACGAGGTGGGCACAACCCACCACCGCGTGACAAGGGCCTTTGGCACGCCCTGGTGTCCTGTGGGTTGTGTGGGCCTCCGTTTGCACTGATTCCAACTCCCAAAAATCACATATATCCAAAATAATTCTCTGCGAAATTTTATTGCATTTGGACTTCGTTTGATATGGATACTCTGCGATACAATAAACATGCAGAAAACAGGAACTGACACTAGGCACTAGATCAATAGGTTAGTCAAATAAATCATATAAAAAGTTGCCAAAAGTATGTGAAAGTTGTATAATATTGGCATGAAACAATAAAAAATTATAGATACAAAGGAGACGTATCAGCATCCCCAAGCTTAATTCCTAATCGTCCTCAAGCAGGTAAATGATAAAAAAAGATATTTTTTGATGTGGAATGCTACCTAGCATAACTTGATCATATATCTAATCATGGCATGAATATTAATACATAAGTGATTCAAAGCAATAGTCTATAATTTGACATAAAGACATCAATACTCAGGCATCCCAACAAACAATCATGTCTTTCAAAATATTAACGCTAAAGAAAGCTATCCCTACAAAATCATATAGTCTTGTGATGCTCTGTCTTCTTAACACAAAGTATTTATCATGCACAACCCCGATGACAAGCCGAGCAATTGGTTCGTACTTTTTAACGCACTTCAGCTTTTTCAACTCTCACGCAACACATGAGTGCAAGTCATGGATATAACACTATGACTGGAATAGAGTATAATGATAGGGGTAAATATGTTGGGAACGTAGTAATTTCAAAAAAATTCCTACGCACACGCAAGATCATGGTGATGCATAGCAACGAGAGGGGAGAGTGTGATCTACGTACCCTTGTAGATCGACAACGGAAGCGTTTGGTTGATGTAGTCGTACGTCTCCACGGCTCGACCGATCAAGCACCGAAACTACGGCACCTCCGAGTTCTAGCACACGTTCAGCTCGATGACGATCCCCGGACTCTGATCCAGCAAAGTGTCGGGGAAGAGTTCCGTCAGCATGACAACATGGTGACGATCTTGATGTACTACCGTCGCAGGGCTTCGCCTAAGCACTGCTACAATATTATCGAGGACTATGGTGGAAGGGGGCACCGCACATGGCTAAGAATATGATACGTGGATCAACTTGTGTTTCTAGGGGTGCCCCTTGCCTCCGTATATAAACGATCCAAGGGGGGGGGGGTGCAGCCGGCCCTAGTAGGAGGCGCGCAGGAGGAGTCCTACTCCTACCAGGAGTAGGACTCCCCTCCCTTTCCTTGTCCAAGTAGGAGAGGGGGAGGAGAGAAGGAAAAGGGGGGGCGCCGCCCCTCCCTCCTTGTCCAATTCGGACTAGGGGGAGAGGGGGCGCGCGGCCTGCCCTGGCAGCTCCTTCCTCTTCTCCACTTTAGGCCCATGAGGCCCATTAACCCCCCGGGGGGTTCCGGTAACCCCCCGGTGCTCCGGTTTTATCCGAAACTTCCCCGGAACACTTCCGGTGTCCGAATATAGCCGTCCAATATATCAATCTTTATGTCTCGACCATTTCGAGACTCCTCGTCATGTCCGTGATCACATCCGGGACTCCGAACTAACTTCGGTACATCAAAACTCATAAACTCATAATATAACTATCATCGAAACCTTAAGTGTGCGGACCCTATGGGTTCGAGAACAATGTAGACATGACCGAGACTCGTCTCCGGTCAATAACCAATAGCGGAACCTGGATGCTCATATTGGCTCCTACATATTCTACGAAGATCTTTATCGGTCAGACCGCATAACAACATACGTTGTTCCCTTTGTCATCGGTATGTTACTTGCCCGAGATTCGATCGTCGGTATCCCATACCTAGTTCAATCTCGTTACCGGCAAGTCTCTTTACTCGTTCCGTAATACATCATCTCACAACTAACTCATTAGTTGCAATGCTTGCAAGGCTTATGTGATGTGTATTACCGAGAGGGCCCAGAGATACCTCTCCGACAATCGGAGTGACAAATCCTAATCTCGAAATACGCCAACCCAACATGTACCTTTGGAGACACCTGTAGAGCACCTTTATAATCACCCATTTACGTTGTGACGTTTGGTAGCACACAAAGTGTTCCTCCGGCAAACGGGAGTTGCATAATCTCATAGTCATAGGAACATGTATAAGTCATGAAGAAAGCAATAGCAACATACTAAACGATCGGGTGCTAAGCTAATGGAATGGGTCATGTCAATCAGATCATTCACCTAATGATGTGATCCCGTTAATCAAATAACAACTCTTTGTTCATGGTTAGGAAACATAACCATCTTTGATTAACGAGCTAGTCAAGTAGAGGCATACTAGTGACACTCTGTTTGTCTATGTATTCACACATGTATTATGTTTACGGTTAATACAATTCTAGCATGAATAATAAACATTTATCATGATATAAGGAAATAAATGATAACTTTAATATTGCCTCTAGGGCATATTTCCTTCAGTCTCCCACTTGCACTAGAGTCAATAATCTAGATTACACAGTAATGATTCTAACACCCATGGAGCCTTGGTGCTGATCATGTTTTGCTCGTGGAAGAGGCTTAGTCAATGGGTCTGCTACATTCAGATCCGTATGTATCTTGCAAATCTCTATGTCTCCCACCTGGACTAGATCCCGGATGGAATTGAAGCATCTCTTGATGTGCTTCGTTCTCTTGTGAAATCTGGATTCCTTTGCCAAGGCAATTGCACCAGTATTGTCACAAAAGATTTTCATTGGACCCGATGCACTAGGTATGACACCTAGATCGGATATGAACTCCTTCATCCAGACTCCTTCATTTGCTGCTTCCGAAGCAGCTATGTACTCCGCTTCACATGTACATCCCGCTACAACGCTTTGTTTAGAACTGCACCAACTGACAGCTCCACCGTTTAATGTAAACACGTATCCGGTTTGCGATTTAGAATCGTCCGGATCAGTGTCAAAGATTGCATCAATGTAACCTTTTACGATGAGCTCTTTGTCACCTCCATATATGAGAAACATATCCTTAGTCCTTTTCAGGTATTTCAGGATGTTCTTGACCGCTGTCCAGTGATCCACTCCTGGATCACTTTGGTACCTCCCTGCTAGACTTTTTGCAAGGCACACATCAGGTCTGGTACACAGCATTGCATACATGATAGAGCCTATGGCTGAAGCATAGGGAACATCTTTTATTTTCTCTCTATCTTCTGCAGTGGTCGGGCATTGAGTCTTACTCAACTTCACACCTTGTAACACAGGCAAGAACCCTTTCTTTGCTTGATCCATTTTGAACTTCTTCAAAACTTTGTCAAGGTATGTGCTTTGTGAAAGTCCAATTAAGCGTCTTGATCTATCTCTATAGATCTTAATGCCTAATGTGTAAGCAGCTTCAGCGAGGTCTTTCATTGAAAAACTCTTATTCAAGTATCCCTTTATGCTATCCAGAAATTCTATATCATTTCCAATTAGTAATATGTCATCCACATATAATATCAGAAATGCTACAGAGCTCCCACTCACTTTCTTGTAAATACAGGCTTCTCCAAAAGTCCGTATAAAACCAAATGCTTTGATCACACTATCAAAGCGTTTATTCCAACTCCGAGAGGCTTGCACCAGTCCATAAATGGATCGCTGGAGCTTGCACACTTTGTTAGCTCCCTTTGGATCGACAAAACCTTCTGGTTGCATCATATACAACTCTTCTTCCAGAAATCCATTCAGGAATGCAGTTTTGACATCCATCTGCCAAATTTCATAATCATAAAATGCGGCAATTGCTAACATGATTCGGATAGACTTAAGCATCGCTACGGGTGAGAAGGTCTCATCGTAGTCAATCCCTTGAACTTGCCGAAAACCTTTTGCGACAAGTCGAGCTTTGTAGACAGTAATATTACCATCAGCGTCGGTCTTCTTCTTGAAGATCCATTTATTCTCAATTGCTTGCCGATCATCGGGCAAGTCAACCAAAGTCCATACTTTGTTCTCATACATGGATCCCATCTCAGATTTCATGGCTTCAAGCCATTTTGCGGAATCTGGGCTCACCATCGCTTCTTCATACTTCGTAGGTTCATCATGATCTAGTAGCATGACTTCCAGAACAGGATTACCGTACCACTCTGGCGCGGATCTCACTCTGGTTGATCTACGAGGTTCAGTAGTATCTTGTTCTGAAGTTTCATGATCATCATCATTAGCTTCCTCACTAACTGGTGTAGGTGTCACAGAAACAGGTTTTTGTGATGTACTACTTTCCAATAAGGGAGTAGGTACAGTTACCTCGTCAAGTTCTACTTTCCTCCCACTCACTTCTTTCGAGAGAAACTCCTTCTCGAGAAAGTTCCGAATTTAGCAACAAAAGTCTTGCCTTCGGATCTGTGATAGAAGGTGTATCCAATAGTTTCCTTTGGATATCCTATGAAGACACATTTCTCCGATTTGGGTTCGAGCTTATCAGGTTGAAGCTTTTTCACATAAGCATCGCAGCCCTAAACTTTCAGAAACGACAACTTTGGTTTCTTGCCAAACCACAGTTCATAAGGCGTCGTCTCAACGGATTTTGATGGTGCCCTATTTAACGTGAATGCGGCCGTCTCTAGAGCATAACCCCAAAACGATAGTGGTAATCAGTAAGAGACATCATAGATTGCACCATATCTAGTAAAGTACGATTACGACGTTCGGACACACCATTACACTGTGGTGTTCCGGGTGGCGTGAGTTGCGAAACTATTCCACAATTTTTCAAATGTACACCAAACTCGTAACTCAAATATTCTCCTCCACGATCAGATCGTAGAAACTTTATTTTCTTGTTACGATGATTTTCAACTTCACTCTGAAATTCTTTGAACTTTTCAAACATTTCAGACTTATGTTTCATTAAGTAGATATACCCATATCTGCTTAAGTCATTTGTGAAGGTGAGAAAATAACGATATCCGCCACGAGCCTCAATATTCATCGGACCACATACATCTGTATGTATGATTTCCAACAAATCTGTTGCTCTCTCCATAGTACCGGAGAACAATGTTTTAGTCATCTTGCCCATGAGGCACGGTTCGCAAGTACCAAGTGATTCATAATCAAGTGGTTCCAAAAGTCCATCAGTATGGAGTTTCTTCATGCGCTTTACATCGATATGACCTAAACGGCAGTGCCACAAATAAGTTGCACTATCATTATCAACTCTGCATCTTTTGGCTTCAACACTATGAATATGTGTGTCACTACTATCGAGATTCAATAAAAATAGACCACTCTTTAAGGGTGCATGACCATAAAAGATATTACTCATATAAATAGAACAACCATTATTCTCAGATTTAAATGAATAACTGTCTCGCATCAAACAAGATCCAGATATAATGTTCATGCTTAACGCTGGCACCAAATAACAATTATTTAGGTCTAATATTAATCCCGAAGGTAGATGTAGAGGTAGCGTGCCGACTGCGATCACATCGACTTTGGAACCGTTTCCCACGCGCATCGTCACCTCGTCCTTAGCCAATCTTCGCTTAATCCGTAGTCCCTATTTCGAGTTGCAAATATTAGCAACAGAACCAGTATCAAATACCCAGGTGCTACTGCGAGCATTAGTAAGGTACACATCAATAACATGTATATCACATATACCTTTGTTCACCTTGCCATCCTTCTTATCCGCCAAATACTTGGGGCAGTTCCGCTTCCAGTGACCAGTCTGCTTGCAGTAGAAGCACTCAGTTTCAGGCTTAGGTCCAGGTTTGGGTTTCTTCTCTTGAGTAGCAACTTGCTCGCTGTTCTTTTTGAAGTTCCCCTTCTTCTTCCCTTTGCCCTTTTTCTTGAAACTAGTGGTCTTGTTGACCATCAACACTTGATGCTCCTTCTTGATTTCTACCTCCGCAGCCTTCAGCATTGCGAAGAGCTCGGGAATAGTCTTATTCATCCCTTGCATATTATAGTTCATCACGAAGCTCTTGTAGCTTGGTGGCAGTGATTGGAGAATTCTGTCAATGACGCAATCATCTGGAAGATTAACTCCCAATTGAATCAAGTGATTATTATACCCGGACATTTTGAGTATATGCTCACTAATAGAACTGTTCTCCTCCATCTTGCAGCTATAGAACTTATTGGAGACTTCATATCTCTCAATCCGGGCATTTACTTGAAATATTAACTTCAACTCCTGGAACATCTCATATGCTCCATGACGTTGAAAACATCGTTGAAGTCCCGATTCTAAGCCGTAAATCATGGCACACTGAACTATCGAGTAGTCATCAGCTTTGCTCTGCCAGACGTTCATAACATCTGGTGTTGCTCCAGCAGCAGGCCTGGCACCCAGCGGTGCTTCCAGGACGTAATTCTTCTGTGCAGCAATGAGGATAATCCTCAAGTTACGGACCCAGTCCGTGTAATTGCTACCATCATCTTTCAACTTTGCTTTCTCAAGGAACGCATTAAAATTCAACGGAAGAACAGCACGAGCCATCTATCTACAATCAAGCATAAACAAGCAAGATACTATCAGGTACTAAGTTTCATGATAAATTTAGGTTCAATTAATTTACTTAAAGAACTCCCACTTAGATAGACATCCCTCTAATCCTCTAAGTGATTACGTGATCCAAATCAACTAAACCATGTCCGATCATCACGTGAGATGGAGTAGTTTCATTGGTGAACTATGTTGATCATATCTACTATATGATTCATGCTCGACCTTTCAGTCTCCGTGTTCCGAGGCCATATTTGTATATGCTTGGCTCGTCAAGTATAACCTGAGTATTCCGCATGTGCAACTGTTTTGCACCCGTTGTATTTGAACGTAGAGCCTATCACACCCGATCATCACATGGTGTCTCAGCACGAAGAACTTTCGCAACGGTGCATACTCAGGGAGAACACTTCTTGATAATTAGTGAGAGATCATCTTATAATGCTACCGTCAATCAAAGCAAGATAAGATGCATAAAAGATAAACATCACATGCAATCAATATAAGTGATATGATATGGCCATCATCATCTTGTGCTTGTGATCTCCATCTTCGAAGCACCGTCGTGATCACCATCGTCACCGGCGCGACACCTTGATCTCCATCGTAGCATGGTTGTCGTCTCGCCAATCTTATGCTTCCACGACTATCGCTACCGCTTAGTGATAAAGTAAAGCATTACAGCGCGATTGCATTGCATACAATAAAGCGACAACCATATGGCTCCTGCCAGTTGCCGATAACTCGGTTACAAAACATGATCATCTCATACAATAAAATTTAGCATCATGTCTTGACCATATCACATCACAACATGCCCTGCAAAAACAAGTTAGACGTCCTCTACTTTGTTGTTGCAAGTTTTACGTGGCTGCTACGGGCTTAAGCAAGAACCAATCTTACCTACGCATCAAAACCACAACGATAGTTTGTCAAGTTGGTGCTGTTTTAACCTTCACAAGGACCGGGCGTAGCCACACTCGGTTCAACTAAAGTTGGAGAAACTGTCACCCGCAAGCCACCTATGTGCAAAGCACGTCGGGAGAACCGGTCTCGCGTAAGCGTACGCGTAATGTCGGTCCGGGCCGCTTCGTCCAACAATACCGCCGAACCAAAGTATGACATGCTGGTAAGCAGTATGACTTATATCGCCCACAACTCACTTGTGTTCTACTCGTGCATATAACATCAACATATAAAACCTAGGCTCGGATGCCACTGTTGGGGAACGTAGTAATTTCAAAAAATTTCCTACGCACACGCAAGATCATGGTGATGCATAGCAACAAGAGGGGAGAGTGTGATCTACGTACCCTTGTAGATCGACAACGGAAGCGTTTGGTTGATGTAGTCATACGTCTCCACGGCCCGACCGATCAAGCACCGAAACTACGACACCTCCGAGTTCTAGCACACGTTCAGCTCGATGACGATCCCCGGACTCCGATCCAGCAAAGTGTCAGGGAAGAGTTCTGTCAGCACGACGGCGTGGTGACGATCTTGATGTACTACCGTCGCAGGGCTTCGCCTAAGCACTGCTACAATATTATCGAGGACTATGGTGGAAGGGGGCACCGCACACGGCTAAGAATATGATCACGTGGATCAACTTGTGTTTCTAGGGGTGCCCCTTGCCTCCGTATATAAAGGATCCAAGGGGGGGGGGGTGCGGCCGGCCCTAGTAGGAGGCGCAGGAGGAGTTCTACTCCTACCGGGAGTAGGACTCCCCTCCCTTTCCTTGTCCAAGTAGGAGAGGGTGAAGGAGAGAAGGAAAAGGGGGGGGGGCGCCGCCCCTCCCTCCTTGTCCAATTCAGACCAGGGGGAGAGGGGGCGCGCGGCCTGCCCTGGCAGCCCCTTCCTCTTCTCCACTTTAGGCCCATGAGGCCCATTAACCCCCTGGGGGGTTCCGGTAACCCCCCGGTGCTCCGGTTTTATCCGAAACTTCCCCGGAACACTTCCGGTGTCCGAATATAGCCGTCCAATATATCAATCTTTATGTCGCGACCATTTCGAGACTCCTCGTAATATCCGTGATCACATCCGGGACTCCGAACTAACTTCGGTACATCAAAACTCATAAACTCATAATATAACTGTCATCGAAACCTTAAGCGTGCGGACCCTACGGGTTCGAGAACAATGTAGACATGACCGAGACTCGTCTCCGGTCAATAACCAATAGCGGAACCTGGATGCTCATATTGGCTCCTACATATTCTACGAAGATCTTTTATCGGTCAGACCGCATAACAACATACGTTGTTCCCTTTGTCATCGGTATGTTACTTGCCCGAGATTCGATCGTCGGTATCCCATACCTAGTTCAATCTCGTTACCGGCAAGTCTCTTTACTCGTTCCGTAATACATTATCTCACAACTAACTCATTAGTTGCAACACTTGCAAGGCTTATGTGATGTGTATTACCGAGAGGGCCCAGAGATACCTCTCTGACAATCGGAGTGACAAATCCTAATCTCGAAATACGCCAACCCAACATGTACCTTTGGAGACACCTGTAGAGCACCTTTATAATCACCCATTTACGTTGTGATGTTTGGTAGCACACAAAGTGTTCCTCCGGCAAACGGGAGTTGCATATTCTCATAGTCATAGGAACATCTATAAGTCATGAAGAAAGCAATAGCAACATACTAAACGATCGGGTGCTAAGCTAATGGAATGGGTCATGTCAATCAGATCATTCACCTAATGATGTGATCCCGTTAATCAAATAACAACTCTTTGTTCATGGTTAGGAAACATAACCATCTTTGATTAACGAGCTAGTCAAGTAGAGGCATACTAGTGACACTCTGTTTGTCTATGTATTCACACATGTATTATGTTTCCGGTTAATACAATTCTAGCATGAATAATAAACATTTATCATGATATAAGGAAATAAATAATAACTTTAATATTGCCTCTAGGGCATATTTCCTTCAAAATATAGAGAAGACAAAAAAGTAGAAAGTCTCACATCGATGCGGCTAACCAACGGGCTATGGAGATGCCCATCAATCTATATCAATGTGAGGAGTAGGGATTGCCATGCAACGAATGCACTAAGAGCTATAAGTGTATGAAATCTCAATATGAAAACTAAGTGGGTGTGCATCTAATCCTATAATGAAAATTCACACTAGTATATGAAAGTGACAACATAGGAGATTCTAAATATGAAAAACATGGTGCTAATTTGAAGCACAAGTGTGGTAAAGGATACTAACAATGCCCCTTCTCTCTTTTTCTTTTTTTTTCTTTTTTTACTCATTGTCCGGAGTCTCATCCCGACTTGTGGGGGAATCATAGTCTCCATCATCCTTTCCTCACTAGGGCACTGCTCTAAAAATGAATAATGATGTTCATCACACTTCTATTTACTTATAACTCAAAATAAAATAAAAATTACAACTCGATACCCATGACAAAGTATGACTCTATATGAATGCCTCTGTCATGTACCAAGATGTGCAATGATCTAGCGTAACATGTATGAAAAATGAAGAATGGTTGAGGGAGTCCTGGATTAGGGGGTGTCCCGATGGCCGGACTATACCTTCGGCCAGACTCCTGGACTATGAAGATACAAGATTGAAGACTTTGTCCCGTGTCCGGAAGGGACTTTCCTTGGCATGGAAGGCAAGCTTGGCGATACGGATATGTAGATCTCCTACCATTGTAACCGACTCTGTGTAACCCTAGCCCTCTCCGATGTCTATATAAACCGGAGAGTTTTAGTCCGTAGGCTAGCTTCTAGGGTTTAGCCTCTCTGATCTCTTGGTAGATCTACTCTTGTACTACCCATATCATCAATATTAATCAAGCAGGACGTAGGGTTTTACCTCCATCAAGAGGGCCCGAACCTGGGTAAAACTTCGTGTCCCCTGCCTCCTATTACCATCCGACCTAGACGCACAGTTCGGGACCCCCTACCCGAGATCCGCCGGTTTTGACACCGACATTGGTGCTTTCATTGAGAGTTCCTCTGTGTCGTCACTTTTAGGCCCGATGGCTTCTCCGATCATCACCAGCGATGCGATCTAGGGTGAGACTTTCCTCCCCGGACAGATCTTCGTATTCGGCGGCTTTGCACTGCGGGCCAATTCACTTGGTCATCTGGAGCAGATCGAAAGCTACGCCCCTGGCCATCAGGTCAGATTTGGAAGTTTGAACTACCGGCCGACATCCGCGGAGACTTGATCTTCGACGGATTCGAGCCACAGCCGAGCGCGCCACACTGTCACGATGGGCATGATTTAGCTCTGCCGCCGAACAGTGCCCTGGAGGCCGCACCTGTGTCCGCTCTGACCCCTAGCTCGGAGCCGATCACACCAACCGAGGATGGGTGGTTAGACACCGCCTCGGGGGCTGCAATTTCTATGGCGATCGAGCCGAACACCAGCCCTATTCTCTGCGAAGCCCGTGACTCCAAGGAGCCGGACTCCTCTCCAGACTCCGAGCCCTCCGCACCTCGACCGATCGAACCTGATCGGGCGCCGATCATGGAGTTCACCGCCGCGGACATCTTTCAGCACTCGCCCTTCGGCGATATTCTGAAGTCACTAAAGTCTCTCTCTTTGTCAGGAGAGCCCTGGCCGGACTATGGTCGGCAAGGTTGGGATGCGGATGATGAAGAAATTCAAAGCCAACCCACCAACCACTTCGTAGCCACTGTCGATGATTTAACCGACATGCTCGACTTCGACTCCGAAGACATCGACGGTATGGACGCCGATGCAGGAGACGATCAAGAACCAGCGCCTATAGGGCACTGGAAAGCCACCTCGTCGTATGATATATACATGGTGAACACCCCAAAAGAAGGCAATGGCGATGGAACAACGGAGGATGACCCCTCCAAGAAGCAGCCTAAGCGCCGGCGTCAGCGGCGCTGCTCTAAATCCCGCCAAAACAAAAACGGTGATTCCGGCACGGGGGATAATAACACCCCGGACAGTGCCGAGGACAACCACCTCCAGCAAGATTCAGCACGGGAGGATAGAGAAGCCAGCCCTCATGAGAGAGCGGCAGACAGAGAGGTCGAGGACGATAATTATATGCCTCCCTCCGAAGATGAGGCAAGCCTCGACGACGATGAATTTGTCGTGTCGGAGGATCTCGTTGAACAAGAGCGTTTCAAACGCAGGCTTATGGCCACGGCGAGCAGCCTCAAGAAAAAACAGCAACAACTTAGAGCTGATCAAGATTTGCTAGCCAACAGATGGACTGAAGTCCTTGCGGCCGAAGAGTATGAACTCGAACGCCCCTCCAAGAGCTACCCAAAGCGCAGGTTGCTACCCAAATTAGAGGAGGAAGCACCTAAACCTACATCACCAACGCATGATGCGGCCGACCGGCCACCCTGTGGCCGCGATAGAGAGGCCTCTCGGCGCTCCACTCAAGCCGCACCTCGGCGCCGCTCAAAAACTACCAAGGCATGGGAAAATGTGCCAAACCTGCGAGATATATTGGAGGACAAGGCAAGGCAAACAAGATCGATCTACGGATCACATGGGCACCCCACGGCACGAGGCGGTACTTGTCACGCCGGATACAGTAAATCCGGCCGGGCCGAACACAGTAGACAAAGCTCGTTTGAGCTGTGTCGTGATGTAGCCCAATACAGAGGCGCCGCACACCCACTATGCTTCACAGATAAAGTAATGGATCATCAAATCCTCGAGGGTTTCAAACCCGTGAACATCGAATCATACGATGGCACAACAGATCCTGCGGTATGGATCGAGGACTATCTCCTTCATATCCACATGGCCCGCGGTGATGACCTACATGCCATCAAATACCTTCCACTCAAGCTTAAAGGACCAGCCCGACATTGGCTTAACAGCTTGCCAGCAGAATCAATTGGTTGTTGGGAGGACCTGGAAGCTGCATGCCTCGACAATTTCCAGGGCACTTATGTGCGACCACCAGACGCCGATGACCTAAGCCACATAATTCAGCAACTAGAGGAATCGGCCAGACAATTCTGGACACGGTTCCTAACCAAGAAAAATAAAATCGTCGATTGTCCGGACGCAGAGGCCCTAGCAGCCTTCAAGCATAACATCCGCGACGAGTGGCTTGCACGGCACCTAGGACAGGAAAAGCCGAAATCTATGGCAGCCCTCACGACACTTATGACCCTCTTTTGCACGGGAGAAGACAGCTGGCTAGCTCGCAACAATAACATGACCAAGAGCCCTGGTAATTCGGATACCAAGGAAAGCAGTGGCTGTCGTGGAATTGACACGGCAGATGTCCTAGTGTAAGGACTTAGTCACGAGGCCAACACACCTATGTGGTAGCTTGAAGGGGTTGAGCATAATCGAGAGACGCAACACACAAGACGAGGATTTAGACAGCTTCGGGCCCCGGGAAACATCATCCGGTAATAACCCTACATGCTGTTTGTGGCTAGATCTCATTATGATTATGACGAAGTCACCGTAAGCCGGCTCTCCTCTTGGTGTCTATCCCTAGATATTGTTTCTTGTTGCCTGTCCCTCTTTGGGGAGCCCTGCCCCTCCTTATATAAGTTAGAGGGGCGGGTTACATGTGGAGTCCTAGTAGAACTAGGGTTAGTCTATCTTCTCTTACAAGTTGATTACAAGTCCGGGTCTTGCTTCCTCGTAAAGGAGATATTCCTCGCGCCTTTCCTCTTAAGCCGGCCTACCATAACATAGCCGGCCTTCTGGGCTTTGAGCCTCTTGGCTCCCCGGGTCTTGTCGCTCCTTTGATCTACTTGCCAGGTCACCCATAAGTCGCTAGGCTCGGGCGGGTCACTTAGTGAGTCGTCCAGTCAGGGCGGGTCATTAGTGAGTCGCCAAGTCCGGCCGGGTTATACATCTGGCCGAGTCATACCGCGGGGTATATCCCCGACATTAGCCCCCAAGTTTAATTTGGATTTATCCATGTTAAACTGATCTGCAACATAAACACAAGAACAAATTGACAGGTTGCACTCTGGGTTAAATATTCTTGTAAGCCGGCACTTGATCATCTTAAGTCCTTGTCATCTCCTCCTTCTGGAAAATCCAGGTCAATGGACCAACTTCGTAGTCAATTTGCTTGTAGAAGAAATATTGTAAATAAAGCATCCATTTGAGTCGGCCTTCAATGCTCTGACTTGACAAAAATATTGGTCTTCAAATATTCAACTTATATTCAGCCGACTTGAGATATAAAACTTGCAGGTTTATGATTACCAAAATTGCCGGGTTATAAATAGATGATGTCGAGTCATAATTGTCGCCGACGCCGGTTTATGATTTTTGCGGACACCGGGTCAATCTGATTTACTCAAACTGAAAATTTGAAGATATTTCTCCCTTATATCCATAATACCTGTAGCCCCCAAGGGCCGGTTTAATCAGCATGAATAAGCCGGGACTTATCACCATGGCTTTAAATGAAATCCAGTTGTGTAGCCCCATGAGTCGGCTATAGTCATAGTAGTGTAGCCGGGTCATCCTAGAATTGTCTTAAGCAAAGAGCAATATGCATTAGCCCCCAAGTGTCGGGTCATTATGTAATAATGAGCAGGGACTTTGTAAATATGATGATGTAAATTTGAGCAGTAACGTGTAGCCCCCAAGGGCCGGCTTAGTAAGATAATACTAAGCTGGGACTTTTCATTGAAAATAATATCATATGATGTAACCCCCATCCTGGGGCTTGAACCCACGTCCACAAGGTTAAGAGCTTTATGCTTTACCAACTGAGCAGTGGATCCTTCAATATATAATGGAATAAGGCTTGTGTATCTTGAATTTTAACAGGAGCAATTGGTAGCCCCCAAGGGCCGGCTCATTACAATGGGATGAGTCGGGTCTTCAATAAGGCCAATAAAAATGACTTTGCATTAGCCCCCAAGTGTCATGGTGCATGCTTGCGACGACATGAGACTTGCATATTTGATGTAACCTCAACTTGAATAATGTAGCCCCCAAGTGCCGGGTCGTAAGCCTGCAGCGACTCGGGACTATTTCCTCCATTGTAAAATAAATCATGCCCATTGATAAAGATAATAGCTGTGGCGCTAAAGCGACTTTGAAAACCTCAATCATAATACTGGTTATTGATAATCATAATAGAAATCCAGCCATGTTGGCTATTCAAAATTTGAATAATATAATCCGGTATGAAAAACCTCAATCATTCAATATCATCATTGAAAATCCAGCCATGTTGGCTATTTTAAAGAATTCAAATACCTTATCTGTTGATAAGTAAATCCGGAGTTTAAATACCCGGCGGCTCTTGGCCGATGGCGATTCAATACGCCTTCATTGTAAACCGGAATTTTCATGACCCGGCGGCTTATAGCCTTTTGAGAAAAATCCAGAACGGATAATCATTTTGAAGCATAAACTTTGGTAATGAGCTTGAACTTAATCATTTACATGTCATATTTCTGCAAATCCTGCAGAGAGTTTAAACAACATATGCCCTGGCGACTTAGCGTCAAAACCAGGGTGGGTCATAATATCTCACATATAACTACTGTGATATTGAATTTGTACTGCCGGCTTACATAACCTGTGCAGTAAGGGTGATAACCCAATCCTTAGAAGCCAATGCTTCCACATAGATGATGATTGTCATAAACTGGCAACTTATAATCAAAAGTCAAGCCGGGTTAAGCATAAAACACTTATATATATTTGAGATATAATCCCAAAAAGGTCTCAAGTTAAGTAATTGTGGCTGCAATAAACTTTACCAGAGACAAAATAAAACTTTTTGAGGCTTCTAATTCGGATACGATTAGTAAACCGTTCCAAAGGGGTTAAGCTAAAATTCGAATACAATCATATAGCCCCTAGTGGCTTTGGCGGTGCCGATCAAGAGGGTATCGACAGCTATGTTCTCTTTGGTTCGAATACGACCTATGTTTGAATAGGAAGCCCCCAAATGACCTTGAGAGTTGTTTAACGACGCTGATTCAAATACGATCCACGTCGATTCCCAAAGGGGTTGAGCTATGATTCAGATACGATCAAGAAGCCCCCAAGTAGGTTCGGCAGTTTGCCAATCAAAAGGGTATCGACAGCTATGTTCTCTTTGGTTCGAATACGACCTATGTTTGAACAGGAAGCCCCCAAGTGACCATATAAATTTTGGCATTGCGCCGATCAAGAGGGTATTGATAGCTATGCTCGATGAGCAGGAAGCCCCCAAGTGATCATAATAAGATAAGCCGTAAGGCAGGATATCCAAGTTTGAACCGCGCATCATGGCAGCAAGTTCTTTTGGCAACCTTTAATTTTTCTGAGAACTCGAACTTGCGAGAGATTTAAATCTTTTTGAATCCAGAACTTTAAACCGGATTTAAAAACTTCAAAACTTTGTGAAAGACAAATTTACCTTGAGCCGGATTTTGAACCGGATTTGGTAGCTTCAAAGCTTTGCGGGAGAGAGATGTCTCTTGAGCTATATTTTAAACTGGAATCTTCATTTTAAGCCGGAAATTTTTCTGACGGCCTTTAAATATTCGCTAATAAAGAGTAGCCTCCGGGGCCGGGTTATCTTCCCTTCAATGACCCAGAGTTCTTGAATTCATTGAAACCGACTAATTTTTGCCGAGCCATACCATTGTAGCCCCCGAGTCTTAAGCCGACTTGAGGAGTTGGCTTGAGATTCTTCATAATTAACCATGATATAGACCGCTTTGAATCCTACATGGGAAAACTTGCAAACCAGAGTAATTGCTTTTTTAAAGAAAGCAATATACAATATATAAAATATGCTGGATGGATTTCACCTGATGCGTCAGGTCAGCAATTATCACCGCGGAGTTGATGATCACCATGGTGAAACTGAAATCAATTACGGCTGAGTCAGCCGCGGGTGCTGACAGATTTTTCGGCCGCGGCGTTTTAAACCGGTGTGGACGGGAGAGCCGGCCACGGTCACGAGAGACGGTCACGGCGTTGTAAGCTGGTGCGGTCGTGAGAGACGGCCACGACGTTGTAAGCCGGTGCGATCGCGAGAGATGGCCATGGTGTTGTAAACCGGTGCGGGAATTCGTTGAGTAACGACGACCACCTGTGCCAAAAGGTGTTGGCGTGCCTCCATCTCCGCGGTATAATATCACTTTTTGTCATAAATAATTGCCCTGCATAAACAATATTGCAGACCAAGGCAAAGATAAACTTGTTCTTTGACAAAAATAACATGTGCTAATAAATTAAACTTGGATGGATATCACCTGATTTGTTTGGACGTTGGATGATCCGTTTATCGCGACAGAGGTGGCTCAGGCAGACCAGTGACTTAATATAACCCCGGTGGCTCAAAGCGGCAAGGGCGGCTCAGCGCGGCTCCGGCGGGTTGACGTAGATTAAGCTGTACGGGCGGCGACTTGCGCACACCTGGCATTTTTTTTGTCAGACAGACAGAGACGGAGCAGACCAAGTTTCAACACGCCGATAAATCCACAGTTGAAATTATGGACAACATCCAGCAACCCAGTGCTAGGTCAAATTGCCTGGCATCTTTGACATGACTCTGGGCAGATTTTATCTCCTCATTCCTTTAAGTGGCACAATGATAACAACACCCTGCCCGTCCTTTCCTTCTTTGTCTTTTTCTTGTTTCACATAGGGTGAACTTGCACGTTCACAGAACGTCTTGATTGAAGTACCATCGAGGCTGTGGTTTTGAACCATTAGGTCCAGCGTTGGCTGTATTCTGTGCTGCAAAGGAAACGACAGTGAAGGCGGCCCACGGCACGGCAGTCAGGCCGGGTCAAGGACGGACCCAAAAGGCGGTGGGTCGGAAACCGAACAGCGACTCGCGATGCAGGAAACGACAGCGGAAGCCGGCCAAGAAAACACAGCGATGATGTCTGCTCAACGTGAGCAGTGGCGACTTGAGGCGGGTCCCTGGCCGTAGTGGCGGCTTAAGGTGACTCGCCGGCGACGCCAGCGGAGGTCGGCGAGGCAGGGCTGACTTGCGGTAGGGGCGGCCCAGCGCAGCGGCTCGTACAGAGGCGAGGACACAGCATCGCCTGCTCGGAGGCAGTCGAGGTCCTGGTAGAGGAGCAGAGGACGCGACCAGGCGACAATATTGAAACCGGCGGCTCATACAGGCGGCCTTGCGGCAGAGGCGGGCGCGGGGTGCGGCGGCCCCGACGCAACATGCAGCGACAGGAGCAGCGGCTCGGCGACTCCAACGAGGCGTGGACAGAGGACCGCGAAGGCAGGGCCGGCGAAGGCGGTAGCTATGGCGGGTCAGGTGACTCAGATGTCCGCTCGGCCGGCTCACAGGTAGAAGCTAGAGCATCGCAGGCCAGGGCCGAATCCTTGTCCACGTCCCTATCTTTCTCTGGGTCGTAGTCGCTTTGACCAATTCAACTGTTTTTTTCACATGGGAGTAGCTGAATACGTCTCCTCTTGGCTTTGTTTTCTTTCTTTTGACTTGAGGTGTAAACAACGTAGTAATAGATGTTGGCTTCGATCTTCTCATGGACTAGCATGATTCAGCCTCGGAGGTGTAGTAATAGCAGAAACGCATACAGGATGCTAGGCTACGACCGACTAGCAGATCGTCAGATGGAAGTGCATCACGGGTGGAGAAGCAACAACAACCAGGCAGCGGTCAGGCACCCGCGTGACGCGGCGGGCGTATGCTAGGGAAGCGAACAGCTAGCCAGATCAGCCCCTCACGACACGAATTTACTTGTGAAATGGAAAAAAACATGGTTGTGCGTCCGAATCTAGCAGCGCCTCGGTCTCGACGACCCCTGTACGCGGCGGCGGCGACTTGCCAAATCAAACCAAAACAACTGTAATTTGATGATTTTGATCCATACTGACGGAACCTCCTCTGCCTTAGCTTCTCACGATGAAGCAGCGGAAAGTGATCCCGCCAAGACAGATCGCCTGGTTGCGTGTCACGGTGCCCACAGACGCAATCTGGCTCTGCTTCATCTGAAAATCACAAACTTCTCAAAACCCTGGAAAGAACCCTCCAAGAACTCAACACCACCGTGCGCAGGCCCCACGGTGGGCGCCAACTGTCGTGGAATTGACACGACAGATGTCCTAGTGTAAGGACTTAGTCGCGAGGCTAACACACCTATGTGGTAGCTTGAAGGGGTTGAGCGTAATCGAGAGACGCAACACACAAGATGAGGATTTAGACAGCTTCGGGCCCCGGGAAACATCATCCGGTAATAACCCTACATGCTGTTTGTGGCTAGGTCTCATTATGATTATGAGGAAGTCGCCGTAAGCCGGCTCTCCTCTTGGTGTCTATCCCTAGATATTGTTTCTTGTTGCCTGTCCCTCTTTGGGGAGCCCTGCCCCTCCTTATATAAGTTAGAGGGGCGGGTTACATGTGGAGTCCTAGTAGGACTAGGATTAGTCTATCTTCTCTTACAAGTTGATTACAAGTCCGGGTCTTGCTTCCTCGTAAAGGAGATATTCCTCGCGCCTTTCCTCTTAAGCCGGCCTACCATAACGTAGTCGGCCTTCTGGGCTTTGAGCCTCTTGGCCCCCAGGGTCTTGTCGCTCCTTTGATCCGCTTGCCAGGTCACCCATAAGTCGCCAGGCTCGGGCGGGTCACTTAATGAGTCGTCCAGTCAGGGCGGGTCATTAGTGAGTCGCCAAGTCCGGCCGGGTTATACATCTGGCCGGGTCATACCGCGGGGTATATCCCCGACAGTGGCGGGTCGCGTCGCAACAAGCAAAAACGCCGCATTAACGGCGACAATGCTGAGGATACGGTAGTTAATGCCGGATTCAAAGGCTTTAAACGCAGTCAGCGGAAAAAGCCATTCAAAAGAAATACTCCGGGCCCGTCCAGTTTGGACCGAATACTCGACCGCTCATGCCAGATACATGGCACCCTCGAAAAACCAGCCAATCACACCAACAGGGATTGTTGGGTGTTCAAGCAGGCAGGCAAGTTAAATGCCGAAAGCAGAGACAAGGGGCTGCATAGCGATGATGAGGAGGAGCCCCGGCCGCCGAACAACAGCAGACAGAAAGGTTTTCCCCCACAAGCGCGGCGGTGAACATGATATACACAACCCACGTCCCCAAGAGGGAGCGGAAGCGTGTGCTAAGGGACGTATACGTGATGGAGCCAGTCGCCCCAAAGTTCAACCCATGGTCTTCCTGCCCGATCACTTTTGATCGAAGGGACCACCCCACTAGCATCCATCATGGAGGATTCGCCGCATTGGTTCTAGACCCAATTATTGATAGATTTCACCTCACTAGAGTCCTTATGGACGGCGGCAGCAGCCTGAACCTGCTTTATCAGGATACAGTGCGGAAAATGGGCATCGATCCCTCGAGGATTAAACCCACCAGAACGACCTTTAAAGGCGTCATACCAGGTGTAGAAGCCAACTGTACAGGCTCAGTTACACTTGAAGTGGTCTTCGGATCTCCGGGTAATTTCCGAAGCGAGGAGTTAATCTTCGACATAGTCCCATTCCGTAGTGGCTATCACGCACTGCTCGGGCAAACCGCATTTGCCAAGTTCAATGCGGTGCCGCACTACGCATACCTCAAGCTCAAGATGCCAGGCCCTCGAGGCGTCATCATGGTCAATGGAAACACCGAACGTTCTCTCCGAACGGAGGAGCATACAGCAGCTATCACAGCGGAAGTACAAAGCAGCTTCTCAAGGCAATTCTCCAATCCGGCCATTAAACGTTCGGACACCGTCAAGCGCGCCCGGAGTAACCTACAACAAGACCGCTTGGCACGTTCCGAGCAAGCGTAGCAATGCGGCCCCAACCCCAGCCCTCGCGAACTTGCGAAACCAGTGTTGCGCGTACATAACTATGCTCTAGAAATACCATGGGCACAGGGGGAGGGGCACCATCACGGCACGCCCGAAACGCGGCTTAGACCGCACTAGGGGCTGCCGATTTCTTAATTTTCTCTTATTTTCAGGACTCCATTCTTCGGAAGGCTTGTCCGGCAGTACAATTGCCGCACAAACGATACAACCAGGGAAGCAGAAAGCTATGCCACACTACAGAACTCTAAGGTGGTCTCTATAACAAGCAGTATACCTGTTTCGCATAACATTCCACAGCTCGCCCCTGGAAAGGACATATTGGATAGTCCCATCTTTTGCTTATCGCACTATTTGTATCGTTCTGCTTTCTTCGCAGCTTTTTTAAATAAACAATGCACAGCTTTCGTCTATTATTGCATTACCTCTTTTTTTACGAATATATGTTCATTAATGACATGTTGCACCCATACACTTTGGTATGGCCAATACGCCAGGGGCTTAAGTACCCCACAACATGGTGTGAGAAGTTCGAACACTTTCACAAGTGCGGCACCCCGAACTTATAGCATTATATGCATCGGCCCCGAATCATGTCTTGGGTCAATAGTTGGGTTTGCCCGGCTCCTATGTTTTGGTACCTTACGTTCCGTTATATCGGCTAAGGTAGCACTAGGAGAATTACTGCGATTGTGCCCCAGTTGAGCTGGGCTAAGCACCTCAGTAGAGAAAGCTAAAACTGACCGTCATGATGAGGCGAGAGCTGGTCGCTGTTCGAGAGGTTTTCGAGTCCCTAAAGACTTATGCCGCTTAGAGCGAGGAGTCGGCTTTGTCCGGCCTAGGCGTGGATAGCGCCCCGAACTCGGTCTTTCGAACACCAGGGGCTTCGCCAAAATTTAAAATTATAGAATTCTATGTCTAAGTGAGAGTGTTCAAGCATTATAGTCTGATTGCCTTGTTCGTTGTGTTGAGCGCCTCCCTCGAAGGACCCAAGAATGGGAAAAAGAGCGCTCATGTTTATCCCGAACACCCCAGCACTCGTGCCATGGGGGCAGAAGCCAACGACTTGCCATCTCTCAAATTTGATAAACAGCCGCACATAAGGTAATATTTTAAATTCAAAAGCGTTGCTTAGCGCATATGAACAAGTTTTCAGCGTACAGGATCACAAATGCGAGTTTACTCAAAAATTACATCTTTGGAGCATTCATCCGCTATAAGGCGGGCACCCTTCAGGACGCCCTCATAATACGCTTCCGGGACGCGATGCTCCTTGCCCGGCAGCGGCCCGTCCTTCACCAGCTTCTCCGCATCCATCTTGCCCAGTGCACTTTAGCACGGGCAAGCGCCCTACGGGCACCTTCGATGCAGACGGAGCGCTTGATTACTTCAAGCCGGGGACATGCATCCACCAACCGCCTCACCAGCCCGAAGTAGCTCCCAGGAAGAGCCTCTCCAGGCCACAGCTGAACTACGAGGCCCTTTACGGCCTGTTCGGCAACCTTGTGGAGCTCGACCATCTGCTTCAGCTGGTCGCTCAAAGGCACCAGGTGTCCGGCCCCAGCATATTGAGATCAGAACACCTTCTCCGTCGAGCTCCCCTCCTCGGCTCGGTAGTAGGCGGCGGCATCAGACGCACTGCGGGGCAAATCTGCGAATGCTCCTGGAGAGCTCCGGACTCGCGTAAGTAACAAATAATTCACTTTCACGTGCTTGCTTTGCATAATGAATGCCTTACCCGCCGCTATCTTCTTCATCGCGTCAATTTCTTTGAGGGCTTTCTGGGCTTCGGCCTTGGCAGACTTCGCGCTTTTGAGGGCTGCCGCAAGCTCGGACGCTTGCGTCTTTGAGTCAAGCTCCAAACTCTCGTGTTTTTTCACGAGAGCCTGGAGCTCTTTCTGCACCTCCTCCACCCGCGCCTCCTGCTTCTCTCTCTCCGTGCGCTTTGTGGCTGCCCTGTTTTCGGCCTTGGACAGCGCTTGCTTAAGGGTTGCCACCTCGGTCGTGGCCCCTATAATAGCACGTTGATCCTGTCATTTTTTGCAACCACATTTTCTCTATATAATTGCGCAACGTATTACTTACCTTCCTTCTCCTCGAGTTTCCTCTTGGCATGGCCGAGCTCGTTCTCGGACCGCGCGAGGTTCTGCTTCAGCGTATCCACCTCTGCAGTCAGTGCGGCGGAGGCCAGCAGCGAAGCCTGCATACGCATATTGACTTGATTATGTTAGACTCCTGTGATTATTAGATCCTCTATTCGGCTTTTCTTTCTGAACGCCGAACAGAGCATCAGGGGCTACTGTCTATGCGGTAATATTTTTACATATTCTTTACCTACCTCAAAGCCTGTTAGAAGGCTGGCACAGGCTTCAGTTAGTCCGCTCTTGGCGGACTGAACCTTCTGGATCACCGCACTCATAATAGTGCGGTGCTCCTCGTCGATGGAGGCGCCGTTAAGCGTCTCCAGCAAATTGTCCGGTGCCTCCGGTTGGACGGAGGTCACCGGCTCGGTAGGCTCGCTCCTCTTGGAAGGAGGCCGCCTACTGGAGTTCGGAACCATTGAAGGTTCCGGCGCGGTGTCCGGCTCAAGGCCAGACTCGGGGACCTTGGGGGTTTTATCCCCTTTGCGCCTGGAGTCCGGGAGGTCGCCTTGCGGCGCCTCCAGGACCACCTCCTCCTGGCTTGGAACCTGTTGGGACAGCACCTCGGCGTCGTCCGTAGGGTGGGGGGAGGTAGCCATTGGAAGGGAATTCACATTCGACGAATCCAGGGAACCGCTCGACGACACGTCGAGCCGGTCTTTGGGTGGACTGCATAAACATGTTCGACATAAGGAAGAGCTGTGCAATGGAAGAATACTATGAATCACTCTGGTATCCGGACACTTACGATCTCGCCAGGGGCTTTGCCCTGTGCGGCCACTCCTCTTCGCCGTCGTCGGCGTTGGTGGAACCGTCCGGAGGAAGGGTTTTCCCCTTCTTGGACCCTTCGGCCTCCCCAGTTGGGGCGGCCTTCCTTTTCTTCTCTCCCCCCGCTGGAGGGGGAGAGGTCGCTTCTTCCTCCTCCTCGTCTTCACGGGAGGAGTGCGTCTTGGAGTCGTCGGATGATGAATTTGACGCCCCAGGCGCCGGGCACTCTTCCGAGTCCCCGTGGCCTTCTTCTTGGCCTTCTTCTCCGGCACCACATAGGGTGCCGGAACCAGCAGCTTCGCCAAGCGAGCGTCCGCTGGGCCTTCGGGCAAAGGAGCCGGACAGTTGATCTGTCCGGACGTCTCCTGCCAATCCTGTCAAAGGTAAGGGAACTTAGATCCCGCATGGAGTCAAACTATGAAAAACTAATACCCTGTAAAAGGTGAAAACAGCTTACCGCACGAGCGTGACGCTGCGTGCTGAATCCGTGATCCTCGGTAGCGGATGTGGGGGCCTCGGCACCCTTGAAAAGCACATTCCAGGCATCTTCGTACGTCGTGTCGAAGAGCCTGCTCAGAGTTCGGTGTCGCGCCGGGTCGAACTCCCACAGGTTGAAAGCCTGTTGTTGACACGGGAGGATCCGACGGAGGATCCAGGGACTACGTTGACAAGTTTGAGATTCCTGTCCACCAGGGTTTGGACGCATGTTTGGAGTCCGATCAGCTCTCCTTTTTTACCCCACGACAGGCCCGTCTCTTTCCAGGAGGTGAACCGCGTAGGGGGTCCGGATCGGAACTCGGGGGCTGCGACCCATTCAGGGTCGCGCGGCTCGGTGATGTAAAACCACCCCGATTGCCACCCCTTTAGGGACTCCACGAAGGAGCCCTCAGGCCATAGGACGTTGGGCATCTTGCCCACCATGGCGCCTCTGCACTCCGCCTGAGTGCCGCGCACCACCTTCGGCTTGACATTGAAAGTCTTGAGCCATAGGCCGAAATGGGGGCGGATGCAGAAGAAAGCCTCGCACACGATGATAAACACCGAGATATTGAGGACAAAGTTCGGGGCCAGATCGTGGAAATCCAGGCCATAGTAGAACATGAGCCCCTGGACAAATGGGTGGAGAGGGAAGCCCAGTCCGCGGAGGAAATGGGGGAGGAACACCACCCTCTCATGGGGCTTGGGGGTGGGGATGAGCTGCCCCTCTTCGGGAAGCCGGTGCGCATTGTCGTTAGACAAGTATCCGGCCTTCCTCAGTTTTTTGATGTGCCCCTCCGTGACGGAGGAGACCATCCACTTGCCTCCCGCTCCGGACATGGCTGGAGAAGGTTGAGGTGGGGTGTGTGGACTTGGGTGCTGGAGCTCGAGTGCGCGGAAATGGATAGGTAAAGGAGGAAGAAGGCGTGGATGAAAAGGTGGATCCTTATCCCCTTATATGGGCGGACGCGACTATGCGCCCCCACCAGCTTGGTAAAACTCGCTTATCTCCCAAGCACCGTAGTCAATGGCGCGGTTGGGTTACCCACACCCGTATTGATGAGAATCCTGGAATAAGGGGACACGATCTCTGCTTTAACAAGACGTGCCAAGGAAACCGCCTCGCTAAACGTGCTGAGGTGGGACAATAAAACGATTCGAATAAAGACTTGGCCGTGGTGTGATGTCATGCTACGGAATACGTCAGCAGATTAGATTTGTGTAAATATTATTCTCTCTATGGCAATATGTGGAAACTTATTTTGCAAAGCCGGACACTACCTTTGTGTTCAAAATCTTCTATGAAGTACTTGGAGGAGGAACCCGCCTTGCAATGCCGAAGACAATTTGCGCGCCGGACTTGTCGTCATTGAAGCCTGGTTTAGGGGCTACTGAGGGAGTCCTGGATTAGGGGGTGTCCGGATGGCCGGACTATACCTTCGCGCGGACTCCTGGACTATGAAGATACAAGATTGAAGACTTCGTCCCGTGTCCGGAAGGGACTTTCCTTGGCGTGGAAGGCAAGCTTGGCGATACTGATACGTAGATCTCCTACCATTGTAACCGACTCTGTGTAACCCTAGCCCTCTCCGGTGTCTATATAAACCGGAGAGTTTTAGTCCGTAGGACGAACAACAATCATACCATAGGCTAGCTTCTAGAGTTTAGCCTCTCTGGTCTCGTGGTAGATCTACTCTTGTACTACCCATATCATCAATATTAATCAAGCAGGACGTAGGGTTTTACCTCCATCAAGAGGGCCCGAACCTGGGTAAAACATCATGTCCCCTGCCTCCTGTTACCATCCGACCTAGACGCACAGTTCGGGACCCCCTACCCGAGATCCGCCGGTTTTGACACCGACAATGGTGGCTGAGCCACAACTACTATGTCAGCTATATGATCATGCAAAGGAATATGACAATGAATGCTCAAGTCATCAAACGGAAGCGGTGGAAGTTGCATGACAATATATCTCGGAATGGCCATGGAAAAGCCATAATAGGTAGGTATGGTGGCTGTTTTGAGCAAGATATAATAAGGCTTATGTGTGATAGAGCATATCATATCACGAGGTTTGGATGCACCCGCGAAGTTTGCACCACGTCTCGATGTGAGAAAGGGCAATGCACGGTACCGTAGAGGCTAGCAAATTGCGGAAAGGTAAGAGTGCGTATAATCCATGGACTCACATTAGTCATAAAGAAATCATATACTTATTGCAAAAGTTTATTAGCCCTCAAAGCAAAGTACTACTACACATGCCCCTAGGGGGATAGATTGGTAGGAAAAGACCATCGCTTGTCCCCGACTGCCACTCATAAGGAAGACAATCAATAATAAATCATGTTCCAACATCATAGCATAACGAGAGACTATACGTGCATGCTTCGGGAATCACAAACCTTAACACCAATATTCTTACTAACCACAACCGTTTACGAGTACCTCCCACATATTCCATCTCCATATCGCAAAACTATTGCAAGGAATCAAACATATCATATTCAGTGATCCATAAGTTTTATGTAGGATTTTATGACTAACCATGCAATTGACCAATTCCTTTTGACTCTCTAAATAGATCTAAGTGAAGCATGAGATTTTAATTATTTCTACAAAAGACCATGCTCTAACAAATATAAGTGAAGCAAAAGAGCATTCTTCAAACAATGGTTTTTCTATGTGAAGATAAACAGGCAATCCAAACTTCAAATGATCTAAGTGAAGCACATGACGCATTCTATAAAGCCACACTCAAAAGATATAAGTGAAGTGCAATGAGCATTCTATAAATCAACCATGGACTATCTCATACCAGCATGGTGCATAAAAGAAAATGGAAACTAAAAGCAAAAGACGCGCCAAGGTTTAATTTGCACATATCACATGAACGAAACGAAACCGAAAACATACCGATATTTGTTGAAGAAAGATGGGATGCCTTCCGGGGCATCCCCAAGCTTAGACGCTTGAGTCTCCTTGAATATTTACTTGGGGTGCCTTGGGCATCCCCAAGCTTGAGCTCTTGCCTCTCCTCCTTCTCCTCGCATCGAGACCTCCTCGATCTTTGATCACTTCATCCACACAAAACTCAACAGAAAACCCGGTAAGATCCGTTAGTATAATAAAGCAAATCACTACTCTAAGTACTGTTGCAAACCAATTCATATTTTTTTTTGCATTTTAGCTTATGTAATATAACTTTTCCATGGCTTAATCCACTGATAGAAATCGATAGTTTCATCAAAACAAGCAAACAATGCATCAAAAACAGAATCTGCCTTAAACAGGGCAGTCTGTAGTAATATGAACATTAACCATACTTCTGGTACTCCAAAAATTATGAAAAAATAGGAAAAATAAACAATTTGTATAGAAATATAGTGCAAAAAGTTCCAGAACCGTTTGACGTTCCAGTAAAAAAAATGTAAAATCGCGCACTACAGCCAAAGTTTTTGTTTTGCACCGCACAAACCAACAAGCAATCTAATCATCCTAAAGGCAAATCTTGGCACATTATTTTTATAATACAATGGAATTATACAAGGGGTAATTATTTTTGTTGAAAAGTTTCTATAATTAAGATTCACAAAGTTTCCATGGGCATGAACAAAGTTTTCACTTTTCTTTTTGTGAAGTTTTAAGTTCCCCTCTATATTTTTTTTTGTTTTAAGCTATATAAAAACACTCAACAGAAATAAATGACTCTCTAAAACTTCTGGGCTATCTCCCTGGCAGCGCTTTCTTTAAAGCCATTAAGCTAGGCATAAAGTGCTCAAGTAATGAACCCACCCAGATCCCAAGGTATATCAAAGCCAATTTTAATTAACAATGATTTGGCATTTAGTAGTGAGCACAAAGCAACATATATCAAGCAATGATGAAGTCTAACTCTCTTCCTATGCATCGGCATGTCATACAAGGACAATTCATGCACATCAAGCAAAGGCCAATACATAGCATAAGCAGTTTCTTGCAATTTTATCGTGTTGGAAACATAGAGAGGTGGAGATATAGTTCCTCTCTCATAATAATTGCAAGTAGGAGCAGTAAGCACATGCATATTATATTCATCAAAATCATCATGTGCAACGGTAAAAGGCAAGCCATCAATATAATCCTTAACAAGAGCAAACTTCT
Organism: Triticum aestivum; assembly: GCF_018294505.1. Classification (NCBI taxonomy): domain Eukaryota; kingdom Viridiplantae; phylum Streptophyta; class Magnoliopsida; order Poales; family Poaceae; genus Triticum; species Triticum aestivum. Next base: position 732,506,821 of record NC_057797.1, on the reverse strand, counting down.
CCGATATAGTGTAGTTCGGAGAATTCAAAAAGATAATAGGACTATCATGTGTGGGTGCAATAGCAACAATTTCATGTTTAACATAAGGAACAATAGCAAGTTCATCTCCATAAGCATCATTCATATTGGCATCTTGGCCACAAGCATAGCAAGGATCAAGTTCATCAAAAAGGGATATTTCAAAAGAATCAACGGGATCATAGCAATTATCATAGCATTCATCCTTTGGTAAGAACGAAGGAACATTAAACAATGTATGAGTTGGAGGGTTACTCTCATTAGAAGGCAGGCATGGGTGATCAATCCGGTCTTCCTTCGCTTGTTCTTCGCTCTCCTTATCATCTTTTTCATCCAATGAACTCACAGTTTCATCAATTCCTTCTTCCATAGACTCTTGCAAAATATTAGTCTCTTCTTGCACAGCAGAGACTTTCTCAATAAATGCATCAATATCGGAATTGTATTTATAATTATCATAGCAATATTTAAGGATAGCAAAATTTTCAGGTCTATAAACTGAATCATCAAAATTTCAAACTTTTCAAACAAAGATTCAATTGCATAAGCACCCTTAAAAGCAACAAATTCTTCTATTTGTTCCACATCATAGTAATCATAAATACCTCTAGCATAAGAAGCCAAGGTTTCATTATCATTAAATTCACATGAAAAGGGAAGATGTGGAGCATTCATCCTAGAGCAACAAGTATAATCATATCTCTGGCATAAATCCCAATAATACCAATGCAACATATGAATTTGATCCCATAAAAGTTTTCCCTTTTGAGTCAAGCGATAATTCCTAAAGTATTCGCGTTGATCCAACATTACTCCCATTATCAAGTTGAATGGGTTTTTTTGATAACCCACAAGTATAGGGGATCGCAACAGTTTTCGAGGGTAGAGTATTCAATCCAAATTTATGGATTCGACACAAGGGGAGCCAAAGAATATTTGAAGGTATTAGCAGCTGAGTTGTCAATTCAACCACACCTGGAGATTAATTATCTGCGGCAAAGTAGTTTGATAGTTTTGATAGTAGTGATAGTAGCAATAGTAACAGTAACAGTGATAGCAGTAATTTTGTAGCAAGTGTAATAGTGATGATAGCAGTAATAACTTAGCAGAAACAATATGGAAAAGTTTGTAGGCATTGAGTCAGTGACTTCTTGGATGATATTCATCATGAGACAGTTATAACCACTATAAAAAATACACTTCCGTGATGATACGTGTTTGTCACAGTAGGTCGCATTTTTTGTCATGCATGTGCATCCATGACAATTTTATGACAGCATCAAGATAGTCATACCAGTGTTGTCGTAGAAGTGTTCCATGACATTACCAAAATTATCATCACGGAAGTGTCCACTTCCATGACGATAAATCGCGCGTCACAGAAGTGCTTTCGTCAAGGGTGACCGACACGTGGCATCCACCGTAACGGAACGCCGTTAAGCTATCGGGTCCGGTTTTGGATCTGATAACCCACTAACAGCCCCGACCAATGGGGATTTTCCACATGTAAAATCATCATTGGCTGGAGGAAACACGTGTCGGCTCACCGTTGGGACAGATGTCATCCACTCATTGGACATAAGGCGCCTATGATATGTCGACACGTGTCATGGCCCAACAGAGGCCCATTCGTGTGAAAAGGCCGGCCCGTTTGACTTGGTCAAAAGGTGGCGAGCCGGCCCATGAAAAGCCCGTTAATGGCCTATTCGCATATAGCCCATTTACAGCCCGCTAACCCAGGGCCCGTTACGACCTATCCGAATTAGGCCGAGTAGCGTCATCTGGGCCGTCCAATATGATTCCAACCCATTTTAAGTTCCGGCCCATGTATGGCCCATGACGTCTTTCGGCCCAGATGAGGCCCTTTGTAACTCTTGGCCCATTAACGACCTGTGGTGAAACTGGCCCGTAATGAACACTGTATCACTTTATACCCATTAATCCATTGGACCGTTTGCATCCCATGTTATCTTTCGGCCTTCTCAGGGCCCATTTATTCTTGGGCTCATTTCCAGCATTCGGTTACTTACGGCCCGTTACTACCATTTTCTGCTTGTGGGCCAAATTCAGCCCGTGGTTACAGTCGGCCCGTTTGTGGCCCGTTAATACATTGGGCCGTTTTCATAGCATCATCAAATACGACCTATTAACGACGGCCCGTTATGGTCGGCCCATGAACGGGCGACTCCAACTCTAGCCCGTTTACAGCCATAATGCGGTCTGTTTTTGGCCCATGTTTGGCCAATCGATCATACGGCCCGTCTAAGGCCCATTGATGATACGACCCGTAGAAGGCCCATTGTTTCTATGGCCCGTAGAAGGCCCATTGTCACTACAGTAAATATGTAGCCCATGGCCTATTAAAGGCGGGAAACTACTATAGGCTTAGACCTGCTAATGGCCCAAGATGATTATAGGCCCACGTTTTGGCCCATATGAGTAATGAGACGGCCTGAAGACCGACAACACTGAGATCCACTAAACCTTCCAGCCTAAATTACAACATACCGACCAAAGAATAAAGCTAGACTATACAACAAAGAAATTACGGCATATTAGGAATCAAAGTTCGCTACCCGGTGATAATAAATCGCAACATGGCCGCGGATTACATACACTGGGCATTAAAGGTCGCCACCAGTGCATATAAACGCGCCGACAAAAGAATATACAAAACTGAGAGCACTTCAGAAGGCAATAGACCTGGCAAGCTCGGGCCCCGCAAGCAGCCGAACAAGCTGATGAGACCCCAGTTGTGTCAATGATAGATGCTTCATCCCTAGCTGTATGGCACCATAGTGCGCAAGGCAGTCCCCTGACATCTTCATTACATCTTTGACTTCAAGTCAGAGCTGAGCTGAAGCAAGTCTTTCCGCTTTAAGTTGAGACTGAAGAAGTCAAACTGATTGAGGCAGCGACTGCATAGAGGTTGTCTCACACCTGCTGGTGAGTAGCTTCAACTCACTGTCTTCATCAAGACAAGACCTTGGGGTCATATCGCTGTCCTCAAGATGGTTTGGCTCACTATATTTCCTAAAGTTCTGCCTGGCTAAGAGATACGACTCTGAAAGAGAAACAAGGAGACACGTAACAGGTTTCACAATTATATAAGCAAATAAATGGATCAGTTCTGTATAAGGAACATGTTTTTACAACTACAATTTAAAACTGGTAGTTGTTGCAAACATCCAATCATATGTAAACAGCAGTGGAGGAAATGATGCCTATCCAAATCTATACTAGAACAAAGTTTGAAGGCTTGAGAAGGATGAACTTACATTACATGTTAACACGGGTTGGACAAAGCCCTTCTCCATGTTGATGGAAAGATAATTCAATAAATTCCCCAAAGAAAATTCTTTATAAGCGTTGCCATTATTCTACATTTTGCAAAGAGTAAATATAGATCAAATAATATTGGAAGAAATAGAGGATAATGAAGCTCAGGTGCAGACTGATGATACATAATCAAATAGCAATTAATTAAGTACAGCGTTACAAGGCAAAAGGTACTGACAAGAGGAATGCAGACATCAACGTGTGCAGTGGCATTGGCTTTATTCAACATTTTGGTAAGAGTAAATGTAGATATGATAATTTGGAGAAAGTGGAGGGCAGGGCAGATAAGATGCAGAGTAATGCTAGACAATCAACTATCTCGCGATGCATGTACAGTAATACCACCACCGTCCGTTATTAGTTGTCGCTCAAATGGATGTATCTAGCACTATTAAGTTCTAAATACATCCAATTGATCAACAATTAATTCGATACAGAGGGAGTACATGACAACAGGTACTTACATGAGCAATCCAAAACTTCATAACCATTGTGTTAATTCTACATTTATCTAAGAGTAAATATAGATCTTATAATTTCAAGCAAAGGAGGATAAAGAAGCGAACATTTACAGTGATGCTACATAATCAAACAGCAATGAGTGTAAGTATGCTGACAAAGGGCAAGAGGTACTGACAAGAGCAATGCAGAGCCCAGTATTGTCGTGAGATCCTATGATCCTTTGAGCAAGGAGATTCATCTGAAATTAGTTTTCATACAAGAGAGAAGGTAAGGCACATGCAGAAATTTAGGAGTTCAAATTTTGAATTGATATCATAGACAGTACCTGACGCTGGGCTGTCAGCAGTTCTAATAGGGGTTTGGCCACTGGAGTAGGGGTAAAGTCTGTTACAGTTGGGCCTGTGTTTTCTGTGGCTGCTGATCTATCTGATTTAACAGGTATCACTACCTTTTCCAAATACCTAGTTTGTACTCCTTGAGGATCTGCAATCACCCTCTTCCTTTTGGACATCTATTACGAAAGAACAACATTTGACTGGAAAAACATAGTATGACGACACATGGAATAGGTACAGAAAATGGATAGGTATGGCATATACTCATATATGATGCTTAAACTAAGCAGATGGTGTAACAAAGTAGAAGTAATGCAAGAGGTCAGATGCAAAATATGTGCGACCAATACAACCTTGCCAAGTTAGAGCATGCACCTTGATGGGTGAATAAGATAGGCCATCCTCCACCATGCCAAGTTTGTTAGCCAGTGGATTGTTCCGCAATATTCCTCTCGTGCGCCCATTCTCATATTCATTTTGATAATGTTCAATACCTGACATGCATGAAAACATAAAAACAAGTGAGATTATCTTTGTAATGCAGAAGTGATTCTAATCCAATACTTCCTCCCTGTAAACCCCTTTGTGCTATCTCTGCAATTCTTCTAAGAGGTGCCATGCATGCTGTAATTTGGTGTGTGCATTAATATAATGTGGCCTACTACTCAAAATATGAGAGCTCCAGAAGTGATGATACTTCGCAGATGACAGCTTCAACATATAGTAAAGAAGAACAAGTCGACCTGACCTGACAGATTCAAAATATACTAAGGGAGAATAACTCGACCTGACCAGTCGACCGCAAGAGAAGAGGATCATCTTAAAGAAGAGCAGAAGAGCAAGCAGATTGAAGATATTACAAGTCTTTCTATACAATGTCGGTTGGCCACCCATGATGAACCAGAGCGCACAGAGAAATACTATTCCTTCCGGTCTCTCCATATGTGGCTCACATGCATTTCGAAACTAAAGTAGGAACATTTAGCTGACCAATTAAACATCTCTCAGTTTTACTAATATCAGCATAATATCAGATTTGAATTTGTACAACTAAGCTTGTTTAGCTCGATGGGTGGAGCAGTGCTATTACGACACGAACCACGTAGGCTGATCGTGGTCATCATAAAATGGGGAAACCGTAAGCATGATGAGTATAGTGTTGACCGTGGCAGTGGGATGGCAGATCTGAAGCTGCAAACCGCGCAAAGGGTAGTTAGCAACCGATATTTGCTTTGAAATAACAACTAAGATTTGGTATGAACAAGAAAGTACAGTCAACAAGTGACAAAGAAATGCAATTCTGCTGTCTCTCTATATGTCGCGACATGCATTTGGAAACTCAAGTGGGACCTTTAGCTAACCAATTAAATGTGTCTGTTAACTAATATCAGTATCATATCACAATCATATTTGAACAACTAAGCTTTGGAATTTTGAGTGTTGTGTTGTTTAGCTTGAAGGGTGGAGTAATGCTAGTATGACAGAAAGCACCTACGCAGATCATAGTAGAGTAGATAAAAGGGGAAAACCCTAAGCATCAAGAGTAAAATCAGGAAAGTGGAACTAGCTGGACCAGTGGGTGGCGCACATGCTTTTCGAAACGAATATAGGAACATTAGGTGACCAATTAAACGTTCTCTGTTTTAGTAATATGAGCATCATATCAGATTCGTATTTCAACACGTAAGCTTTGGAATTATGAGTGGCATGTTGTTTCGCTTGATGGGTTGAGGTCTTGAGGAGCAGTGCTAGCACGACACGAAGCAGGGAAGCACCTACGATGATGGTAGTGAATATAAAGGGGGAAACCATAAGCTTTACGAGTATAGTGACCGTGACATGGCGGATCTGAAGGTGCAAACCGGACAAAGCTACTTCGCAACCAATGTTTGCATTCAACTAGCCACTACGATTTGGTACGGACAAGAAAAGTACAGTAAACAATTTAAGATCTATTTTCCGGGTGAGATCAATAACTTAAGCACATATGGAAGAGTACCACCTCTCTTGCGACGCCGTGTAGGCCCCTGCTGATACGTTGAGGGTGCTGCGGGTGCGATGGCTGTCGGCGGCGGGGAAGAAGACTTTAGATGGCAGACGGCCGGGTTGGGGGATAAATCCTGTTGCCGTGGACGAGGCGGTCGTAGGAGCGGCAACGGCAAAGTGGACGACGGCGCCGATGAAGCGAGACGACGCGATGAAAGGATCCTGGTCCGGCGCCGTGGATGAGAGACGTCCATCTCTTGCAGTGGACGACGGGGTAGGGGTAGCGGCTCCGGCAAGGTGGAGGATGGGGTGGCGGACGGAGGAGGCTGGCCGCAGTGGGGAGGTTGTCGTGGCGCCGATGGTGTATGAATGGGGAAATGGAGGGGGAGGGGGATCTCAAACTTTGGGACGCGCTTGTCTGAAATGTGGGAAAGTTACGAACTTATCCCCCGTTTAAAATTTCGGACATCACGTCGGTTGGGGATAGGACGGTGATCTCGCATCTCCCAAATATTTGCCGGTAACGATTTCGGGCGAGGAGAGGGTGTTTTGCCGCCCACGGTTGGCGCCCATGGTGTATGAACGGGGCTGACAGGTAGGGCGGTTGTGTCACGTCTGAGGGAAGTTACACATCTGCCCCTATTTAAAATATTAGCCTACATCGATTTCGGACGAGGAGAGTTTGTTTTGCCGCCCACCGTGGATGAATGGGGAAATGGAGGGAGAGACACATGTCTTTCGGACGAGCTTGAATCAAATGTGTTTTGCCGCCCACGTTTGGCGCCCACCGTGTCTGAATGGGCTCAGAGGCCGTCGTGTCACGTCTGATTGAAGTTACTAGTCTACCCCTATCGACAGCAGTGTAAATCCGGTCGATAAGGATGTCAAGTGTCAGGGGTAGACAGTAATTTCCATCTCGCAAACACTTGCTTCGGGCAGCCCACAAATGATAGTGGGTGTTTAGCCGCTTCGTTCAAAACTTGGGAGAATTAGCATTCACGTTTGCCCTGGGCCCTGGCAACTAAATCCAAATCCAATTTTTATTCGATTACGAATATCCACAGATAATTCTACGTTTTGTTATTTATTTCTTCAAAACCACAACAAAGATTTATTCCACCTTTATATATGATTATGATTTAGAAATGCCGTGATCTTCGAATTCAGTAGGTTGGATACACTTTGAGTCAAACAGTTATTTCATCCAATACAATATGCTCACACGAAAAACAGTTCACCTTATGTCAATCATACAAGTACTGAGGATTACCTCGCCTAAAAAATTCGGATCATTACAACACATGGACAACATAGGGGGTCTTACAACATAATCCATTCAGAGACATGACACAACATGCAAGTACAATAATCTAATGACAATTTCAACTGCTATCTAAAGAAGAACTGGGATTACCCTGGGCTTCAGATAGCAGAAGCAGCAGGACCTCCTCCGTCTTCAAATGCAACATTCTTACTTCCTCCAATTCTTGGGTTGCTTGCATAATGCGTGCAGCTAATTGCATAATTTCCAGCTTCAAGATCGAGATTACCTCATTCATGGCAGCCACACCATCTCTTTCTGCCTCTAGTAGAGCCTCAAGAACTATAATATCTGTGCTCAGACTGCTCTCCGGCGGTGTTGCCTCTGAACTGCTACCATCTGGTAACATGGATGGCGCACTGCTTCCACAAATAGATTCTGGGGTTGTACATTGTGTCCTAGTGTGAACGGCATCCTGAAAGGTTTCCGCTGGACATAAGTAAGAGATAGTTATCGCATGATCCAGGCAGTAAGCTTACATGGTAAACGACATACGAATTATTGCCGAGCATGGCAAGCTATATTTAAATGGTTCGAAGCAGCATCAGCCGAAAAGAAATTAAAATGGTAAGATGAAACTAGGGATGTAAGTGGCAAATAAACGACATCCGCCAGTCCCATCTAGTTAGTTTTTGCTAGCTCCCTGGTTCATTTTCCTCAAAAAACAAAAACTCTTTTGAACTATCATACCACTAGTGGACTTTAATCGGGATTAAACGGGACCCAGTTGACATCCCTAGTTGAAAGGGAGTGTACCACCGCTATATTTAAGTTGCCAAGGCATCTAAGCAGTTGAAATAATCTGAGAAAGCACTTAACAGTGTGGCCTCATATAAACTACGAAGACAGTCTTGTGATGAAGTTCAGAGGAAAAGTTAAGGACTCAAATGAACTAGGCATGCATTTCTTTACGATAGTACAGCAGGCACTGCTGACATATTGGCCAACTCAGGTATAGCGTAACAAGTAACAAACAAGCATTCGAATCAAGCAATACAGCAAAGCAGACAACTGAACTATTTGTTATTCTGTAGGATTACAGGTTGAGGGCACAAGCCAAGAAAGCAGCCCACACGCATTACATTTCACATGTACTAAAACACACTGGCTTACCATATGTTGCTGTGAAGCCTCGCTGCTGTTGCAATGTTCTTTGAAGATATCGTCAGCATCCCGTGGTTGCAAATCTACTTGTTGTAGTTTATTCTGCACCCTCTATTTAGGTAAAATTAATTTTAATCGCATGCACTGGTTCGAATTGATCATCAATGGTTCATCTAAACTAATGAAAGAAGGGTGTGTGCATACACGACAATATATCTGCTTCCCTCTATTTTTATGCTTGTTCGAGGTGCCAGCCCCAAAAGAACAAATATTTTGCTTGATGGGGTTGGCAGCTCCATAATTAATAGAAGCATCAAATTAGTCATGCAACTTGGGAACTTCAAGAACACACAAAAACGTAATGAACAGAGCCTCGTAGCAGTGATGTAATAGCTAGCATCAGAAAATGTAGGGTAAAACGAACAAAAACCAGCGGAACCACATGCTAGTTTGCTGATGTGTAATTAAGCATAGAGAACATGAAGCAGTCTGATGGAACCAACATGTGGCATCAGAACAACACCATTATCATAACTATAGCATGCAAGAAGTAAAATAGTAGGCAGTGATATCTAGGAAGTACAGTAAAACTTAGGACAAAACTAAAGAATAGTAACTATATGTGCACTGGTATGTAATTTAGCACATGTAACATGTTCACTGCCAGAAGTATGGCCCTACAGGTGCAAGGAGAATAACGTATCTCATGAAAAACTGAATGATGCCCTGAAGAAATTCAAAGGTGCGGTGCTTATGCTAAGAAAGTGAATGTAGGCACCGGCCGTTGGATAATAGTACCTGATTCTCGGCGGCGTATGGGTATCATTGGCATACTTGATAGCTAAGGATCGTCAATGGTGCTCGTGTTGTGGTTGAGTTTGGGCCGGCTATCACCGTTGCTGAAGCGGCTCCGGTGCTATGGTTGCGGCGCCTATCGACATACAAGAAAGCTCATCTGTGGTAAGTGAACAGTTGCACGATAAAGAGAAAAACCGAAGGAGTACACATCGAAATAACCTGATGAGGCTGCAACGTGGGTAAAGTAGGGCTGGTGGAGTTGAATATGGCATCCGTGGAGCGGGTCCGGTGCAGTGGACGAAGGCTTCGGCGGGCGCGTTGTACATTGCTTTTGGTGAGGCGGATCTGTTGCGGCGGACGAGGGCTTGTATGAAGGGCCAGCGAAGGGACGGATGAGGGAGTCATTGAAGGGCCTACACTGTGGTGGACGAGGGCGCCGGTTAAGCAGATCCGGTGCGGTGGACCATGATGGCGGTCAAGGAGATCTGGAGCGGTGTACAAGCCAGTCGTTGAAGCGGCTCCAGTGAAGTGGTGAGTTGTCAATTGGGGGTTCCAAGGTGCGGAAGGTAGATCCATCGGGGTGTGAGGTCCACCGCTGCGGCGGAGGACTAGATTCAGCGGCTTGCCGTGGTTGGGGGGGGTCGGGGAGGGGAAGGGGAGGGGCTCTAGGGAAGAATGTTGGGGGCAAAGAGGGGAAAACAATGGAGTTACCAAAGCAGCCCTTTTCCGTTCATGTGGCAAGGGTAAAACAGGAATATCGCAGGGCTAAACTTTTGAGCGCGAGATATTTCGATGTGAGCGGGAAGTTTGAAAGCTTTTGGCGCCTGAAATTATATTCTGCTCTTGTACGGCCGACTATGATATCATGGCCGAGAATTTGTTTGTTTTGCACGCAAAAAAGTGCAAGTTTTGAAAATCAATGTCTCCAACTCGAAACTTAGATTGTCCATTCAATTCAAATATGGATCATTGAGCTACTACAAGCAAATACCATCATATGGTCCAATTCAAATGAAATTCCAAATGTGTTTATCCTAAATATGATGACAAAAGCAAAAATGTGTATGTGTATGAATAAAGTGGATGATTATAAAGTTTGAACATGCCCGTATGTGTATATCTCTAGGTTTGATATATGAATTTGAAATCACGAAATCCCGGCTTAAAAATGTACCTCCGTTTAAATGAATTACAAAAGCTAATGATGGAGTCGAATTCCAAAATTCCAATCTTAGGTTTGTAATTCTGGTACATCAAAGTATATCACGCATGTTCAAAAGTATCGTTATCTCATAGTCCAAACTGTGAAACAAATTGATCAACCTTGAGTGCACACACTATTGACCATGTATATCTCAATTACGCTAAAGTCCCTCAAATATAGACACCTCACTCTTTATCTGAAGCACCCCCCCCTCGTCGCCCCCCCCCCCCACACACACAGAGAAGTCGTTCTCTCCCCCAAACACCAACACACGAGCACATTAACACCCCTCTCTCTTCTAAAGTCCGGACCCCAATATAGGTCTCTATCACTTTATCTCTTG